>NW_026972347.1:0-457764 GCF_036711695.1 Zophobas morio
GGCAGCAGAATAACGAACGCGCAGCGATTCGAATTCAAAGTCGACCCAGGCAAGCTCAGCTTCTCTATAAGAATAGATTAATATATAAGAAAATATTAAGGAAAAACAAAAACAAAAGTACGTTTTCTTCAAAAACAAAATGAGCGACTTGTCGGCACGGGCAATCCCAACCTCGGAAGCCACGTGGGCTGCCGTATACAAAGAGTCGCCGGTAATCATGCACACGTTGTTTTTGCATTCTATCAATTCCTGGAGGACTTCTTTAGTGTCCTGCAGAAAATCCATAAACAAAACTGGTAGATATTCTCATTTATAAAAAGCAAACGCTTCTGTTACGGCAGTTGAAAGTCAGAAACCCCGCAAACGTCAAGTTTCTTTCTGCAAGGTCTCTGTCTTTGCAGCAATGCTGCAATTCTTTACTAGCGAGTTCCTTGGAAAGGGAATAGTAAGATAGAAAGAAAATCAACACGAAAGGGGCTACTCTATATGCCAACGCGATGATCCTGTAGCCCTCCTTGGCCAGCGCAGTGTAGGCTTCGTTATACCAAATAGGTTTGTGCTGGTCATAAGTAAACAATAACAGTCTCTATCGAGATAAAAAAACACTCGCACTTTCACAGAGTCTTTCAAAAGAGTGTAAATGCGTTCAGGACTGCCTTTTGCAAAGCAGTAAAACCTTTTATTTCCGCGATGCTAAATGAATATAGTCAAAACTAGATATTAAGTAAAACTGTCGACATTCAACTTCAGAATAGCTGGCAATAACGGACATCCGCTGCAGAGAAGATAAAAAGTGATGGCGATGAAGAATTTCTACAGGCGCCCCCTTCATGCATTTCGATTCGTTATGAAACACTATAACGAAGTAACAAATAAGCAAAATGCGATAATTGTCCCGCATAGAAGTCAACACTCAAGCGGAAGTGCATAGCGCCCATCGCTTCCCCACGAGATGCTCAGAAGAGCAGCGACCTCCAGCGGATCGCCGTGGAGTTTTCCGGAAGAAAAGAAGACCGAATGGCAGGCAGCAACGACCAGGCGAAATTCTTTCGGTGCATTTTCAGCGGGAATCAAAGTGGTGCTGGGAGGCAAACAAGTGAAGACTTTTCCGCACACACAAAGTGAATAAAAAGTACAAGTTTTTTGGTGCTTCCAGAGAGGAAGGAACCACTCCTGCTACCTGCAATCTTTCAGAAGTCAGCGTGCCTAAGCGTGCCGCATAAGAATAGAAAAGATCAACACAACTAGCGCTAGAATACCCGTTTTATCGAAGCAACACACCGAAACGGAGCCTGCAAGAGGAATCCGAAAGGGTTCGGTGCAAAACACAGAAAGGTACATCAAAGCCGACAGAGAGGTGTTCACTGCGAGAGCCTGCAAGTCGCACAGTTATACAGGAAAGACGCCTTAAAAAAAATAGTATAAGTGCCATCTGCATGGGGAGATCCGGCGGAACGACAGACGTGATAATCAGAATGCAGTGCAAAAGAAGATCAAATCTTGAACGCTTTCCTTCACTCAAGCCGCGATGAAGCACGTATCCTATACTAATGGATCAAAAGAAGTGTGTAAAGCTGGAAAATAATAAAAAACCCGAAGAAAGCAAGGCAAAGCAAAGCAAAAAGCCCAAAAGTAAAGCCGCCTCTAAAGAATCGCCCGTCACCTTTTCAGTACTGAATTCTTTATAACAAAAAATATTAAAAAAGCGACAGCATCCCGACAAAAACCTACCGATTCGCCTAACGAGTTTTCCCTGAGAAGACGCGAATCCCGTTCGAAGTACATAACACGTGACTTTTCCGGCTTCGTTTCGGGCCTCCAGAAGTTGCGTCCCGCCAAAAAGGACATGAATCTACAATTCCAGTGTAAAAGAATAGAACAATTAAATCCATAATTCAAGGAAAGCGAGGAAGTAAAAAGTGTAGAAGAACCTGTCTTCGCTTTTTGCGTCGAGATTTCTCTCGGAAGGCGCGATGGCTTCCTTTAATAAAGGAATACTTTCTCCAGTCAACGTAGACTCATTAACAACAGCAGATCCTTCTAACTAGAAATTTAATCTCATAAACAATTTTAAAAGTCTTTAAAAAGGGAAAGGAACGCACAAGCAAGCAGTCGCAGGGGATAGTTGCTTCGTCCTCCTTTCCGCCTTGAATGTGGATCAAGTCTCCAGGAACTAAGTCTTCTGTAGAAAGCAAAATCCACTTTTTGTTCCGAAACGCTTCACACCTTCCACAATTATAAAATTTAAAGGCAAAAGATCATTCATAGAAAAACACACGCGGTTGCTTTGTTTCCCATCCCGCGAATTTTTTGGATGTTCATTCTTCTTGATTGCACTACGGAAGCTTCAAAGCCGAGTATCATTACCAAGTTAAATAAAGAGTACTGCCAGTATTCCTATGCAGTACGATCAATAAATCTCTCAGTAAATTAAAAAAAATTTGAAAATTCAAAAAATTTAAGAGCACACAAAAATGATTATTAAAATTTCAATACCTCCAAGCACCACAACGCAACACAAAAGACTTGAAACACAAAAAAGGGAGACGTGATTTGCTCTATATACATTTCCAAAAAGGTGGGCATGGGAATCTCAAATCGATTAAGACCGAAGCGCCTTCGCTTTTCCTTAACCTTCAGTTGGCAAAAAAAATATTAAATTAGTTTTTTTGAAAAATTATTACAAATAAAAAAACTTCATCATCGTTGTTGATCCCGGTGCTGCTAATAAAACTAGAGATAGGCGTATTTAAATTGCACTTTACTTTCTCGAAAGAATTAGTTTCGCAAGTATACTCAAAACGGACTTTCTGGAAAACGAAGCTGGGCCTCTATAAAATTAATAAATTACTAAAAGATAATAATTTATTACACGAATTAAAATGACTTTAGAATTTAAGTCAGTAAGCTCCACCAGCGAAGGCTTTCCGCGGTGCTTACGAGGAATAACTTTGACTAAGTGGGCCTCTCCCAACGATTTAACGGTTTTACAGGTAATAAAAGCTTTAAAACTAACGGACCAATACTAATTAAATTAAAAAGACTAGGAAATTACAAGGAAAAAACCTTTTTTACTCAAATGTAAAACCCTAACGTAAATATAAAACGTAACCTGCAATAACTGCCAAAGAATGACTAAAGAAATAATAACGCATAAAGTGAAAGATGCCCAAAAGTCTGGTTGCCAAAAGTAAGGCAGCTCTTCTTCTTTGTTAAAAGTCTTAAAATATATTAATCAAAAAAGGAAATAGAAATTTAAAGTTAACGCACTGCTTCAACTTGATAAAACCATGATGACTCTGGTTTAAAAAACCAAGAGTAATCGCCTTCATTTCCAATAGCGCTGATATTATTTGGGCTCTCTTCTCCAACTACGTTATCAAAAACGTTTTCATGGGCATTAAAATCATAAACCATCCCTTCACCGAAAGTTCCTTCAAACTCTGATAACTGAACATCGCGTTGCTTATGAAGAGTTTCAGTTAATTGTCGACCAGAGGTGTCATAGCACCATTTTAAAGTATAAAAGAGAAGCAATATGAAGATAAGCACATCCAATCTCTAGAATACAATTTATAAAAAGCCCAATGTTATTAAGTAAGTCAGTATTAAATGTTGTGACTAAATAAAAGAATTAGGTAAGACCTGGTATAAAGGGCGCCGTCTATGCAATGTTAGCGACGTAATCGTTTTACTGTCGCACCTTAACATTTGTTAAAATTTCCATACAATGTAACAAAAAAAATAAGGCAAACAACAAACAGTTTATAGCTCTTGCTTAACCCTCAATGGGTGAAAGTTTATTAAATTGCCAAGTAAAAATGAGTCAATATCGATCAGCTTGTGTAATTTATACAATTGATGTTCTCAAATGGTTTAAAAAATCAATAAATTTTATAATATTTATGTATTAATTTGCCGTAGTAAATTATAAAAGAAATTTTACATAATTTTTATTTCGTAGTCATTATAACTAGTCCCACTGTTTACCTGCGCTTTTGTTAGCCACCAGCATGACAGTTAATATATAGCAAGCCCACGCTGCAAAATTTTCCAGCTCTGCGCCCCTCTCCCCCTTTGCCGTTCTGTTTACCTCTTAGCCTAACGCACTGTAGTCAGTCACGCAGTGTTTACATCCAAAACTTTTAGTTTATAGAACTAACGCTCGTATTCTTCACCAACACAGAATTTCAAAAACGCCCTACAGCCTCTGACTCTAATTATTAAGTGATTCAATAAATGCTTTTCACATATCCTTAGATGGAGCATGACAATTTTTTTTTAAAAAAATTATATTTTACCTAAGGATTTTATGTGTAATATAAAAGTTGTTAGAGGTAACTACTATTATTTTTAATTTTTCTGCTGGTAATTTAAGTCTGGTAATTTAGTCAAACAAGTATAAAAAGGTAGTACAACCAATTTTTAAGGTTCCTTTTTAGTAGTGTCGCTTTAACCATCTGTCTGTGTAGATGAAGTCTATTTTGGAATGTAGAAGTTTATTTAGTCGCTAACTTTTTAATAGAGAAGAAGTTCTTAATAAAATAATTTTTATGACTTATAGTATTCGTTAAAAGTTTTTTTTAAAAGTTTTGAAGTTGATCATATAAATTAAGAATTTATTATCCAAGCTTAATGTTAGGTAATAAACGACGAATAAAACACTTTCTGCCACCTGTTTGAAGAGCAAACTTTTATTTTTTATTATTATTTTTTTAATGACTATTAATATTTTAAAAAAGGACATAACTTTAATAAAAGCAAAGAGCTTTTGTGTTTAAAAGTAGCAAACGTTACCCTCAGAGGGAAAACTAAAAGGGAGTTTTCATGTACACAACTAGGCCAATTAACACCGAATACTCGATCAGGTTAGTGGCCTACAAAGTAAAGTTTTTGCCTACATTTAAGCAAAATTCTTATATAGTTTGGCTTTACTCCCATCCTGACTACGTCAGACACTAAACGCGCAGGTCGGAACGGCGGCAGCGTGACCATCCCATGATTAGTGAGCGAGCTAATCTATTAGCTGTTAGTGAGTTTAGTTAGCCGTTCGTAGGTCGAAATGGCATTCGTAAGAGAGTAACGTCTAGCGCTGTGCCCGCCATAACACGCAGCAGCCACGCCTTATCTCACCTGAAGCGAAGCAGTATCTCAGACAACAGAATGTGTAGGTCAAAAATTGGTCGGATGCACAATACATACAAGCGTCGCTTGTTGCAGAACGGGAGTTTGCTTTCAGAGCTAGTTAAGTGCGTAACGCTCGGCCGCCATAACAGCTTATTGTTAATGCTGACTCCTATAAATATCGCCTGAAAAACGCGTTATATCTGCGCCTTTAAAAACCAGTGGCATTGGTAAATGCATTTCTTCGCTGTAAAATAAACTTTGCTCTTCACCCGTTAAGAGCAATTACTCGTTGATGATACCCACTGTTAAGTAAATAGGTCACTTTTCAGATAGTTCTACCGTATATATGTCGTTTTCTGCCGCAAAATCGCTGTGGTACAGGTAAAATAGTGGTAAAAAGAGGCATTCCGCAAACTGTTGTGGTGTGCTAATAACTTTTTCGTAATGCGTCGGTGTAGTTGACTCAATCGTTCATTTATATTTAGTGCGCTACAACTCCTTCGTCACTCGAGTGAGACATCGACGCTCGCAAATAAGCGCCTTCAACTTTGTCAACAGTAGTGTTCAGAAAGGCGGTTGTTAACGATAGGACGGACAAGTTTAGCCTTAACATGGACGCCTTTCCTTATGAGGGCAGAAATTCTTTTATTATGACCTCAAATCCTAAGGATGGTGGGTTAAGAATGGGGTGATCGGTAAAAAGAAAAGGGTTGCGGAGTGAAAACCTGTGGATATGTTATGTGTAATGAGTTAATTATTATTAATCGACGAGTTGCAAAAATTATTTTCTTCCAGGTAAAAGTATAACTTTATCACAGGTGTCAGAGAAAATAACTTATAAACTAAATGCTCGAAAGATTCTGAAGGTTGTGCGTTAGGCACCTAGTATTTGTGAATCAAATGTTCAAAGATTTTATTTTGCAGGTGCTTTTTACTTAATCCTCGCTGCAATTAAATATTACACCTGTAATAGGATTTATTGGACTATATCACTTTTAAAGATTTTGAGCCTCGGGTAAAATACTACTTTACACTAAATTGATTAACTTATGACCATGAATTTAAGAAATAACGAAAGCTTGAATAGCGGGAATCCTTTACATTTTGAGATTAATAAGTAACTCATCATTATTAACTATACTTTTATTAGTAGTAATGAATAACAAAAACAGAATTGATGACAAATATTTAGCAAGCAGTAAGCCAGTAAACAACGCAGTTCTTTCAAAGGAAACTACTCAAAAGGAATTTACAAAGTTTTTAAGCGCTTTAAACAAACGTTTGGTTGAGTCGGAAAGAAATTTTCAAGCAGAATCCGAGAAAATCTTAAAAATTTTGAAAGAGACGCAAGAAATTCAGTTTTTGATAAAAGAGTTAAAGCTTTCATCAAATAGAGTTACTAGAGAGTTTCCTTGTAAAAAAAAAATATTAAAGCCTTCTTTAGATTCAGCTTCCAACTGCTTACCTATCAAATTGCGTAAGAAAAAAAAGATAAATCCCATCCGTGTTAAAAAGAAACAAAAGTTTGGAAAAGAGCCTGCCCTTCGAAATAAGAAAATAAGTTATTATTATAATAATAACCTAAAAGTAAGAGCTAAAAAAAAATTGCTTTCTGAGGAAAACCAAGCTAGAAAACAGGACTCAATGATCAGTGAAGCCTTCTCAGGGTCGAAATACTCAAATACTAAGCATCTTGGTGTTAAAAACTCAAAACACCTCGAAAGTAAAACTATAAAGTTGCCTTCAGCGACTCAAGAGTTATTTCAGTCTCCCTGTAACATGACTTCTCTCTATCCTGGTCATGATCCTCGCGATGTTATTGATATTGGCGACTACGTGGCCGTTAAAAACAGACAGGGTATGTATTTTACGGTTTACTATTATTAATAAAAACGAAGTTATATTATCACAGGTTCAATTGGAACTGTTAAATTTATAGGAAAAACTCATTTCAAGGAGGGTATCTGGTTCGGCTTACAACTTGAAAGTGACCACTGCGGAAAAAATGATGGCAAAGTTGATGGAAAATTTTATTTCAAATGTCTTCCTAACAAAGGTTTATTTGTTAGAGAGGAAAACCTTATTAAACTAAAGTAAAATATATCTATACATTTTTAAAATCTTAAAGAAACTCTAAATTTAAGAGCAGCTACAATGATTTTGGTCATTGGGTGAAAATATTTATATTAAACTTAAACAGCAACTCATTCTACTAAAAGTCAACTTTATCTGTAGAAAATAATACTTCTGTAAGTTATTACTTATTTATTATGTACTGTTAAGTATGAAAAATTTCATATTGTAAGTAAATAAAAAATAAAATACCTTCCCGAATAAAACATGCTTGTAACCTAAAAACGGTTTATAATTTCACCTGCTATTTATTAGACCTTATTAGCCTCATACTTTGAAATAAATTTTGCTGATAGCATAAGTTAAAACAAATTCGACGTTTGCTAGTCACCCCGTAAGCATAGCCTCGAGCTGCAACGAAGAAAGTACTTTACTGAAGAGCAAACCAAGATTTGGGAGCAAACAACAATCTTAAACAGCTTACCAATCCTAAATCTGGGCTAGTAGTCGTTGTTAATCTTCCCCAGGAGCATTCTCAGAGCAATTCACTAAACAATACAACTTTACATCTTAAATTTATATCTAAAACTACAATTTTAAATGATTCGATTCAAGTGATTAAACAAACAGATATATTGGAATTATAACTATATTTTTCTTGTTAATATTGATTAGTCTTCTTTAAAGTTATGTAAAGATTTTAAGTAAAATGCTGCACTGTCATACAATAGAACACTTAAACAATATAATAAGACCTTCCTGTAGTCATACCTATTTCGAGTTTTAAATCTATGTGTTCTCAAGTGAAACTATTCTAAAAAAGAGTAGTTAACACGTCATTTTTTATAATATTTAATTCAGTTTGTTGATGTATAGGCTTAATAACTTAACTGTTAAACAGTTTTGGGGCGAGTATGTCGAACGATATATATTAACTAGTTTAAGATCCTCTATTTATATTAAAATTATAGCTCTACTGATTTTACTAAATATCCGAGTGCAAAAGTAAAAGACTTTAAAAACTTTGTAAGTAGCCACTCAATAAATCTTCCTCCGCTATGTCTACTTTAAGGTAGAAGGCAACGCCGCCTTTAACTTACTTAGTGTAGCAACTTTCGGTTTTAAAAAAATTATACTTGTGACATCAATAGCTATTTAACATCAAAGAGCTCGTTACTAGAATTTTAACATCTAGTGTTTTTACCATTGCGCAGTTAGGATGATGTGTACTGATTATAACAAGTCATAAACTGTCGATACCAGACAAAAAGGTTTGGTCCTCAGGGTGAGGGTATGAACCGCTGCTTCACCTTCAATAAAACCTTGTTTTATATCTTTTTGACCACAAAGGTTTAATTTATACCACGTGGGAGGGTAAACCCAACACTATAAACATTAGCAATAACCTAACTAAACAACAGTTTAGTAAAAAGTCAAAAAGCGGACATTATAGATTTAATTTCCCCATTATGAAAATAGTTTTTTAAAATTTTTGCAAAGTGTAACTAAGACCTAGTAGCTTAGCCCGGTCAGTTGACCATAGCGCTGTAATTATTAAATTGATATCAAAAAAGGTAGCAAAATTTTCAACTGTACCTAGAAAACACAAACGTTGGAGACCGAGACTGAAGGATGGGGGCTAAGTGGAGGGTTCTTAGCTGGTGCTACTCCAACCAATTAGGGCGAAAATTTTGCTGTTTGGGTGCCTATTATATGGGTGGGTCTCAGACCCGCATGCAGGGTTTCGAGGTTTAAAAAGGTATTGCCAACTTAAAGAAGCTAACTCTACTACGAAGGTTCAGATGAACTATAAGTAGCCGACAGGGAAGTTATATCAGAATTTATGAGGGCTATAGGTTAAACACGCTACCAACATAGACCGGAAAAGAAAGTCTTATCGGTGGAAATTGAACCCACCAACTTGAGTATTCGCGTCAATGCTCTTATCCTGGCGTGATGGTTTTACATAACTGTTAATTTAGACCCCCCAAAAAAGAACGAGCAGTTCATCAAAGTCTGATACTACTTAATTATTGGTCGAATATTTATACTAAAACCATTGACAAATTCGGTAATATGCGTAAAACAAGATTTCCCACTTGCCCTTCTTCAGGACAAGCAGTCATTTTAAACGCAGCGCTTTGCGTAGCTTATACTTTTTAATTATAATGCCTAACTATATAATATAAAGTAAGAGTAGAACTAGAACACTTTTCTTTTATTAAAAATACTTTGCATTACACTTGAAAGACTTAGGTCTCCCGAGAGAGTACGTTGTTTTAAGGTTTTATACTCTTCTTGTGCTCGCGTATATTACTAACATGTTTGTAATTAAACGAATTGACTCTTGTACATGCACTGTACCAACTTTTTAAGCTACTTTTAATGGTCTGCGCACTTATCAATAACCTATTATTGGGGATCATTAAACTATAATGACTTAATGTCGGTTTTCGCTTTTCGGCGTGGCGAAAAATTTAACAAATAAAGTGTCCTATGCCCCGTTTTAAGTCCGTCGCCTAGAAGAAAGGATTATCATTAAATTTAAATATTGTATGGGTAAGGAAACTAGAATACAAAATGAAGTTAAAGCGAAAACCATTTAACAAGGAAAGGGGGTATGACAGGACTCGATACTTGAGATGAACTACTCTTCTTAAGATGGACGACTACTTTTTGGCAGGGTAGAATATCTAACACATAGCTAATCAAAGATATAAATGCTTGTTAAAAAGCTTCCTGGTTAAGCACTGCATTTAACTCTTCTTTGGCACGCTATTCCCAAGCAATATTTACTCAGAAGGTGACACATAGTTGGCATGATTTTTATATCCTTTAGCACTGACATACTATTTTCAGCCTCTTTAAAACATAAACCATTTAATCTTTTCAATTTCCTTCAAGAGGAGTTTATAACCATATGAAAAAGAAAGGTCTCCTTTCTGTAATACTAGGTTAGAAATAGGAGAAATATCGCTTCTGGACTATGTCCTTTAGCCGGTAAAAGACTGCTAGAAAACCGTTATTGGGAGAGGTTACCACTAGTATGAGAACCTGAAGATCAGCCAGCATAATTAACATCGCTTAAATTACACTTTACGGATGCTCTACCAAAAAATTAACACGACTCCCTCAGCCGCAGGGCGTGAACATCTTTACCCTAATGTTTAAGTGAAATTTAACTAAATGAAAAATTATTCAGTTTGCATAACCTAATTTTAGAATTTGGAAGAAAAATCATATATATTCGATGTAGTTACAGAGAAAGCGAATAGATACCAAGTAGTGTTTAGGCAACATACTATTCTACTGTTATCATCTTAAGTCATTCTGTTTATTTAAAACTTTTCATGGTTTTACTTTTAACTGGAATGAACAAAGAACTACTTTTATCGCAAGGACGCCCTCGAACGCACCATACTACGGTTAGTTAATAATATTACCTTGCTTAATTTGAGGTTCATGAAAGAACTCATTAAAACTTATGTTCAAAATCTACCGTACAAACTAGTTAGTCTTAAGAAGACTAACCGATAACTGGAATTAAAGTTAATTGTAAAAGATCATCTCTACTAAACCTTTTTTAATAATTGTAACAATTAGGAAGTTTTGCTCTGAATTCTTTTTAATAGGCAAATTTCGCATAAATTGTATAATAAGTATTTCAGGCGCTTCGCAGGTGAATTAGTAGCCTTAGATATAAATTTAGTTATCCCTATTAAGATAAGCCTGCGGGCCCCCTCTGGCGGAAGCTTTTAGTCGGGGAGGCTTGGCTAGCTGGTCTTCAGACGCTCTCGGGTCTAGTACTCGAAGGTATCTCTTCTGGTGGTGGTATTCAGCGTTTTTCCATTGAGGAAAAGAAATAGGCTAAAGCAGTTAAAGTCATAGTTAGTATTAGTCGTAGTACGCCATTGTTAAAAAAAATAAATAAGACAGGCCTGCTAAGGCTATTTATTGTGAAATGCTTCTTACTTACAAGGTGCTCAAAGCATTTGAAATAGCAAAAATTCACTCTTATCTGCCTGAGCAAACAGAAACATTAACATTTTCTACTGACGGCAAACGTTGCATTACTTCAGTTGGTAGCGAGAAAATAGTGCTATACGACTGTAACAGTGGCTTGTATATATATATATATATATATATATATATAACTATTAATGTTTAATATAGGATTTTTTTATATAAAATTTCAAAAATTATTTTAGTTAAGAGAAACTATTTTTTGGTAGAGGGGTATATACCATTTTGAGGTGTGATTTTTTTTGTAAATAAAATATTTGTTTCACAAAGAGATTTGAAAACTATTAATATAAAAAAGTATGGAATTGGAGTCGTTGAACATACTTATTGCGAAAACACCATTTTACATACTTCCACTAGATTGGACGGTTTCTATTTATTTATTCTAAAGATTCTCTCATAGTTGAGTAAACTTTATATATACACTTTTAGCCCTTTAACCTATATTTTTTACCGTCAACATTTAAATAAACGTAGATAACATCCGTCATCTTTCATTGCACGACAATAAATATCTCTGTTACTTTCAAGGCCACACTAATAGGTCCTAAATTATAACTGGTTTCACTTTCGATTTAGCTATATTTGTTATCTGCTAAATAACCTGCCTTTTATTTATAAATAATGAGCCCGCTCTATAAAATGGTAGATTTGTGTTTTTATATTTTTTAAGTTGAGTCAAATAAACAAGGGTCTTTTTAATTTATGTTTCAATGAAAAGTAATTATGTTGAGCTTAGAACGATTGTAAAAGCATTCGCACTTATTTGTAAGCTATAATTGTTGACTTTCCAGATGTACTGACAGTTTCTTTTTGTTTCTTATTTAAACATGTAAGCTTTAAAATTAAGTGTACCACTAAACATCCGCTTTGTTAAAAATAGTTTAACTTTTTTGTGAAATAATTTTAATATTTTTATTCGTTGCCTCTTTGCAGTAGTAGCTTCCTTAGCTATATATATGTTCAGCATCGAAATCAGGTTTGGTATTAGAGAATTTAATGTTTTATGACTGTAAGTAAAAATAAATTCTATTTGACTTTGACAAATTAAAAAATTTAAAAACTTTTAAGGGTGAAAGTTTTAAATATGGCTCCTTATACTGACCGGTTCTTGTCTGGCGCGGCAGACGGCACCGTTCGTCTATGGGATTTGCGGTCGCCCCGCTGTCAGGGCTGCCTTCAGGCCGGTGGGCTGCCTATACCCCTCTTTGATCCACAAGGTTCAAACTTTGCTGTGGCCTTGGATGCAAAATCTATAAAAATTTATTCGTTAGCCAAGTTTCTCTCGGTAAGCACTTAGTTTACTCGTTATTGTTACAATTTTAATTGTTGATTATTTAAGGGGCCTGCTTGTACATTTACCTTCGATCTTCCTGAGTTGTTGACTTCTGAATGGCGACTCCTTCGTTACAGCCCCGACGGGAAAAGCCTACTTATCGCCACGAACGGTGATCACTTTCTCGTGGATGTTTCTAATGTTTTTCTTTTTATTCAGTTTCTTTACTTTGAGAATAATGTTTTCCCTTAAGGGCGCCATCCACGCAAAGTTATCAGGCCACGTCAACGCGCAAGACGTGTGCTTTTCCCCGGACGGCCGGTTTGTACTTAGTGGTATCTTCCCTTTTCTTTTAATCTTCAATTTTTTTTTTCCATTGCAAATCTTGCAGGCTCGGAAGACGGTGGCATCTACTGCTGGGATCTGAAAGGAGAATTAGTTTACGCCTTTGAGGGGCACAAAACCGCTATCAGGCAAGTTAGATTTAATCCAAAGTTCATGATGGTTGCCTCTGCCGCTGAATGCTTGGTAAAAGCTAAGTTTTATATTAACGTCTTAAATATTAAATAAACTGAAATAGGCTTTCTGGATTCCGAACTTAAAGAAATTAGACTTTTGATGTCGTTAAAAATAAAGTTGATTCATGAATATTAAGGGGACACCACGCTTCGAAATTTATCCTTTGCTCTAAAATAACTATTAAATAATTCTCCTAGTAAAGCAAAGTTTTCCGACTAATAATCTCTATAGTTGAAGTTTACAGTGAAACCTCAGTGTAAACAGATCTTTATCATATAACTATAGAAACTAACTATATTTTAGTTTAAAATTTAGTAGAACGAGTAAGCGTGTAGTAGATTTTTGCTATCTGCTCGTTGCTATAAGGATTTCAGGCCTGTCTTGCAATTTAAAATCCTTAACAACTTGGGCGATTATGAAGTGAATAGTAGTAACAAATTTTTAAGTACGAAGGAGGAATCCCTCCGGATAACTGTTAAGCAGGACAGCAACGTCCGCCGATCCGGCTATATAGCGCAGAGATGCTGAAATTTGATGGCTCAAGTGGGGAGAGCTACGTTTCACTGAGGATGCAGATCTCATTTTTCGCTTTGCATTAACTCCTGCAACTTGTATTTTTATTCTAGACGCTCTCCATACTATAGAACATCAATCGAATATGCTTTCTTTTTTAAGGTTTAGTGGCCATTACAAACGGATTCTAAACCCTTCACGGGTTTGATCTTGAGGAAGAGATTCGTCAACAAAATATTTAACAGTTTGTAGTCGTTGTCCTTGCTGTTGCTTGATAGTTGAGTTTGCTCGATCAACGTAAGCTGCGCTCTTCTTTATATATTATAACGACCTGAGGTATGTAAAACAATATAAAAACTTATGAAGTTCAATTGTGTGCGTTAAGTAGCTTTTATATTACACCTTAAGAGACATTATCCTGGCAGCAGCCATCGGGTTTCGTTGTGTATGTGTACAGATATAAATATTTTCGGCTATCGGGCAATAAAAATAAAGTAAGGGGTAATTTTTAATGAGGAATAAGGAGAAGTAAATATATTTTCTATAAAAAACTAAGTTTCTGTTTTTGCTGCTCCTCTCCGTCTTTCTAGTGGCATACATAACTATGAAACTAACAATATTTTTTTACAACTTAAAAATTATTTTTCGTACACGTTCAACTTTAAAAGCATCCATCTTTTATTGTGCTTATTAATTTAAAGAAAATACTATTTTAGTCTGCTTGAAGTTGTTGGAAAACCGTAATTTTCGCGGAAAAAAATGTTATGGTACACAATAAACGCTAATCCGAGCGTACCTAGTTCTACGAGGATCTTGCTGAGTTCTATATTTTTCTCTTTCTCCTTTTATTACCGTACCTATATTAAAAGCGCTACTATTTTACTAAGTGTGCGTATAAAAAATATAGAGAGTTTGGCTTAGCTTAAAATGCTTTCTTATATAAAATATATGCATTCCCGTGCATTAAGAAACTTTTAGCTGCTAGTGACCACTCTTAATTTAAGAGTTGAACCAGAAAAAGAAGTTACTTACTCAACTAGCGGTGTATAAAACAAACAGTACAAAGTTAGTAGTAATAAATACCAAGAATTAGTTTGAATAACAAGGAGACAAGATATTTCGTAAATAAAAAAGTCTTCTCTAAAAGACAACTATACTAATAATAAAGTAGTAAAAAAAATTCTTTCGACCTCAATAACTACATAAAATTTTCTATCGTAGTGTTTACAAAACTTTTATATTTTTATTATAAATAATAGGGCAAAAGTTAAAGTGACGTTATCAATTATACACAGAATAATTTAGGTAAAAGTTCAACTACAAAAGAATAACTTTTTGATTACATCTTTATTATTATTATTATTTAAATGCTGTATTAACTAAACAATTTCTAATAAAAACTTACGTATTTTGTAAAATAAAGTATGCATCGGCTAAATTAACCAATCTTATATACACAAAGCAACTAAAATAACTAATAGCGCAACTCCAAAAAATAAATTTTTTAAGGTAATCCTGATTTTATTTTAAGGTGTACTTAAAAAAGATTCCTATTTAAAAACATATATTAAAAAAGAGCGCAACAGCCAATCTCATACAGAATTAAATAATCAAGTAAAATTTAAACAAATAATTTTGAACACAATTTTATTAATGCTGTGCAGAATGAAAAGTTTCTGGTAGAGATTTCCAAATTTCTATTAGCAAAGAGTGCATCGGCTTTTGAATCCAAAGTGAATAAGCTTTTAATAAAAAACTTTTCTCTGTCTTCCACTGGTTTATTAAGGATGCTCGAGTACAAATCTACAAAAAATTAGAAACTTAATTATAACATTAAGGCTGACCCGCAACCAGAATATTTGTAAAAAGTTTAAATTGCTCATGTGCATATAAAAAGTAATGGTTTAAAAATAATTTATGTGATCCTCATTTCTTCAGCTAATATAATTTATAGTTTCTAGTAACTAGAAGGTTTAAAACTGAAAATAGTTTATAAATCAAAAGGTGATTTAGCAATTATCTTAAATATATATATAAATTATAGTTAGATCTTAATATAATCAATAAGCCGCCAAAAAAATTTCAAAAATAATAAATCCATCTCTGTCTTTAGCCTCTATAAAAATAAATTTTAATAATGCAGCCCACCGCAAAGAAATTTATTAATTAGGAAAACTTCAATAAATTCATAAATAATATTAAAAAGAATATATTTTGTTGCAGTAATAATAAAAAGAAAGTTATAATAAAATAATATATAAAATCAGCTTTAAAAAATTTTAACAAAGCAAAATAAAATTTATAAATATTAAAAAAGTCAACCTATAATAATTGTTGCTAATAGTTAAGTTATAATAACACTAAATAAAAAAATTCAAAATTTTAGAGAACTTAACTAAGCGAGTAACAAGTAATAACTTTTTTGAAAAATGAGGGAATTTGAAATTACCAAAAAATTAAACCACAAGTTTTTATTAAATAAATTAATAAATTTATTAGAAGCTGTAGATATTAAGTTTTGATAATTCAAATAAATTCAAAAATTAATGTTTTAATCTAATTTTTTTAAAAAAATTAAAAAAAAATTTATATTATAAATTATTTTTTTAACTTTCACTTTTATTATTCGTTATTTGATTTAATATAAAGTTATATAATTTTTTTTAAGTAATAACTTTGTAGAAGTAGTGAATTCAGAAATCTTCTACAATGAGATATTTCTTATATAATTATAATTAAATTGAATAATAAAAAATTTTAAGTAAAAATATGAAAATTTAATAAAAAAAAAAATCGTACGCATATTTAACAATATTTAATTTCTATTATGTAAAATTAAATTTAAAATTCATAAAACTTTCAGATTAGAAAAATGGTATAAATTGTCAAGCAAATTAACATCATATAATGATAATATTATGTACTTTACATTTTAACTTATAAAATATTTATATAATATTATTGTTATAATAATAAAAAACTATTCAACATTCTGTTAGTTTTACCAATAAAATTAAAAACCTCAACGTTTATTATAAAAAAATTAATATTTCTTTTTATAATTATTAATAAATAAAAATAAAATATAACGTCTTATCATGCTCAGTAAGTAAAAAAATTACTCTCATAAATATTGAATTTAAATTTAATAAAATATCAACTTATAATCTAAAATAAAATTATATCAATAATAATTATTATAGTGAAGTTATATAAGTAGTATAATAATTATAAATTAACGATAAATAATAATTATATTCTTAAATAATAAAATAATTACTATTATATAATTAAAAATATCTTTTTTAATGCTAAAAACTTTATAATAAAACTTAATTAATAATTTTAAAAATAAAATTCAAGTTTAAAAAAAAAATACATAATAAAATATAAATGAAATAAAAATTTATAGAAAATTATATAATTAGTATTAGAATAATCATAAATTAATAATATATAATAACTTTGTCAAATAAGATGAAAAAGGTAAAATACTACAAAATTTTTCAAAAACTAGTATATAACGTTTAAAAAAAATTTAAAAGTATTTAAAAGTTTATTATTATTTATAAATAATTATCAATAAAATATAAACATAATAATTACTCATAAATTATTTATCTATTGAGAATCACAATAAAATATCAAGTGTTAATTATGTAATATAAAATATTAAATAAAAAATAACATTTTAAACTAATAAAAGATGGATATAATAAAAATTTAAGAATATCATCATGTAAAAAAAAAGTTCTATATAATAAACATAATAGGCAATAAAAAAAATTATTTCAAAGCAAAAGTCAATTGTAAAACATACGAAAATGAAATTTAAATATGATAGAAAAAGGAAAATAGTAATAAAAAAGTTATAGAGTAAAAAAACAAGTAAAAAAATTTTACTTTGTTATTGGCCAAAGGAAACGTGATTGCAACGACACGCTCTTGTGTGCACGTGGTCAGTAGCAAACGTGGAGAGGCCACGAGGTGGGCAACAAGTGGTTTTAGCGTAGAAATCACTTCTCCTGATTAAGTTTAGTAAAAGGGTTGAAAAAAGTTATAAAAAAACATTTTTATAACTTTCCTTCAAGCTTAAGTAATTATAATGGCTAAGGAACCTTCCAGAAGACTCATGGCGAATACTTTATAGAGGTTGGGATCCTCGCCAGGAAAAGGAAGTTCTCTGCTTGGAAGCTGCCAAGAATGGATCCCGGCAGTAGCTAAAATAAATAATGATAATAATAATTAATAATAATAATAATAAAATAATAATAATAAAAGTAATAATAATAATAATATCACCGGAAAGCCGTGTGCACACCGAGTCTAGTTGTGGGTCGTAACGGGCGTTCTGAAGGTCACGTGGCTTTGTAAATACGCAAATGAAAGGAGCATAAAGAGGGACCCACGCAGGGTCTACTTTAGTCAGAAGCTACGCAGCATGGATTAGTGTGGCACGTAATGAATAAAATGAGAAGTTTATAAGTGACCTTCATGTACTTCTTGGAGCCCACTTCCACGAGCTCCGTGTATATAGCCCATTCGGGCAGTGTCGCGTGGAGGACAGACGATTGGTGAATAAAAAAAAGATCGTCCGAATGAAGGCTTTGATAAGCGCCTTTAATCCGCAGCAATTCGTTGTCATCAGTGGACTCTGCGTGATAACGTTTTACAAGCTGCATTAAAAAAAAGTTTGATGTATAAAATAATAAAAATGAGTAAGAATATTAAGTAACATGATCGCTATATGCAGAGAAGATCGCCTGAAACAGTAAACTCTCCTATAAAAGTAGCAATTATGAATATAATATTAAAAACAAAACATAATTGACTTGTCTCTTTGTTGGTGGTTTCAGTTTTAAACCAGTCGAGAGGTTGGCGGAAAATACTCGGTTAACAATTTTAACGAGATGGGAAAAAAGCTAGAAGACGATATATAAAAAAATAAGAAAAGCAGTTTATATAAATCTTCACTTTTCTTATTTCTTTTAAAGACTTTTCCCGCAAGAAATAGCTTTTGCAGAAGTCGGATGAGTTACCGGCATATTCATAGGCCCCCACCACGCGTAGTAGTGCAAATAGATCAGAAGAACACGCCCCCAACATTTCATCTTTAGCCTTTTGAGAGGACGAGGGCCCCCTATCCGAGTTGCCATTGGTTGTCTATAAAAGTATAAACTAGCATACATTTTAATGAACGATGACGCCCTCCCATACGAACTTCATAGTCGGAAAGAAACACGTGTCCCACAGCTAGAGCGGAGACAATGACAATCACATAGCCGAGTATATCGCGATGGTCCAATGCGAAGTCTAAAAGCTTCGCGTAGCGGGGAGGGACCTGCGCAGGTGAACGCGTTAAGAAGCGCAAAAGTGTAGCAAAGACCTAATAATAGTCACTGGAAATTTAGACATGCGCGTGCCAGAACACGTGATCTTTAGCGTTTTAGGGTCCACAGCGCCCAAATTGACCAGATGCTTCTCTGCAGAAACCAGCGATGCCTTAATAACAACAGTATTAGTAATAAAGCGTTACTAGTAACAATAATAATAATAATAAAAAAACCATATCGGGCGGAGTCGGGAAGGGAAAATTCACAACGTTGACTATTCCCATCGCTTTCATTTGCAGGACTACACCTTCTATAGGTAGTCTTAATATCTATTTGAAATATGTATAGCAACTATAACAACAACAATAGTAGTAGATGCCTCTGGACGAGAAAAATTGCTCAAAATAATTCTGAAATACAGCCGAAGAATAAAGTCTATAGCAGTGTCCTTCGTAACGGAAAGAGTCAAAACCACGAGAGAATATATATAAAGAGCAAACAAGTAATACCCGGGCCACTTCTTCCCGCGCGTCCAGCTCGCTGGTTGGCAGATGCCTGAGAAGTCCACTGCACGTCCAGACGAGAAACGCTGTCTTCTCCGAATTCATAGGTGCGCTGTTTAACCTTTATATACAGCACACGTAAAGAAAATAATATTAATAATTTACAATAATAATAAAAATAACCTTTCCAGAGTCCACAACGTAACGAATATCAGGAATAGTTATGGACGTCTCCGCAATGTTAGTGGCCACCACGCATAGACGGGCGCCAGTGGGTGGCGGGCGGAAAACTTTCATCTGCTGGGTGTGCGGCAGCAGAGAGTAGAGCGGCAGCACGTGCAATGGAGGGCATGAAAGATTCGGAATAGTAACAGCCGTTTCACTCTCGTCCTCCGTAGACGCGCTGCTCTCAGCCTGAATGAGTATTAATCGGCTGCATAAAAAAAGTAACATAAACCAAACCTGAAAAGTATTACTTTTAAGTAATTTTTTTTCAGGTGTGTCCTGAGAATCTTCAATAGCATCGTTATAAAGGATAATAATAATAATAATAATAATAATAATAATAATAATAATAATAATAATAATAATAATAATAATAATAACCAAGATTCATAGGAAAGCGCCTTCTGAGTTTCCTCACAAGCGCCATAATTTCCCGTTGCGAAGGAAGAAAAACCAGAAGACCGCCAGAAGGTAAATGCGTGTGCACTTTACACACTTTATTATAAGTTTCTTCAAGATAATCATCGAGCGGTGTGCGGCGGTTGAAGTGGATTGTCACTGGAAACTGTCGCGTCTCCACCTCCAAAAATAATTTAAAATAGTAATTGCAAAAAAAATCGCTCAAGCAAATACTTGAATGACTGGAGGAACGCAGTCGAACAACCGCTCGTTAGCAGTAAAGTCTTTAATGCAAAGCGTGGCGGACATAACAACCAATCGGAAGGGGAGAACACCGTCTTCGTTATTATCTTTAAAGTATAGAAGATTTTTATAAAAAAGATTCTATAAATTCAGTTACATACCTGACATCTCTTTTCTGAGTTTAATTATACGCGAGAGGAGGCCAATAAGAATATCAGTGTTTAACGAGCGCTCGTGCGCCTCGTCCAACACCACCACGGAGTACTTACGTAGTAAAAAATCTTCTTCGATTTCCTTGAGAAGCACGCCTTCCGTCATAAACTTAATTCGCGTACTGCTTGTGACTATAAAAGTGATTATAAAACAAAATCTAATATATATATGAGACTTATAAAACCATTTCCTTCATAACGAATTTGGTAACTCGAGAGAGTGGAATCGTTAAGCTCGTGCCCTACACGTGCGCTCATGCTGATGGCGGCCACGCGACGTGGCTCTGTTACGCCGATGAGTCCAGAAAACTTCCCTTCAGGAAAACTAAAGCCGGCCTCATATAAAAACTGAGGGAGTTGTGTGGTTTTTCCGCTAAAAAATATTAAAAATAATTGTAGAGTTACGAAAATAATAGAGTAGACGTTACCTTCCGGTTTCCCCGCAAAGAATGGTAACAAGATTTTCTTTAATAGTGCTAATTATTTGAAACTCTTCGTAAAAAATGGGAAGAGAAGTGCGCTGCTCCTCAACATCTCTAGTCCTGTTGACTTCAACGTGTATTGGTTTGACTACGGGAAGTTTAACAATTTTCTCAACCGGCATGTTAACATCTTCTTTTACTGCACTGATCTTTCCTTTTTCTGTTGTTTGTGATTTTATTGAATAGTCAAGAGAAGTAAAAGGGCTTAACGGATTCGGGGAAGGGTGGTTATACGCTTCTAAATTCATAAATAGTCTTAAGAGAATCATAAACAAGTTGGTAATAAACTTATGCTAAACCATTTGAATCATAAAAATTATCTTGAGAAGATCTTTTTCTTAGTAGGGAAGTAGCATATTTAAGAAAGCAACCACCCGCATCTTCTTTTTTTTGTTTCCGTAAAGGATTGTCTTCTTCCTTGTTGGAATCTTCAACCGCTTTTTTAAAGCATTAGTTGCATATAAAATCGGTTCAAAATAGTAATAACGCTCTCTATAATCTTGAGATTCCAAATGTAGGTCAGTATTAATAATTTTTGTCGCTCTCTTTACTTTATTTTTCTTACTTCCCTACTTTAAACAAATTAGAATTACTAGAAAAAAAAGGATGTTGTAAAACAGTACGGAGGAAAAGTGAGCAGTTTTATAGAGAAGCTGGGAATGTTCAGAGGTAATTTGGACATGCTGGAGTTCTTTGAGAATATTTAAACGTTCCAATTTTTTTTTCTTTTTCTCTAAAATCTTAAAAATAGGAGGGTAGTAAGTTATTAGGTTTTATAAAGATTATAAGTTTCAAACCTTTCTAAGTCTCTTTTTTTGTTTAACCGAAAGCTTTTTTTTCTTTAAAACAGGAACATGGGATAGAGGGCTACAACTTTCTTTTATAAATTGAAACTTAATAATATTAATTAATACAAGAATTTAACTTTAAATATTTGAAGTAAAGACCTCAGGTTTGTTGTAATATAATTCACCACCCACTTCAAGTATGTCCTTAACAATTGTTTGTTGCTTTGCAAGGCGGCGGCTTTTCCCCATGTTAATAATCGAACATTTCTCTTAAATGTATAATAAAGTATAAGCTTTGCTAAGTGAAGTAGGTTTCATCTTATATTGTTAAGCGAACCGCCCAGGCGGCCCTCCTATTGGCAATAAAACTGGTCACGCGGTGGTTTTACAAACTTTACACCGATGTTCCACAGGGCTTTCTGCTATCACTCCCAAGCTCCATACTATGCATTCTTGGGACACCAGCATCGCATCCCTCCCCGTTGACAATGCAAACCACTCGTCGAGAAACAGTTCCGCATTACTGCAGCTACACCTACAACACTACTTGAAAACTCTCGCTAAGTGCCCTCGGAATAGGCACTACCTTCGCTGCCTATTGCTGTTTACCCTCGTAGAGTGGCATTATATTATTGATTCGTGACCAAGTTGACGGTAACAAGTCGAATACGTTACGATAAACCTCAAAGTGGAAGTAACTACTCACTCTTCCTCCGTAAATATACAAGACGTGAACGTGCCCCTACTAATGCCCCCACAAACCGGCTCTTGGAACTGAATGACTCAGCGCGCACCTCGTTTCGTGCACGGCGAGAAATCTGGAATGAGTTTAGGGCTACTTTAAACGCAACTGCTTTGCTTCCAAACATGTCAATGTACGCATTCGAAATAACAAGTTGACTAGAGAACATATATATATAATTTGGATAGACGCGCCTTTTAAGCCACATACTATTTTTATTTTGTTTAATGTATCTAATTATATTTTCAAAGCTCGCAGAAAACTATGTTATGTTACGCTCAAACTTTTAAATTTTCAAAAAGACTAAGCAGCTTGCGCTTGATTTTACCCTTCTCCCATCGTTATACATTTTTTTCCATAGCTTACTTTTTTTTATTTATTAAAGAGAAAGTGCATAATATAAGAAACAATCTTTAAAAAAATATATTTATTTTTTTAGCTCTTTAAAGGCTTTCAGTTAGTGACTATAAATTAACAGTAGAGCTGTATAATCGTCTTCACTAATTTTAAAAAAAAAATCTATTTTCTGGAATTGCCATAAAAATTAAGTTTTTTTAACCCCAAACTTTTTCTTCTATGCTATCATTACCAAAAAGGTAAGTATGACCTTCTAGGCTTAATGTTCTGTTTTCTTTCATATTTTAAATCAAAGTCTTCCATTTAGTACGCTGCAGCTGTTGTTTTACGAAGTTTTATCTTTAATGTTTATTGTATAAAATACGGGCTAATAAAACTTGCTGTTACGGGAAATACCGCATTAAAGTATTGAGCTAAATACTATTCCGTGAATTATAATGGAAGTAATTGATGACTGAACCGAAAATTCTTTATAACATAAATTCTTATTTTGAAAAATAACTACTTTACAATTTAGGAATTGTGCGATCTTGCTAATTCCACGAAAAAAAGTTAACGCAGGTTTAAGAATAAGCTTACTTTATTAAGGTTCCGTTAAATATACATTTGATTTCAAGAATAAAACGTACGACTGGTTTATTCAACTTAAAGAACAACTCTTTGGGCTGCTAACGCGGAACATGCTTGAGGGTCAAGGAACTAGGATGATACAATTCCAGTAGGCGCTTATAAGTTCTGGAACTTTGCAATAAGGTTAAGTGATCAATAGCGTCAAAACGAGAATTTTCGGATACATTCTATACAAGCAAAATAGAATAAAAGTTAAAAACTATTAGTAATTTAACGAAAGTTTTAATATAAACTTATCAATAGGCTATGAGGATGATAATAACAATAGGAGGGTTCACCTAATAATAGGAGGATTTATAAAAAGTGTAAACCTTATCTCCATAAATTTTAGTAATAAAATCTTGGAAATCTAAGAAAAACTTGGATGCCGATTCTTTGTTCCCTTGCTAAACATTTTGTAAGTTATATAGTTAAAAACAAGGAAAAAACCTATTACTAAAGAAATAAAAAAAAAAAATCAAAAATTTAAAATAATAATACAATACCTGAAGAGAAAGCTCAGACAATACGCGAGTCAAAACACTCTGGACAGACATGGCTTTACTCAGCTACGCAATGAAACTCGTGGCTATTCGTTAGTCATTATCCATTAGTGTTAACGTGGTAAAGTACTTTGCGATTTAAACTTATGCAACATAGATAACTTGTTTTTTGAGAAAACTTTGGATAAATTTTTATATAAAAGCTTATTGTTTTTTAAAATAAACCCCCATACGTACATAACTAAACCACATATATAAAATATAGCTGTGTAGCTTTACAATATCGATACCTAAATAGAAAAACGTAAAGCAAGTCTGTTTAAAGTAGTGATATTTAGGCTCTTAACTTAAAAAATGCTTAAGTTCCTGCCAATAAAACAAAATATAAGAATACAAGCAGTCAACATTAACCATATTGGCTTTTAACCTCCACTCTCTACATAAAAAACCAACATTTATTTCCAAAAACACAACAGGGACTGCCAACAGGAATATGAAAAAATGTATGCGGCGCGCGCTATTAAGGGGTAAAAGCACACTCATGGTATTAAAAGGCTCAATCATATAATATTTACATGCTACATTTAGGGTATGGCACAATATCCAGGCCAACCCACACAACTTTGTAACGATGAGGCGGTGGTAGTTGGCTTCTTTACATTATTGATCCAATCAATTTTAGTCAATAATAAATTTCACGTGAACTCAATTAGCTGACTACTACAGTGTACGTAAATACTTCTTTTACTTTCTGGCCGCTGAGTCTTTTTTTTTTTGAGTTGTTTAATTATGTATATTTTATTCTCAAAAAGTAATTTATTTCCTTTGTGCATAGATTTTTTTAAAGATTTTTTTCTTACTTACCTTTTTTAAAATTAGTAAGGCAGCTATTAATGGTTAGTACATAAAAATATTTATACGAATGGGTAGAAAGAAAGTACGTCAGAGGGAAAAAGATCAGTCTTCTAGCGATGAGTACTCGAATTATTACATTTAATTTTTATAAAAATTATGGTTTTAAAATATTATTTAATTAACTAGAGACGGTCCACAAATGCTCCCACCTAATCTGCTTAACTTAAATGCAACTGTGCATTCTAATTATGATTATAGTAATATTTATTATATCTATTGATAACTGCTTCTAGGCTTCTTTATTGAATTATTTATTAATTGTATGTTTTGTCCCTTATCGTTGTAGCAGATAATTCGGATATAACCATGACCGAAGATGCTTCTAATGCAAAACACAAGTTCAAATCTCAAAAAGTAAACTTGTTTATAATATAAATATTAATAATATGTATTTTAACATAAAAATTAGCTCTTAGATAAAGGCTCACAAAAAAAGGGCACAGTTACCACCTTTAAAGCTTTATATAATAAACTCGAATTTTTAGAAATAACTGAAGAAAAGTCAGTAGATATAATAACAACAGATCTTCAAAGTACGAATAAGGTTAAAAAGCAGAAAAACAGTAAACTCTATGGAGAAAGTAGTAATGATAATAAAAATACGCAGAAAAAGTCTGCCGTTATTGAGATTCAAGGCAAAGCGAGTGTCGAGTTAAACACTGGAAAAAAGACAGCTTTGGAAAGGATTAACGACACCAAAAAGAAAGTTGTTTATAGCAGTAAAAAGAAAAATAAGAGCGTCGAAATAAAATCGGAAGTGAGTATTGCTGCTTCTGTTGCGTGCCCTGAACTTTCAACTGAAGAAAAAAAAGTGAGTACCAAGACTGTTCAAGCTACAGTCGAGAATGTGGTTTCTGATTGGGAAGCCCTCGATTGGGAAGCTTCTGATTATGACTCTTCGAATCCTGACTCGTCTACCGTCGGTACTTTTACTTAATCGACGAGTGTAAGAATTTCTAAAGGTGTTATTGTACTTCTGCAATAGACTCTCCTGATAAGGCTCCTGAAAAGGGCCCTTCTCAGCCGGAAGCGCCTCCTCAAGCCGTGTTACTTTTGTTAATTTGACGCTTAATTTTGGTGATCTTTTTTTTGTAGGCGGCAGAGGCAACACTCCGGTCTCCTATTTGCTGTGTTCTCGGCCATGTAGACACCGGAAAGACAAAACTTTTGGATAACATTCGCTCTACAAACGTTCAGGTTTACCCTTTGTTTTATACGTTTTGTTCTTTCCCTTAGTTCCCTATAAACAGGATGGCGAAGCAGGCGGGATTACCCAGCAAATTGGGGCCACGTTTGTCCCCACCTCTGCACTGGCTCAAAGGACCGCCGTTATAAATAGGCAGGGTAACACTTACCTGTACCCGCCGCGCATAACTTTGTCATTCCTTTGACACGTGGCGTTTGTAGGCCGACTGGAGCTGAAGGTTCCAGGCTTGCTGGTGATCGACACACCAGGCCACGAGTCCTTTTCCAATCTTCGGTATTAGCTCGCATAGTTTCCCCTTTTCGCGCTGTTTATCTTTTCTATTTAGACTTCGTGGGTCATCTCTTTGTGACATCGCGATTCTCGTTGTTGACATCCAGCACGGACTGGAGCAGCAGACTATTGAATCCATCAGCATCTTAAAAAAAAGAAAAACGCCTTTCGTGGTTGCTATCAATAAGATTGACGTGTACGAGCCATGTGTTTGCTGTGTAGATTCTTTTTTGCAACACACAACCGAAGGTGTTATGGGTGGACGCCCCGCCTCCATTCCGGGTTTAGGGCCTCTTTTAAAAACCAGAAGGGCCATGCGCAGAAACACTTTAACGAGCTGGCCTCAAAGATAGTCCTTCAGTTAGCAGAGCAGGTTGGCACTTTCCTAGAGGTGTGTTTATCTTCTATTAAGCTTTTGTGCAGGGCTTCAATGCTGCTCTATACTATGAGAATAAGGATTTAAAAAAAACAGTTAGTTTAGTGCCGACCTCTGCTAAGACGGGAGAGGGCATCCCGGATCTTCTGGGGTTAATAGTGCAGCTGACCCAGCGGTGGATGGCCACCCGCATCTCTTTCAAAACTAACGTAGAATGTAGCTTCTATTCGGGATTACTCTAGCTTATATTATTGGGTTAACTTATCACAAGGTACCATTTTGGAGGTCAAAAAGGTGCAAGGGCTGGGCACCACGGTCGATGTAATATTATCACAGGGCTCCTTAAAACAAGGCTCGTATAGCGTTTCCAGGTGGATTTCTTTGTTATTGAGCCTTGAGTAGGTCAGACAATTGTCCTGTGTGGTCTGGACGGACCAATACGGACAACTATTAGGGAATTGCTCATGCCGCAGCCCCTTCGTGAACTACGCGTGAAATCGAACTATGTCTCACACAAAGTTGTCTCGGCTGCCCAGGGGGTTAAAATTTTTGCAAAGGTTTTACTTTATTTTCGTCGCAACGCCGCTCATTAATTAGACAACTGAGTTAGCATTTGGAAAGCGCAGTGGCCGGAACACCGTTGTATGTTATTGATGACAATACGGACGAATCGCGCATAAAAGAGATAGAAGAAAAGGTTGTTGCAGTTGGTTGCAGAAATTTCGCCGCTGAATAATTTATTTTAGGTTATTAATGAGCTGAAGGCCTCTTTGGATCGATTTGAGACGCAAGAAGAGGGTGGAGTAGCCTTTTCTAAATAGAGTGAAGATGCTTCGCTAGACTTTAAATTGTTCGTGTCAGGCGTTTGCGCTCAGGCCTCCACTTTGGGCGCTTTAGAGGCCTTGCTTGTATTTTTTGAAACTTCAAAGATTCCAGTTTCCAGCGTGGATATTGGACCAGTTGAGTTTACCAGCACAACTTATGTAACAAACGGATAGTGCTTACTCGATGAATGACAGGTCCACAAGAAGCAAGTTGTCAAATGCTCGACGCAAAAGGACGCTCTTTACTCGTGCATCCTTGCCTTTGACGTGCCTGTGGATCCGGAGGCCAAAAAACTCGCTAAGCAGAAGAAAATTACAATTTTTACCGCGGATATTATATATCATTTGTTTGATCGCTACATGGAATTCAGAAAGGTGGTGATCGCGTAGCAACACAGCCTTGAAATATATGCTAAACGATTAAAAAAACAGACTGAACTGGAGAAGCGAAAGCGCGCTGTGGCGCACTTAGCGTGGTTTCCATGCGTCCTGCAAATCCTCCCTGAATCGATTTTTAGGAACCGCGATCCGGTAAGCTCTCCTCGTTTATCATTGCTTGTGGAATGAATCGTTTGGCTCCTGCAGCTTATAATGGGCGTCACGGTAGTGGAGGGCACTCTGAGGTCGGGCGTTCCTATAGTTGTTCCCGACAAAGACGTCACACTTTATAACCTTTTTTTTATTGGCTGCTAATGTATTTATTATAGTTTCTTGAACTCGGAGTGGTTGATTCTATTCAAATTAACAATAAAGACTTGCCAACGGCGAAGACTGGGCAAAGCGTGTGTGTTCGCATCCAGAACACTCGGGATGCTCCCCGGATGTACGGTCGTCACTTTGACCACACTAATCTGCTCTATACAAACGTACATTTTTCAATAGTCACACAGCGACGGTGTTGTGCACTCACATTTTATCTACTGATAGCTAAGCCGCCGGGCTATTGACGTTCTTAAGGAGCATTACAAGGAGGAAATGACTAAAAATGACTGGAAGTTGATAGTTAAAATGAAAAAAATCTTTAAGATTTTATAAAGCAGGTTTGCTAAACTAAAAATTAGTATTTCTGACTTCCAGTGGCACTAAGCACGTAGTCCAGTTGAACGCCGCTGGTGGCCAACTTCAGGCCCCTTTTAAATAGATTCGTACTACTAGCGCAGAGGCTTGGGACACACACGTACCCTAGCTGGCCGCTCATTCGGGTTTGCACAAAATAGACAAACAGGACCAATACGTGAAAGAGATTTTTTTTACCCTGTCAATGACAGCATGTAAGCGGTTGCAAAGTTTGGCAGGAAACAAAATGAGACCTCCGCCACTTCCCAGAGTGACCAAAGTTCGTCTCGTCCGCCACTCATATTTCTGCGCACGGCAACCCGATAGTGCACGGCGGGCGCCAACCGAACTCGACAGATACAGACGTCCTTAGTGCAGTCTGCTTATGAAAACTGCTATAAAGACCCCGGTTTCGATAGTAGTGCATGCCGGCCTGCCTTCGGAGGGGATGGGGCCGCTGCTGACATACTCCGAACTGAAAGGCTGTGTGCTTGAAGGTTTTGAAGGAGTCACAATGTCCATAAAAGTACAAAAAAGATGGAAGAGCAACTACACGAGGATAAGCAGTTGGACTTTAGCAAGGTGCGGTGGTTAAAAAACCTCTGGGTCAGATGGTAAGCTGTCCCTTAGAGGCCGTCCTTTGTGCAGCAAACCGGATGCATCCCAGCAGTAGGAGCCAAGAGCAACGGAGTGGTTGGCCAGCTCTGCTATGCGTTGAACGACGTAATCCGCACAGAGAGGATGTTCTTTAATATCCAAGTATCGTTGGACTTGCAGCCTCTCAAAGCAGTGTTTGTCCTGTATGAGAAGCAGCCGGAAGAAAGGGCGACAGAGCACGTGAGCAATATGTGGAGGGAGCACCTGGGCGTACCGTTGGAGAAGCTGTCTGTTTTGTTCGGAAAGAACTGTTGAATCAAAATATTAACAAGCCTTTTTTAAGGCGCTATAACACTACCGCCGCATTTAAAGGCAGCGTAGCCGAGCTGCTCGAAGTAAGCATCGAGACTTTTAATGCGTGCGAGCAGGTTGCGTAGTATTTTCCTGGAGAGCCACTGTAGTTATTGTTAGTACGGAAGTGCCCAGTAAATAGTTTGCTATTGGACCGTTCGCATGTTGGTGGTCCACAAGTCCATCATAACTTGGATCCCCAACTCAGCGAGCTAAATTTTGATAGGAGATTAAAAAGTTTATATAAAAACAGCTTGAAGTACTAAATTTTCAGCCAAAATAGGATTGGGCACGTGGCTATGATCCGCACTTGACCGCGTGACCATTTTTACTTTGCGTGAGCGACTTATATTGCTGAAGTGCCATAAACAGTGTTTATGCAGGATACAAGGCTATAACCAAAGAGAACCTCGTAGCTGTTAAATACGGCCGGCTTCCTAGATCACCCAAGCTAGAAGCATGAGCCACCCAGTTTGCGTTATCTGCTAAAAATTAGAGCTGTAAGCACGGCAGCTATTATTCTGGATCTACTTTATATAAAACCAGTGGAGGAGTTTAAACTCATTCGAATCTCTGTAGTAAGTGGAGGACTTCCCGGGGAACGCACTGGTCTGCCTTTGTTAGAGGAGTCTATACAAAAAATAGTAGTCAGTAGAAGTAGGCTCGGATCTATTACGCGGCATACCCTGTACTTGGGGAGTTAAGGAGGAGGTCCACTTTGAAAGTCGCTCGCTGCTGGAGGGATGAGCAGGACACTAATAAGCATTATCAAACGTGGGTCGATATGCAAGAGAGTCAAGTAGTTACCTCCTTATAAGGTGTTAAATTAAATGAGGGGGACGAGGGAATCTCACTGATGGGCCTCTTCCGGAACAGTTCGTCGAAGTGGTGGGCTGCTCTAACTGCTTCTTTAAACTCACTTGAAACTTGAAAGTAACGGATGATCAGGAGCAAGCCAGGTAAGATAATAGCCATGCCCACTGCAAAACGGATAGAGTTCTCTAATATGATGCGCAGGCCAAGAATTTCAACGGCACTAAAACGTTTTTAACAGTGAACTGCCTTTAGTGTGATTGGCAATTAAAACTTACTGCCCATAAATAATTGTAATTGAAGAGCTGTAAGTCAACCAAGTTGCAAAGATTAGGACGCCGTAGAGTAGTGGCGCAGAGAAACGGGCACCGAAGAAAAGTGACAGAAGAAGTCGGGAAATTAAGGCAAAGCTCAAAAGTGAACCTCACAGATCAAAAAAATTATAAATAAACGAAATTATTTAAATAATTAAATTTATGCAGAAGGTACTTAAGGCACTAGGATTACGTTAAAGGTTAAAAAAAAGAGAAAAAACTTACCCACAAGTTTAGGCCAAGTTATTTTTTTTTTTTTAAATAATTCATCCAAAGTATTAATTTCTAAGGTATAATATTGACAAAAATAAAGCATTCCTAGAAATATTAATGAAATTCCGGCATATAAACAAAAAGGTTGAAAGAAATTTTCCCTAGAAGAGAGCTTCGAAAGATCTGTTAATTTCTAAAAACTGAAGTTAGATGGGGTTTTGTGAACAGCATAAAGTAACTTACAGGAACTTCCCAGTTATGTTTTAAGTTTAAATGCAACTTCTTATTATGATAAAGCGGAGATTCCTTAAAGGAAGAAAAAGTAGAATTGAAATTGGAAGAGGAAGAGACTTTATAAATATTTCCTTGGTTGCTGTAAAAGATCAAATAACTTGGACTTATTTAGAAGAAAAGGCATACTTTAAATGAGCATACGGTAACGTTTCAGGTACGGAAGATTGGAAACGCTCTCTGTTTGCGCTGTAGACGCTCCTATATGGGCCTTGAAGAGAGGGAGTTACGCATTCTTTGCTAACAGGAGTGTATGTTGTAAGATTATGGGCTTCCCTCAAATCTTCTGAAGTCAAAGTCGAAGAACTTTTAAAAGATTGACCCGAAGGAGCAATTTCATGGTCGTAGGTAGGTTTATTAACATAGTTTACACGATAAATCTCCTGATTCTGATATTGACCTCTTTTTAATCTAGGAGAAAACGTTTTCTGACGAGAAAAATGAGTCGGTGTAACATAATTAAAATTTAAAGGGGAATATTTGTGATTTTTTAAACCAGAGTAATCACGATCGTTGAGCATGGTAAATAGGTAAACAATTGAAAATATTTGGATAATACTGCATTTATATATAAAACTGCCTTTTTTAAGTAAAATCAGAGTTTGAAAAAATAGAATATATTAAAAATAGGCAAGAACTTCTAAAAAAAAGTCGTTACCGACAAAGGAGCTAGTATGCTTACTATTTACTATAAAAATTTTATTTCAAAAGTTAACGGTAACAAAAGTAAATTTCAAGGCCTTATAGTAGGCACATGTAGACTATTACTTCATGGGCAACGGGCAAATAACTTTTAAATCGAGAGATTAAAACAGATTATAGAAAGAGAAATAAGAGGCCTTTTATTTAAAATATGGAATTTAACCTTTAAACGAATTTGCCTATAAAAAATTATATACTAATAAATTGTTTTAAAAATCTCTAAACTTTACAAAAATTTATTTTATAGCCTTTTGTTAGAAAAATGTTTTGTCAGTTCACTCCTTAAAGGTTTATTCCATTTATATCCTGCAATATAATATATAAACAAGCAACATGCTTACACAAAAACCCAAAAAAAAACTAAGGTAAATAAAACTAAATAAAAATAATTTTGCGAGAGTGGTGCCAACTTTAATTATGTGTACTATAGTAAAATGTGTGTAAGTTTGAGCAAATCACCTCGAACAGCTATTTTTCGTGTAGCCTGGGGTCAACAACCGATAAAAGTCTTGCGCCCGGTAGAGCTTCTTGATCCCTGTCATATTCTTTACAGTGAAAGCGTGTCTTTCCTCTCCTTTATATGATCTTGGTTCTGATTTTAATCTTCTTGTTTTCTAAGTTTCTTTCTCAGTTTTAATGGCTAATTCCTTCCTTTTTACATATATTATTATTGCGTTTATAATAAATTGAACTTATTAATCTAATTTACATTTTTACTAATAATTTTTTCATTTGTAATTTTGGCGCGCTTTATTACTTCATAGAATCCTAACGACTTTTAATTCTTAACAATATACGACTCATAAGGTAAGCTCATATCATAAGTATGAAAGAGAAAATCCTAAATAAAGGAGATAGGACCAAAGAATTAATAGTTTTGAGTACATCCACTTTAAGCAATTAAAGGGTCAAAAAATGTCGAACTTGAGTAGAGGAGCCCTCTTTTGGAGTTGCGGTTAATTACGACAAAAACGACAACTTAAGAGAGCTCTTAACAGGGGAGTAGCATATAAATTAGATTCATGCTCGTGCCAAAGCAAACATATATCTATTTTACTTAGCTGCTAACCTTTAGTAAATACTTAAATTGCGCCATCCACTGGTACATAATTTCGTAACTGATCTCTTCTCTTGATAATAGAGTGGTGTGCTGAATAAACGCTTAGTAGGGGTAATGGCAATACTTTAAAAGCGGTAAAGTTAGAGATCTTGGTGTAAAGCATTGTTCCGTAATGACGCGTAGAAGCTTGTTTTGTCTCCCTTGATACGAGAAGGTTATTGCCGGTAAGTTATAGACCCGCAGAGGGTTTCTATAGCTGAGCTCCCAACCTAGAAATCATTATTAAAACCAATGGGGGCGTCATTTTTCAAGATTAAATTTTTAAATGGTATGAGATAAATATGATTAAGGTCAAATCACAATATTTGTTCCTTTCTTATTTATCTGAGAATATGTTTTATAAATAAAAAAATATAGTAGAGTAGAGGAATTGTTAGGGCCAAGAACAGCTTCCGAATTATATACAGAGCGTCTTGGTCACATTTCTTAATATAATGTGCAGTTACTTGCCTTAACCTAGCTACAATGAGATGTTTTTAACCAAAATTTATAAGGTCAGCTTATTAATGGTAAGTTTCTTCTTATATGTACTGTTTTTTGAAATAAACCTTTGAGCAATAAATAATTAAAAAGCATATAAACGTTTTATATTTAATTAATGTAGTTCGGGCATTACGTGGTATTAAAATTTTGAAAAGCATATTGTTATGACAGATTTTACTGACCTTTCGGTTTTGGTCAATTTTGAATATTTACCACCCCTTTGCCTCACAAAAGTATTACCTAGTTATAAAGTAAGAGGCCCCATAAAGTTGTGAGGTTCGATACCTTAAGGATTTCTAATGAGCATTCACTTTTATAAAACGCCTATTTTCTCAGGTAAAAGCGAGAACTGCTCTTGATAACCAGTGGAAGGGCCTTAAAAAGTTATAAGAAAAAATTAACAGGAAAAGCTTTGTGCGAAGAACGATTGCATTAAATACCCAAAATTATGTCATAATAAGTGATTGGTGTAATAATTAGTTGAACCGAAAGATATGTTTGGTAATATAAAGTAAACTAGCATCCTTGGCCCATCATTTAAAAACCGAATTTTCTACAAATATTGTCGATAAAATTAAAGAAAAGTCCCTACTTATAGAGATATAACAGTTGATATGAAAATCAGAGACTATCAATAAAGTTGTCTTCCCATATTATATAAATAAAAAATAGTTGTCATTGAGATAAAAAGGTTTAATGCATTTTATCCTTATGATATCTTTAGATAAAGAGCTATTTATATAGTACCATCGCCGTTTATTTACTTAGCTTTAAATTTAACTGAAATATTACATTATGAAGACATTCCTATTATCTTACCTTATTAAACAATAAATATAATTGAGTTTAGATAATGAAAGTACAAATGGTAAGTTTTATTGATCTCGCTTAACACATACGAGTATAAAGTTGTTTCAGAACTTACATTTATTCTCATGGTTTCAAAAATAAGTTGTTAACAATAATCCTACCTTAATAAAGCTGTTGTTTCTTACAAATTTTAATTTCCTCTCCACGTAAAATGTGTATCTCTTTTAAGAGAATGACACTAAAAAAAAACTTTTACTTTGGCCTACTTTTATTTTGCTTGCAGAAAGGTAAAGATTTACTAAATCGGTCACAAAGAATTTAACAGGGTTATGCCGAGAACAAATAAACGCGAAATGGGGTATACCAATTACCTATAGAACAGCGATAAACGGTTTGTATGCAAAACTTATATGATAACTAAATCTACTCTTAATAATATCTAATAAATCAATTAAAATTGTTTTATATATAGAGAGCCTACTATTTAAAGAATTTACTATTTAAAATTTTATTTTCTTAGTAAATTAGCGTTAGTCAGATTGATAAAATATTAGACTGTCGACTACGATACCTCGTGGGATGCAAGATGGACACGGCTTTTTAGGTATAATAAAATAATAAAGCATTTACAGCACTAAAAAGGCTTATAAATTACCATCGTGGTCAGATAGGCTAATATCTTGCATTATAGGAAGTAAAAACTTCTTTGGTTGCCTATAATTTTAAAGGTCGGCAACACTATTTAAAGCCGAAGGACTCCCGCCTTAGACACGAAGGCCCTCCGCCGGTAAGCACCTATACGATACTTTTCGTCCTAATGGGAAGTACTAAAAGATAACCTGCCATCTCCTTTTTCTCGCTTACTCTTGCTCTTCAGAGTCACATTTGACATAACTTTTAAAAAGCGAGCATTCCGAACGCCACCTTGCGAAAGCTTTCTACTTGGGTTGCGTTGCCGTCTCATCTTCTTCCATACATATACTCGGTAAATTATTTTCCTCCTGTACGTTAATTTAATTGGAACTTCGTTTTAAACAATATTTTTCTATTATATTCTACCTGACTTCTTGGTTTTGTTACATTTTGCCAAACGCTTAAAAATTAGCATAATTTTAGCATCGCTGCCTATCTTTCGCTTACTTTCTTATAAGTTGTACGGGGGGCAGTCAAAACGGGTGATAATTATCATACTTTTGCCAATTACTTGAGCGCTAATAACTTTATATAAATTGGAGAAGGTCTTTGCAATTACTAAATAACCAAAAAGAAACTTGTCAAAGCGTTTCAAATAACTTTTGACTGATGGCCTAATAATCAACCCCATGGAATTCAAGATCGCGCTACGTTTTACCTTCTTTACTATTGCCCAAAGCGCTATGGTCCTCCACAGGGAACTGTGATTTTAATTCCTCAAATTCTGTATATAAATAGTACTTGCTATCTATCCTAATATTTTTAAAATTAAAATTTGCTTATTAGTTAGCTGTGGCAATTTTCATAATAACTAACTAGACCATGGAACAAAGTACAACAATACTATGCATATACCCAAATATGTGTCTTTTTTACGAAATTATTATAGGAGAAGAGAGATTTGTATATCCTTTTTACGAGGAAATTAACTCTGACTGTTCTTCTAACATTAGTGAGTTGCTAAAAACTAAAGTAAATATGAATATTTTATAAATATTTAGAATATTCTATACTACTATTTTGTGTAGAAAATACCAGGAAATTTTGAATGTTTTTATGGTAAAAGTGATAGAGAAGAGAAAATATATGGTACTAAAGTAGCTTTTTTTACTTATTTATTACCAAATTTTTGTGTCACTACAGATTATATTATTAGAAACTTTGGAAATTATTCCTTGTCTTGTGCGCACACTTTAAGGCACGTAATAATTTTTATATTTTATTGTTTGTTTAATATTATAGAAAGTTAGTATATAATTTGTTTGGTCTTGCCTTGAAACATTAAATTTTTAATTTTTTTATATTTTTCGGCACTGCTTATTTCGAGTATACACTTTTTGTTATTAAAATTTTCGGAGCTTTGACCTTTGTGTGAGATAAATATTTAACTTAGTATTTAGTCAACTCACTTAATTATCTTATCAACTTTAACTTTAACTCTTTATTAGATCTAAAGAATAATTAGAGCTTTATTTCAGTTAGGATAATTTCTTAAGAGATTCTTCGAATTTACATATATTTTTTTTATTACTTTTATTAATTAATGATAATTGGTCATTGCACTTTACAATCTCAAAGTTATAAGACCGCCACAAATAGTTGCTTATTATAAGAAAAAACGAGATAGCAATTACAATATTATATTACATAAAAGCTTTAATTATTTTGTAGTATTTTTAAGTTCGCTTTTCCACATATTAAATTTATGAATTTTGAGGAGGTATATGTCTTTAAAAATTATCCTTGAAACGTTTACATAAAAGTTACTTATTTATACTCATACTATTAGACTGCCGAATTTTTCTTTGCTAGAAGCTCGACTACAAACCATCGCTAAGCGTTATAATATTGATAAGATTGACCCTTTAGCAGTTAAATTTATAAAAAAAACAGTAAAGGTCCTTCACTTTTGTCATATAATAATAATAATAATAATAATAATAATAATAACTTCCTAAATTAATGTAAGTAAAAGTAATAATATAATAGATACAATTTAATAGTAGTTTTATAAATGAATAAATTAAAATAATGTAGGTAATAATAATAATAAATAAATACAGCTTAATAGTAGTTTTATAAATGAAATTAAAAATTTTATTTTTATCAAAAATTCTTTATTTACTATAAATGTTTAATTAATCTTATTTTTATTAAGTACTAACTAAATTTTAACTCTTAAAACTTACTGAAAATAAGAACGTTTTTAAATTGTAAAAGTATATATTATTGAAATAAGAGTCTATTTAATTTATTTTTTCTAGTATTATGAGTTTTTTTTAATTTATAGGAACGATTAAAAACTCTGGTTAAAGTTTCTTTTTCCTTCCAGCCCACACCCGTTAAGGCAAACGTTAGAAAGTATTTCCAGCCCCCACATCTAAATTTGAAAAAGAAAAATTACAATAAAGTTCAGAATAAGAAAGTCGTGGAAGATGATAAGTTGGCGACCAGTTCAGATTCAGAAGAAGAATTTAAATGCGATTTAATATATAATTCGTTAAAAGATATTTTCAATAGCAAAAGTGTTGATTATCATATTCATAAGAATCTTATAAGTAATGAAACTCTCCAAAATAATGATTGCTTTATAACGAAGGAAAAACTTTTAGAAGCATTAAACTCAGTTTCTTATATGGGGAGTGATTGTTTATTAAAAGAAAAACTTCTAAGTAACCTTAATTGAAAGAAATGTAAATTACTTTTATTGCTCTGTACATAATTTATTAATAAAATTATAAATATTTGTTTGCCACAAAAAGGGCGAATAGAGTTTTTTTTGTTTATAACGTGCCTTACTCTTAATATACGTACACTAGGCGTGAGAAAAGTAAAATTTCTTGACTTAAGACTTTGTATGAAATAATTGTAAAGAATAGTAGAACCAAGATAAATATAACAGTTAAACGATAAAACATACGTTATTTTGTTTTTTAAGATAATGCCTTAGGAAGTAAGGTTAAACGAGAAGCAAGTAAATTTTTCAAGTACAGTAAATGTATAACCTTTTTAAAAATAGAACAAGGAAGAAGCAACGCAACAACTGGTAAAAACTTTTTAAAAATCCTTTGCCCCTACAAAGATATTCGTAAGTGTCTGACATCCTTTTTTATATTAAATTAAACTCGATTGAAATAGACTAGTAATAAACGCTATTATACTTTAAATCCCCTATGTGAAGCTTAATGAATTTTTCTTTTTCTGGTTTTTTGTCTCTGCTTAGAAGTTTTTTTTTTTGAAGTCGGTCTACTAAGTTGTGAGCGGGTAAGACGGGGTTTAAAAAAGAATTTATCCGAAGAGAACCTTTTTTTTTAGAGTGATGGAAACCGATTACTCTTGCATATGTAGTTATCAACGCGCGGGTGTCGATGAGTTATACCTCCTTATGTTACTACTACTAAAATTTGATTGGTTTGGTTAAAGAATAATTAATTCACTTATTTTATTTTTAATAAGGTAGAGAGTAAGGAAAAGTGAAATCAACTAGGTAAAAAGCTAACTTTCTAATAGCGTCAGTGAACGCTAACATTTAAGCGAAGCCATTAACGTATAGTTACAAAATATAAAGAAATATATATAATCATATTATACAACTAGTAGTCTCACTTTACTAAAAAATATTTTCGTCCCAGCTTTAAAAAGCGTTGTTTGAGAAACCATTTGTATTAACCGTTAGGCTTATACTATTATTGTAAATAAAAATCTCTTCATGGCTTTTTAAGGCCTTAGAATGCAGCTAAACAGCTTCTTAATATATGTTTGACATAAATTTATATGAATTTGTTATTTATATACTCGAGTTCTCAATCAGGAGTGATCGCAGACTTTTCAGAAAGTAGCTTCAAATGAAAAGGTGTTTACTTATTTATGACAGTTCCTGTTTAAATAAATCATGCTTAAGCTAGCAAATAAAACTTTTAAAGCCTAATAATTGGAGCTTGTTTTTTAACACGAAATTTTAGTTGGGTATCTATTTGAATATCATGGAGGCTATAATGCGCGTTTATGCTGAATTTTACCCAAGTAAAAAAATGATTTTTATGTTTATAAATTTATTTTATACAACAGACATATTTGAAGCCAAAAAAACTGAATAAAAATTAAAAATTCGTTGTGTGAAAGGGGCCGGTATACATAAGAAATAAGATTTATAACTTTATCATATGAGGAATGGTAGTCGTTTTGCAGGCTGTACACTTTTACTTGTAGCTCAATGTTAGACGTTGTGGTAAAATCTGACTTTTTTATGTAGATATGAAGCACAATTGTTAAGATTTTACTAAAAGTAATGGCGCTATTTCGTTAGCAATCTAGGATGGAAGAGTTTATTAGTGATTTTACTCCGGGGTCTCAAGAATTTAAAAAAAGCTAACGACAAGATAAAACAATTTCAAAGTGGAACAAGGGGTTTCTTAAGAGAAACCGTTTTTAAATTTTTTATCTTTTTATTTTACAGTAATGAATTAGCGTTTATATACGGAAAAGTTATTTCATCAATTTTTTTAATAGGGCTCTTACATAGGGGGAATATGCAAATTTACTAAATGCAATAAACCAAATTATGTTTTTTTTTTTAATTTTGGCATTTTTTTATTTTTACTAGTGAATTGATAACTAAAAGATAAATAAAGAAGGAGAAGCTCTTAAAGGAGCACAAGCTTGCTTGTCTTATTTTTCAGCGTTTGTTATTCGAAAAAGTGTAGATTTAAAATGAAATCCTTATACAATTTAACCCATTTAAGAAGATGTATACTTTTTTTTCACCATGTACATGAACAAAAAAAAAGAGAGTACCTCCATTTTATAATCGAAAATTCTATATTCGCTTAATTCTTAACGTGAGACATTATTCAAACATGATAGTTCAAAGCAAAAAGGTCACTAAACTTTATAGCATTTACTCGTAAAAATAATTTGTCTGTATATATTTACTAAAGCTTTTATTATTAGTTGGATAGTTCGATCATTACACATAACTATTAAAAAATGAAAAATTAACTTTAATCTCAATGCAGTTATGAAAACTAAATATTGCAACGTATAGGAATTTTGTCTATTAGATCATCTCTAATAGAGATCGACACTCGTGGGTATTACTTCCGATTTAATTATATGAAAGCATGTTAGATTAAATAGCTTATCATAGAATTCAAAATAACTTGTATTTAGAATTAAATGAAGAGCCTCTACAAGCAAACCACCCTGAATTGGTCCATAATGCTCTAGAATATATTTTTTAATTACCCTGAATGCTTCCATAATAGGAATGGAAGTATATAAGGCTGAAATATCTAAAGACATTATTTCATGGTGAGGTGACAAAATGGTATCCTGAATAGCAGTCAGGATATCATCAGATAAGCCACTTCAGTATAATATATTGGAAAACTTGAATTAAAGCTTTATTTACCTAGTTTATTACTATTACGTTGCCAGTTCCTAGCTACCGAACTACTTTAACTTTATTATAATTATATACATTTTGAATACTTTAATCATTATTTCAGTTCTTTTGACGAGTATGCTAATTATATATTAAAAAGATTGTTATTTGATATTATTCTCACAAGCAACTCCAAAGGGCGACTAATACGTAAAATAATAAATAGGTCGCTAATATTATTATTTGTTTACTAGAAGTTTTTTATTTATTTACATATTTAACTACGCTGTAGAGCCACAAATATAATTATTTAGTTTAAGCGTTGGCTATTAAATGATATATTTACCCAAAAACCTACACGACCTTTAAAAGTTTGAGTTATGTTTTAGATATAGTTCATTTGATTGCAGTGCAGGCATCTGCCGTGGGACCGTATAATGAGGTACGTAACTGCAAAAGGTTTTTTTAGGAATAATAACCATCGACTAGAGAAACTAAAATTTCTTAAAATTGTTATATTAACTAACTTTTTTCAAAAGAGCAACAGGAAAACCCTTTAATATAAAACTGTCATATAGGACATAAGTTGTATGATTAGAGTATATTTTATTATTATGTGCGTAAAAACCAGTTAGTCAGCAAGTTTACCTTACACAATGCGAAAAGTATGGTCTTAACTATAATTACTGTAATCATTGGCGTAGCATAAAACTAACCCGTATAGAGAAATGTTTACTTACTGAACGAGTCGGTTAAGCAATTTTATCATAAGTTATTAAATATCATTTGCACACTTGTTTGAAAGAAGGTATATCACTCTATGAAATATTTTATCTTTGTGGGGGTCGTTATACAAAAGTTTGGCATAAATAGAGAAATCCGCTTTTATTACAAAGCACAAAAAGATAAACTTTAGTTATTAATGTCACAATTAATAGAAATACAAAATAACTAAAATGAATATTATAATACGCTGCTAGCTCTTTTGCTTGAAGAAGTGAGATGACTATGGTAACCCTTAGTTTGTAGTTTCCATAATCTAAAAGTGGAACAACACGCCAGTTTGTTCGTATTACCTCAATCTCTTGTGGGCTTCAGTTTTAATTTTTTTTTTAAGAAAAATGGAGGATGAGATAATATGGAATGTTCAAAATGGAGCTACAAAAGAGGTGGAACAGCTTTTGAAGGTATGAAAATAAGCATGATATATTTAATTGTTAACTTAGCAGTTTGCGGACAACTTATTTGAGTAGTAAATGACTTGAACGTTGATTGATTTTATGTTGCTTCGAAATATTGTTTTAAAAGAAGGAGTAACAAAAGAATGCGTGTTTAAATTATTTTTAAAAAAAACTTTTTACAATATATGTTAAAAAAAGTTTTCAAGATGTTTTGCAAAGACGGCTAACTTTCTACTAATTACTACGATTTTTTGCTTGCGTTATGAATAGTAAAGAAACAATTTTAAACTTTTTTTTGGCAATGTAGAGTGATAATGACATCAATAAAATGTATAAAGGCCGCACAGCCCTACATTATGCTGCTGATTATGGTCAAGTCGAGATGATTTCTTTACTAATTTCGAAGGGAGCTAAAGTTGATGCCGAAGATTGGTTAACTAAAATTAAGTCTCTAGATTTTTTTTTTAATTTTCACTTAATTTTAAACAAAAAGTTATTCCATGACTCCTTTGTGCGCAGCCGTACTTGAAAACCACACTAAGTGCGCTGAAGTTTTGATAAAAAATGTGCGTCTTTTTTACTATTTATTAAAAAAAAATTTACAATATATAATTTATATTTTAGACTATATTTTTATCACTATATATAAATTTAAATTCCATTTCAGTTTTTTTTTAACCTGGGTAAATTACTATCATATAACTTATTTGCACAGTTTTTCTTTCATTTTATTGTGAGCATCCTGTTCGCTTCATTTATAAAATAAATCAAAATAAAAATTCCTTTAATTAAAGAAAAGATAACCAAGTATAATTATCATAATATAAAGTGTAAAAGTAATTCAGATGACTTCTGACTTCAGGGTGCCGATGTCCACGGAAAGACCCCCGACGGCCGCACTTTCTTAGAAGCAGCTAAGGACGATGAAATGAAAAAACTTCTTCAAAATTAAATCTATTTTTTTGTGGAATGCCATAGTTTTATCTATAAAAAGAAAATTTATATAGAAATTTGTGGATTTCTTTGTTTATTATTTATTTTTTAAGAGCTGACCTAGAAATTTATATCTATATATAAAAAAAAGTCTGATTTTTTGAGCTTTACTATAAAAAAAATTAATTTTTTAAAATAAGTTTTACTATATTTATATTGCTTTCAAAGTTTACAAAAACTTTTTTTCCTTCTAACTTAAAAAAAAATTTTTTTAAAAATTATTAAAGCAATCTTTTTTTTTTAAAGTTTAATTCAAATTCTTTGTTTTTAGGTTAGAGATAATTTTAATATATTATTTAATTTCTATTTACAATTAAGTTATAAAATCTTTCGCAGCTTTTACAAACCTTTAAGAATAAGTTTAATTAAATATATAACTTTAATTTTGAGAAACTTTATTGGTGGAAAAAAACTGTTTCGGGAGAGCGCTTGTCCTCCAGTAAATGCTGCACGTTGATCCACTCACCAGAAAAACTGCTCTTCTTAATGCCATCAATAATTGCTTGGGTGTGCAATCCAGCTTCAAAGTTGGCAGCATTTTGCAGCTTTTGTTATGTTTATAATGAATATGTGTAAAAAGTTATAAAAATTTAATAAAAATTTTATTAAAAATTTACTTTTGATTAGATTTTTTAACTGAATAAAAAAAAATAAGAAAAGCTTTAAATTATAATAATTTGCATTCTAAAAGCAGTTAATCTGAAATTTTGAAAAACTAGTTTATTTAAAAATTTCTTATGTGTACATAGATGCACTTTATATAAAGCAACGTGATTTTAAATAATTAATTAAATTTAACAAAATTTATAAAAGCGGAATAATAAAAATTTTTTAATTGGCAGTAGTTCCCACCTTAAAAGAAAATTAAAATTAAATTAATTTATTATGAACGTTATGCAGAGGAAAAGCGAAAATTAAATAAATTTATTTGTAAATCTTTTAATTTTCCTTGTAAGTTGAAAATAATTATAAAAGCATCATCGTAGGTTTTCCAAAACTTTATATAGTTATTAAAATTTTGTGCTTTTTTTTGTTAATAAGAGTTTATCATAATATAAAAAGCCTTAAATAATTTTTTAATAAACAAAAAGCTTAACTAACTTTTATTTAAAGTTTGCTTCAGTATTATATTCCTTTAAATAGCTTATATTGCAAAAGAAAATAACTTTTACTAAACATAGCAGAAAGCATCATTGAAATTTGATAATATTAATTTTTTGTAAAGAAATTTTTATTTTTTAAATTCAGTTATTTTTAGGCTTTAGGCAGTTAAAGTTAATTCAAAAAATATTTTTTATTTGTTATTTTTATGATAAAAATGGTGAATTTGCTAATTTTTATAAGGAACATTGCAAATTTAAATTTTTATAAAAGTTGTTACGATAGAAAAGTCCTTTTTTAAGAAAGCTTCTTTGAGGCAACTGATCATAACTTCCGTCCCTTTAGCAAAAGGAGAACTTTGCGAGGTATTCGAGCTGCCTACGATTAGCTCTTCCTTTAAAAAAAAAAGATTTTATAATTTATAAATCTTTAACATTTTAAATGAATTCGTTTGAAAGATAAGAGATAAGCGCCCCTGGAAAGGGACTTAACAAAAATAATTATATTAAAGAAATTATTACAATAAAATTTACTTAAATATATATATTTAAAAATTATAATAATGTAAAATTTTAAAAATTACACAACGCCTAAAGTAAATTTTAGTAGCGGAAAATTGCAAAATGTTCTGATCTCTATTATTTTTTTGTTCGTTTTTTTTTTCTTTACAAATTGAAAAGTTTTCAGCTTTTTACTTTTTTTTTTAAATTTATAGAATTAATTTACATAAAAAAAATAAACTAAATTTATAGATTGAGTATATTATATATTTTAAGCGATTTTTTTTTATATTAAAAAGCCCATATGGCTCTCGAGACTATTTCCGAAAGGTACAAAGCTCACATGGCTTCCGACAAGTAATTGGTGGGCGGATGCCTGAGCGCAAAGGTGATTGGTTATTGGCTAGTGGATGGCTTTTGGCAAGGAACTTGTCTTTTATAAAGCCGTTTGTTATAGGCTTAACTTAACGAGTGGATCGTGTTTAAGTTTCATTAAAAAAAAAATTACGTATTTAAAAAAGTTTATTAATATTAAAAAATTGTAAAACACAATATATTGTTAAATATTTTTAAAATAATAAAAAAAATTAAAATTTTCAGCAAAGTTTTCAATATTAACTGTGCTCTGTAATATTCTTATATATTTTTACATTAAAAATTGTACACAGAAATTCAATCAGTGTTAATAAATCAGAAAACCAAAAGCATACTTAAAATTTTTTTATTATATTTTAAAAAAAGAAATAAATTTCCGTAAAAAATAATTGATAAACGCAATAAATGTATTCACAACTTGAGTTGTACATCGAAAATACATATGAAGCATTAAAAAATTTTTAGTTAGCCAGTCAAAATAATTGAAGTCATATAGGCCAATCATTTTTTATGAAAATTTTAAAATAGTTAACTAATGGAGAATCAGCCGAGCATGCGTACAAGTCTCCGTTTCTTAACACGAGACCCCCGCGATCGCCGTAGACGGAGACCACGTGATAGTAACTTCCGTAAGACAAAGTGTTCAGAGTAATAGTCGCGTGGACTTCATTTTCATACGTTAACTGCAATGAAAATAGGGAAAAAATATTTTAAATTTATAATAAAAATTATTATTGTTAGGGGCTATTAAGGTTAACAGGTTTTGAAAAAGAGATTTAAGTATGAGTTTACTTTGTAAAATAATAATAACAACAATAATAATGTAATAACTTGACAAGCACAATAGTCATCGCTAGTAATATGTCTAAAGTCTTTAATCTTCTTGGTTGTTTTTTTGTATGTTCTTAGCACTCCCAACACCTCTATAGCCTGCAAGCCTAGTAAAAAAATCACGCAACTTTTTAATAGATTTATAATTATAACAGTACAGAAGTTTTTTTTTGGTTTATATGATTATAATAAAAGTTTAATAACAGTTTATTATATTTCCTTTTTTTTAGTTCTTATATACAACCTGTTAAAAAATAAAAAGCATCAATTATATGAGAACCCACAGCACCAAGCACTCCTCCGCCCAGCGATTCGTCACACCACCAGTTATACTAAAAAAGTAATGAAAGCTGGTGACTAAAAAAGTCGCGTTTAGCAGAGTAAAAGTAAGCAAAACCCGATACAGAACATAAAAATTTTTCTTGAAAAGGGAGAGTAAAAAATTTGTTTAACTTTTCATAATTTATGAGATATTATAATAGCCAATAAAAAACCACAAGAGTCGGTGTTTAATTTTTTTTTATCTTATAGGTGACAATAGTTTATAGAAACATTCGAAAAAATGTAATTGGTTACATGTACTAAAAAGTAAAGAATTGTGGTTCCTTTATTTAGTCATTAAAAAAAAGTTGTACTTCACGTTGTATATTTAAGCGAGTAGGCGCTTCCATTGGTTGTCAGCATCATCACTTAACTATGAACTCACCATACTTTATTATCATTGGTTAAGATTGCAGTATAAAGAGGTTTTATAAATTTAAATATCCAACCAAAAGCGAAAACTATTTGATCCATGAGTGTCCATGGGGACTGTTTACGCCGATAACGATGTTTAAAGTTTACGATAATATAAAATAGTGAAGAGTTTATCTTTTAATTTTTCTAAAAAAAGTTTATAAATAGAATAATAACAAAGTAAAGTTAAACAATACAGTAAACTAATATTAAAAGAAAATTAGAAATCTGTTTTTATTAGTAATAAAATTTTTGTTTCAAGGACGCTTTTTTTAATGTGTAAACTATAGTAAATATATAAAAAGATTATTTTTTATATTATTATAATAATATTTACTTTTATAATAGAAACTTCCATAAAAAGAGTTCGTTAATTAATTTTATAAACTTAGAAAATATCATAAGATTTTAAAAAAGTGTTGGATTTTATCTTAACATGGCTATAAAGCTTGAAAACCAATCAATACTCTGAAAAATGATAGAATGCAATTACGAAAGAGAGCATTCTCATGCGCCAACAAGTTGAAAGCTGAGTCGTTGGAGAAAAAAATTAAAATTAGTGGACGTTGTACTTTTTTGTAAGTAACAATAACTTAATTAAAGTTTTATTGTAAGCATAGTTACTTTGTTATTCCAAAAGTTTAAATTTTGAAACTTTTCTATACACTTCGTATGCAACGTTTATTAAATTAATCAGTTTATATAATTAATCAATTTCAAGACGCCTATAAAAATAACGCAAGGCAGACTTTAAAAATAAAACAAAAAAAGAAATACTCACAAAAGTTGTAAGAAAAGTAACCGTCATAGTAATAAAAAGAGAAAAACGGTAATAAAATAACGAATTTCAAGTTTACGATCGCGACGTATACATAATTTCTTAAAATCATAAACTTCGCAATAAGAATTTCCAAAAGAATTGTAATACTTTTCCTTTGATAAGGGAACTCATGCTCACGTCTGCTTTAAGAACGAGCAGATTTCCACAGTAGCCAGCAGTCACGAGCTCCTTCATCTTGGCCATGGCCGGTAAAAATCGAAGTTCATGGTCCTAAAAAGATTTTATATAGCTTAAAAATTGTTTTATAAAAAAAAATTTTAAAAAAAAAAACAAATTAATTTTAAATTATTTTGTAATTCTCTAACAAAACAAAAATAGAATTAACTTTGGAAATTTAACTATATATAAATTTAAATCTCAACTTTTACATAAGGCACTGTTATATAAATCAAAACAAAAAGATTATAATAAATACTTTAGAAGATCATAAAAAGACTATTAATTCTTTTATGTATGTATAACCACAGCAACGACCTTTTTTTGTCTTGGCTGAGATTAAGTGTAAGTAAAGGCAGTTGTAATAAATTGTAAAAAATGTAATTATGTAGGATAAGTCCCATTTTATTCATATATTAAAAGTAATAAAGAAATAACTTTAGGTATTTATTATACAAATTTATTAATATAAATTTTTAATTTTCATAAAAATGTTAGTTTATGGAAACAAAGCAAAAGTTACTTTTAAGTAAAAGAGAAACAGTTCACATACAAAACGCAAATTTACTAATTTATAACTAATAATTAGTAGTATGTAAGATTTACTGTAATTTATTAATTAACTTGGAATTAATTTATTACGTTACAGCTAAAGAAAGTAAATTTGATTGGACGTACGAATATTGTGATCTCACCGTTAAATTTTTTTTTAAATTAGTAATCCAATTATTCAATACAGCAATTAATTTATTACTATTATTGAAAGAAGCTGGGGGTAATACTTTGAAGAATTTAACATTTTCCGAGCTTGCGATAAATTTAAAGCTTTGAATTTTGATGGTAAGAAAGAAGAGGTTATAAAGCTTGATCTGTAATGTTAAGTAAAAGTTTATAGTGACCTGCCGGCTTTTCGCAGATCACATGTTTTCCGGCAGTGATAGCTTTAGCCACAATTCCACAGTGAAGGTGAGGAGGTGTAGAAATACAAACTAGATCTACCTCTCGGCTTAATAAAATTTCTTCTACTTTGTTAGTAGAAAACGGGATATCCAATTCTTTAGCGATGTTTAAAGCCTTTTATAATATATATATGTTAAGAATTTGTGGAGTGTTTGTTAAAAGGTTTATTTTTAATTTTATATTTTTTATTACTTTTGTTTTGTCACGACTCCATAACGCAGTAATAACAAATCCAGAAGCCCTAAAGGCCGGAATTTGAACTCGAACTCCCCATCCGGCGCCTATACTTATAACAACGTTTAATATGCGAATAAAACTAAATGCTTAGTCTAATGTATTGTAGAAGCTTCAGTATAAGAAAACCTATTATGCCAATCTTGGGTAATTCCGTTTGTGTCATACGCAGTTCTAAAGTTACACAGTTGCGCTCTAACGCTGACTCATCATCAGATCAAGGCCACTGTTTCGGTTATGAAATAGCTATCATTTTATCTATTTAATAACAAATTATTAAATTGTGACAACTAATCTTTAAGGCCGTCCTTAATTAATGTTTGATATAACTAAGTGGAAAAGGTTAAAAACTCAGTCGTTATTTCTGTGAAACGTTTTTGCAAAGTGCTTGAAAGTTACTTATAATCTTGAAAAAATGCTAAAAACAATTAAATTTAATAGGCAGAGGCAAGCTTATAGAAGCTTTAAGTGACCTTCTGAACTATATTCCAGCCTTGCTTGATAACAGTAACGATCGCTTTTGACCCCGATAAATAAAATTTAGAAAACTCTTATAATGATAATAGTTAAAGTTTTCAACAGAAATAATATTTTATGAACTAATAACCTAACTTCATGGATGGTGGTGTTTCCCTAATTAAAACAGCCTGAAGTAAAGTTACATTTGTAGGTGCAATAATACTTTAATTGGTTAAGTTTAAGAAGTTCTGTTTACGATCAGTTCTCTATAAAACTTTTGTATTGTTATCATGCCACTCCTTTTTTATTGCACCCTGTATATGCAAATAACACGGCCCTTCTTCTAGTACAGTAAATATCCAATCTTATAAAAAGGTTTGTTGCAATCCATCGGTAGACTTAATAGAAATTGGCTTATTATGCAGCATTCTTTGCATGGGAAAGCTAGTTGTTAGAAATAGTAAACATCCAGCTAACCGAATATAAGTCTCAAATTAACAAAGGCTAGTAAAGTGTTAAAAACGGAAATATATATTTTTAATATACATTCTCTCTTTTAGGTTAGAAAGGACTAGGAGTTTAGAAATATTTTTTGGGATTTCCGTTCTACTGGCTTTACGATAAATTCCTGGCTCACCACTTATATTTGATGTGCTGCTGAAGTGCAGTCTCTCCCTCAATAAGGGCGATAACCTAAGTGTACCATCACTGCAACGCTAAAGGTTTATGAAGACGGCCACCTCCGATGCGCTCGGCATAGTCATTTAATAACAGTTAACTATTGATAGCTTTTAAAGTATAGAATGAGCTTTTATTGGGCAGACCCAAATAGTTAAATTTAAAAATTAATTTAAACTAGAAGTTTTATCATGTTTATATTTTTTTAAAAAAAACATAAGGATAACTCGAATAATTAGTTATAATTTAGATTTATTCATTATTATTTCATATGCTCTTTATAGTATTAAAAAATGAGTCGAAATAAAGAGGCTAAAGTTTTTAGCCCTCTTGGTTTAAAGCGAGTAACCCATTAATAACTTGCTTTCCCTCCCCCTCTTTCTTAAGTCTTTGGTAAAGAAACTTTCTGCTTAAAACGTGAGGTAAAAATTGAAGCTTCTTTTTTTATATATCTATTTATTTGAACCACTAAGATGCTACAGTAGGTTCCAGAGTATCGGTGTTCTAATAGGCAGCTTTACCTACTACTTAATGACTTAAATCTTCATCATCATTAAGGAGCTTTGGGCTTAGCTCTAATTCTTATTACTTTTTTACCGCAAGGCCTGGTCTCCGGCCCAAACCTCTATTTTTTTTAGCATTTACCTACTACGGCCAGTCTTAAATTGACCTTATACCACTTAATCTGTAACCCTTCCTAGAGAGAAGTTTGAGCGCGGTGCCTATTGATGCACTTTCCGTGTAAGTAGAGCCCAAAGACTAAAAATTGGTGCGGGTATCGTCTTGAACCCCCAGTATCCCTGAGCTCCTTAACAGCTATCGAGTTTACGCTTGTACATCAAAAAAAATTTAAATACTAATGTATGTTGTTTATGTTTATTTTATTGGTTTTGGGTTAAATTAATTTGTTGTAACTTCTAATTAGGAGTCAAACGGGGCAAAGCTAGAGCGAAGCTCTGTACATGCATCCAACCTTGTGGTTTTGCCAGTTTTAAGAGTGTATCTTTCGATACGAAGCGTCAAGTAATTTGCGACTCTCCCAAGTACAAAGCCAACCTGATGACACAGATGTTTCGCTAAGGTACCATAATCAGGACGAAAATGTTTGGTAAATAATTACAAATGCTCATTCACGCTTAAGACAAATTTCTCCCTATATTTGTTTTATATGGCAACTCTTGCCCTAGTGGGTATTGCAATCAAAACTTCTAATGGCGGACACAACCAGGGTGGAATCGTGTAAAGCTCTAATAACCTGCAAGGATATCTTATGGACTTTGTAGCCAACTACGTTTTTTTAATATAAATTAAATTTTGAAATGCTGTCGTTAAAAATATGTCATTTAAAAATTTCTCCAGATTCTAGATTATACTACGATGTTTTATTTCATAAACGATGATATATTATTTAATTGGTAAAATGGTAATAAACTTTAAACATTTTAAATGTACCATAAATTTGAGCTAGTCGAGTGCACGTACAAAATTGTGATGTAAACTTTCAAAAATTAAAATCTATTATAGCTGGTCACATATTCTTCTATTAAACTGTACAAAATGCACAACTTAGTTTTGCTAAGTTAGCTAAAGGCAGCTGCTTAACGTGTCGCCTTAAGAATGGTCTTTTATTGGCTGCTTTAATAGCATTTACAGCCAGTTGGAGGTTTATACCAAATACTATTATTGTCGATTAGAAAGGGGTCATTTAGTTAATTATTAATAGCCTCTTCTAGCTTGCGTTCTTACGGCAACACCATTGCTATTGATTAGAAAGAATTCAGTTATTGTTTATATATTTACTTTGTTAACTTAGCTCTAAAACATTTTTAGAACCCACTTAATTAATCTTGTTCATAAAGTAGTCAAGGCTTGAACATTAGATTATCATGATTATAAAAACTTGCGAGCTATAAAAATAATATGAAGAGAGTTACTTCGAGATTAAAGCATGCTGTAGCATCGCAGCCTAGTCTTTTGTTTCGGTTTGAGTTGCACATAAACAAAGTGCTGATCAATTTTAACGAGGATCCCTCCTCTCAAACAAGGACGTTCATCTTAGGATTGAAGCGGAGAGCTAAACTTCTTTATACTAATAAACAAACCTTAACCCTGGTCTTCATCTCGTTTTTATTTACTTGACATATGAAAATATTGTTTTTAATTTTTATTATAGCTACCCGGTGGTAGTGGCGCAGAAATAAATTTTAATCAGGTAATTATTAGTGTATAACCTTCAGTCAAACAAAATTTATTTGTTGATTCAAAAGAATTTGACCTTACTTTCCACTTTGTTTAAGGAAAAAGATAAATTTGAAAAAAAGGAGTACAAAATAATTTTGGAGGAGGTAAAGTTATATTAGTAAGACATAGTTGCCTTCATAATTTTTTAACCTAATTTTTACCTTGAAAATTTAAATTTTTTAGGTATTGCCTATAAAAGGAGGAAAAGTTTACTGTTCTGAGTATATTGACTTGAGTGTTTACGCTGAAACTTTACGCTCAGATGTAAATCTCAACTTGGAGTTGAAACCTCTTTTAGATATAATAAACTCGTACTGATTGCTTATAGCTTAAATAGAATAAATTATACAAATTTTGTGAGAAGCTCTTTATAATTTTAAAGTTGAAAAATATGGTTAAATTTTATATCTTTTTTAAAGCTTGCACTCAATTTTTACAATAAAATTATGGGAAACTTCTTTTTAGAATTATTAACTACCTTAAAGTAATTATTTAAGTTTTAAAATTGATTAAGTAAAAAATTAACGGTTATTATTATTTCTTTAATAATTACAAGTTCATAAATATACATAAATAAAGTGATATAAACTTTAGAACCAATAAATTTTTTCAAAAACTATAACATAATATTTCTAATAGATTTAGATAATAACGGTAAGAACTTATAAAGTTCTCCTTTTGTCTTAAATTATAATTTAATAAAATAAGCTTTATCATAAACACGGTTACATACGTAAATTCAAAATGATATATGATACAAATAAGATATTGTTAATAAATAGACAGCGAGCCTTCATAGGTGATGTTTAATTTATTTCATATTATACTTTTTGTTTTTATTTTTAAGCTCTTTTTGAATTATATTATATATTCGTAAATTAAATTTTGTGAACTGAATTATTATTATAATGTTATTCTTAAACATTTTGCTTCACTTTCTGTTTTTCTTTTGTAGTTTTTATCTTAATTTACATGCGTCTTCTGCTCTACAAATATTATAAATAAAATAGATTTATATTAATTTTTGCTGTCAGTTTAGTTATCGTAATGTAAAGTTATTGAATTTTAATTCTAGACCTTTAGCATTACAGATTCTTGCAATTAGTAGTTTAAAATTTAAAATGTTTATATATATATATAAATTTATTTGTTTATGAATTTTATAAGGAAATTTAAACTAACTTATCACAAAGTTGCTATCTAAAAAAATTTTTATTTTCGATAACTTTGCATTTTTAAAAATTTTGTAAAATTCTTTGACCTGAAATTCAATTTTTTTAAATAAACTTTTCTAGCTGTACAGTTTTTTTCACACTAAGTTCAAACTTCGTTAGAGAAAGCTGCAAGGTATCTAATTAAATTTAATTTATTATTTCTTTCTAACTTTCATATTTAATTTAAAGTAAAAGTTATTTTTAATTTATTATATAACCTATTAAATTTTAATAATAATTATTTAAATGTAATTTTTTAATTAACAAAACTTATACTCAGATTTTCTCTTAACTTTTCACAGTTTATTATTAAAGTTACTTCTATTTTATTATTGGATTTTATAATAAATTATTCTAATCTTTTCATAATTACTATAAGTTTAAGTAAATTTCAAACAAAAATTTAAAAAATTTTAAACTTAGTTTATAGTTTTCTTAACTTTATGAATTAATTCGTTACATTAAGTTATTTTTATTACCTTAATTATTTTTTTTTATTTTCTTATTTTTTTTTAATTTATGAATTATTAGTAATTTCTATAAGATTTTCTGAATATTGGTATAATATTTTTTCCTGAGTGATGCAAAATTTAAAACTCAATTCTAAACTAAATTATTTTTATTTTTTATTTTGATCTAAACTTTTTAATTCAAGTAATTTTAATTTTTTTTACTTTTATTAATAAAATTATAAATTTCTAATTTTAAAAATTAAATTTCTAATTTTTTATATAATACCGTATTATAGTACAGTACTTTTATATATTGATTTTGATTATCTCCTTTAAATTTGTTATTAATTAGAAAAAAAAAGTTTCTCTATGATTTTTTTATAAATTTCATTTTTTAGACTTCTTTTAAATAAATTAAAATTAGTTTTACTAATTAATTGTACTTACTTCTAAATATTATTTTTTAAAGGAGGACGATACGCTGAGCTGCCTTAGCGGAACGAGTTTTTATTCAGAAGACGCAAAAGCTTTAGAGGATGACGGGAATTTGTATGATTTATAGTTTTCATAAGAAAATCAGAATTTTGTTTTGTGTACTAAAAAAAATTAAAATTTTATAATTTTTCTTTTTTTAAATATCAAAATAATTTTATTTTTGAAATTCCAAATAATTTAGTAGTAATTTTTATTGCAATTTGTTATATTTTATAGAAAAAAAGAAAAAATAAATTCAAATTTATTTTGTAGATTTTTATTTTCCGTATATTTTTTAAATTTTTTATTTTTTATATATTATATTAGCTTTTTTATAGTAGAAAGTTTACGAAATGTATAACTAACTAATAACACTACTACAAAAAACAAATAAATTGTATATTTTAAAAATAAAATTTTAAATTTAATTTTGATAGAATTATAAAAATTTTACAGTCGACTTTACTTTTATATTTAAAGTTTGTTGGAAATTTCGTATTATAAGCATACTTAAATCTTACAGTTAACAATTGGTCAGTCATGAAAAATTTAATTTTTAATTTTTAATTTTTATAATCTCGAACTTGGCCACAAATTTAAATTTAAGTTCTTATTTTATTAAACAATTATATAACTTGTAAGCTATAAACTTTTTTTTATTATACAGTAATATAAAAGTCACTTATTCTACTTAAAAATCTAAAAATAAGGATCCAGCTTTATAAAAAATACAAAAAGCAAAGTTTATAATTTTATTTTTATTGTACAGATTTCTTTATAAAAAGGTTTTTTGCCTTATTATTATCTTAATAGTTATTATCTAATAATTTTTTTTTAGTTCTAGTAATTTATATATTCTATATAAAACTCTTGTAAAAAAGTTTGCAGTTTACAAATTTATTTAAGTATAAAAACAAACATATTTAAGATTTTAATGAAAGTTATAACTTTTTTAATTTTGGTGACACGAATTATAACAAATAAATATTTATATTAATTTTAATTTGCTTTAAAATTTAATTTACTTTTATTTTTTTACGTTCAGTATATGCAAAGTTACTCAATTATAAAAGTTATTATAGAGTTGTTATAAAGTAAAGTAATATTAAAAAGTAAAAATAGAATTGTGAATATAATTTTATAAAATTTTTATAAAATTTACAAGTTAAGAAAATCTTTTTTTTAATTTAACTACAACTTTTTTTATATTAAAGTTTATAATAAACAATAATATTTTTCTATAAAGTTGAATAGAAAGAGATGTATTCAACTTTTATGTTCTATAAAAAACTATAACAGTTTTATTCTTTTTATTATACTTGTAAACATCTTCAGAAAATATGACAACTATTTTTGGGTTTCTTTAAAACTTTTTAAAGACTTTTATTCTTTAAACTTCTACTTCTTTAGTTTATGTAAAGTAAAATATATATAAGAATTTTATTTATTTAAACATTTTAAAGTTTATTTAAAAAATTATATAAAAAGTTATTTTTTTAATAGAATATGATTATAAGTTTTTTTTAATATTAATAATAATTAACTTAATAAATTTTTTTATAATAAAACTAAAATATACTTAACAATTTTTCTTAAAAATTTACATCAATATTTTATATATAAACTTTTTTTATATGTAAAGAGAAAAAATGTAATACAACTTTTTTTTAATATACCTTATAAACTCTATAAAATAATGTGAGTTTTAAAATGAGTCATTATAAACTTTCAAAAAAATTATTATGATAAAAACTAAAATATACTTACAAGCTTTTTTAAAAACTCGTATTAATATTTTATATCTAAACTTTTTTTATCTTAAAAGAGAATAACTTTTAATATACTTTATAAACTTTAAAGTACTTTTGTGTTTTTTAATAATAGTTTCTATTATAAAAGTTATCGTTAAAAAGTGTATCAATAATTAACCAATTATAGGAAAATACATGTTTTTTAATGAATTTTTTTAGCGAAGATTCCTTATTTTTATAGTAAAATTTCGTTCCTATAAGCTACCGAGATGTTTATTTGGATGTTAATCTTGCTTTCAGTAATTTTTAAAAAGTGCGCGCTTTATGAATCGATTTATGTGCAGCTTTTTTAATAAATTATTTTTTTGGTTGTATTGTAGTAAGCACTACACATTTCTCGCTTCTATTTTTTTGATGTAAAAGTTTTACGATTCATTGCATTTATCGCGAAGTTTTCTTACATATGGAAATTGTAGACAAAGTTTAGCTATGGTCGTAAAAGTTATGCTATTCACTATCATTATATATAAATTCATAATGAAAAGTTCAATTTTTTAAAAAAAGTTAATATACACAACATATTAATAATGAATGTTTACTTATTTAATATTTATGAGCAAAAATTATGTTAAACTTTAGTAAATTTTTGTTAATTTATAATCGCAATTACGATTTTTTTAACTTTTATTACTTTTGAGGCTTTTAAATATGTATTACATGAAACTTTTACTTTTTTTTTTCAGAATTAACTTTTCGAATATTTTTAGTACAAATTTATAAATTTTATTAAAACTAGAAATATTTTATAATAAATATTTTCAGTGAACTATTATAATATATTTTGTCACCAACTGGAAATTCACAATATTTTTAATATATTTATTAATGAACTTTATAATACCTAAAAATAATTAAACTTTTTTAATTTTTTTCTTATTAAAAATTTATAATAAATAAATATAATAATAATTTGTACTCTTTTTTAATACCAATTTAGTTTATGTAAAAAAATATCTATTTTATTAGAAAACTATTTTTTACTAACTTTTATCACACAACTTTTCTATATATAACATTAACATATAATGAGTACTACATTAATAGTATTATATTAATATAATAAACTTTCTTTATGTTTTTGTTCATACTAAACTGTTGCAACTACAATAATAATTATTTATTTAGAACGACCAAAAATAACGCGTCACTTTTTGAATTTGAAGGTTCAACCTTTATCAATTATATACTTAATAATACTAATAATTTTTTTTTATAAAAAATAATTATTTTCAACAATTTAAATACAATATCTTTTCTATAATTAAACTTTCAGACTCCAAAAGTATTAAAGTTCTTCAAAATTTGAAGGCTGGCATCAGGCATTTGTCTCTCAGAAAAAAAGGTAAAGAAACTGTAGCGCTTTATATATAAATATTTATTATTATTATTGTTACTAAAAGTTGAGCATAGCTTGATAAGAATTATAAAAAGATCATATCCATAGAGACAGTAATAAAAATTGCTGACTTTATTCATACTAATCTACTTGTAAACATTATTATTTTGACCAATAGAAGAGCGCTTTAGTAACCAATGGAAATTATTATAAAGCCAATGATAAATATAGTCCTATAAAAAAAACGTAGAAATTATTATAACCGTCAACTTGTAAACAATACTTTTATAACTTTAATAAATTTTATTATGGCGTTTTTAGCTAACCAATGAAATTTTATAAAATGAATGTTTTTTTTTAGTATAAAAATAACCAGTAAACAAGTTTGATATTTTCTCAACCAGCCAACTGGGGGTTAATAAATGCTATTTAATAATAATCGAATTGTTAAGAGTAATTTCTTTAAATAATCAATAAAAGTTTAATATAACTAATAATATTTTTACTTGTAGAACGTAATTTTTGGTAATAATTGACTTAGTAATCAATTTTTCTAGCAAAACAGTGAAATTTTGTTGCGTTTTTTAATAACCAATAAAAATTATTATAAAGCCAATGCTTTTACCTTATAAAAAAATAACCAGTAAACAGATATGATTATTTTTTAACCAATCGTCGTGTTAGTATGTTTTCCTTAGCCAGTTATCGGTCATAATAGAAGGTTTTATAAGAAGCAATTATAGCTTCGAAGCAAATAAACTATCTTATAAAAGTATGGAATTTTCCAATGATCTGCGTTGAAAAGTTTTAAAATTACGTATTAATTCATATTATGTATCCCACGTCAAAAGTTTATTATATTCCGAGTAAATACAAATCTTTTTAACTTTCATTAAAGTTAATTTTGATAAATAAAAAAAATAAATATTATAAACCAGCCAATAGTGTGGATGGGTCATCGGGAGACAATCGAAGCGAATCCCCGGATATTTCTGACGAAAAGGCTACTGAGCACGATACTATCGAGACTATGCGCATAAAAAATAAGAAATTACAAGAAAAACTGAACGTTCAAAAAGCAAAATGTTTTATTTTACTTTCATAATTAAAAACTTTTTTTCAATATTTTCTGTGTCCACCCTAAAAAAAATTAGTATAAAATAGCAATAGCAAAATGTTTTACTTTTTATTCCAGTAAAAGTTTTTTTTTATATTGTCCCGTTATTGTATTCCAGCAAAATAAAAACATGGCACCACGTCATATTTATATATATAATAACATTCCTCTTTTGCTTTTTTGTTCTAACTTCTTATTTACAGCTGGAACTAATATTGATACAAACTTTGATGATCTTTTTAATATAAAAACTAGAGTTAAATTATTTTTTACTTTACGTTATCTTGTATGTAATTTCTGGTTTATTTTTTCGTTTTTCTAATATTTATATCATTATAAAATCAGCCATTTTATTTTTTAATAATTTTTATTAATTTATAATATTTCGCTTCCAATTAAAAATATCAGCTTATAAAAACAATATTATCTATAAAGTTTTAAGCTAAACATTTTTTTCATAATTAAGTTAATTATTAGTGCCCATATGGTCTCCAATTATATTCTGTGTTATTTTTTAACACATTTTGATAATTATCTGCCTCACTTTAATATTAAATTCACTCTTTAGCTTATCTGATAAAATTCATATGATTTGGAAACTCTTGTGAAATTTTTGTGATGTTTTTTATTTTTTTAAACAATAATAGTTCAGCCTTTTTTTTAAAAAAAACGTAAGTTTCTTTATATATTTATTATTCAACAGCTGCACAACTTGTTAAATGCTCTCAAGAGCTTGAAAAGTACCGCGAAGAGTACGAATTTATGCAAAAAGAGTACAATACCTTAAAAAGTATATATTTTGTATATGGTTTATATTATCCACTTGACTGTGACCTTATTTGGTCTATTATATTATACTGCTTCCCTTTAAAATTTCATTGGGCATTTAACAAGAAACCCGTTTAGATAGTATTAAATTTGCCCAAAGTAGTTTTATAATGCACCCAAAAGAGTTTATTGTATCGAATAAGTATGTTAGTAAGAACCAAGTTTTTACTTGTTTTTTTTGCTACAAATTTATAGATTCTTTTGGCATTGAGGAGCTTTCTTTGGATTTAAAAAAGGAACTTTCACTGGAAACAAAGAGTTTTTATTTTTTTTTGTTTAAAAAAGTTGAGAAAAGTAAAATATATTTATTTTTACTAACACTTGCAAGAAAATGAAGAGTACAAAAAAAAACTTGAGCAGTTAAAATCTTCGAAAAATAAATCAAAACCTGCTCACGAGGTAACCTTTCCATTTGCATTAATCGAACTTTTTTAAAAAAATTTTTATGAATACATAAAAGTATGTATATTTTTTTAATTAAATTTTTTATTCACTGATTTTTTTAAAATCCTAAAATTAATTCAAATTGTGAACTCACGTTGTTTTTTGACTTTATAAATTACGTTTTCAGTTTTTCATTTATTTATCTCGTTTATTCGTTTTTTCTTTAAGTAATAATACTAAAATTTTGACTTGAAAATTTATACAAAGTTTGAATTTTAATTAAATTTAAATTTATTTAATTACATAAATGCTGCAATTTTTTATTTTATTAAATGCTTCACACAAAACATTTATTAAACTTCTGGTTTGTTTTATAAAATTTGCTTATAGTGTAATTTATTTTACTTATACTGAAAACTCTTAAACACAATATCGTAGTATTTTAATTGAAGCTTTCATATATTATTTACATAAAATTCTTTAAAAGACGTTTATGAAGTTTATTTTATTAAGAACTTTTGATATGATTGTTATAAGTTCCAAAAAGTTTTACTGTAGAGTTATTATATTATTATTATTTCTATTATAAGTATACTAAAAATTTTACTCTTAAATTTAAAATTTTAAAATTATAATTTTATTGTTACAAGTTTATTTAAAAGTTTAATCTTTAATTTCTATTATAAAAGTAAACCAGCAAGCAATTTCTCTGAAATTATTTTACATGCCACTTTTAAATCAATCATTTTTTAGCGACATTCCAAATTAAATTTTCTTTTATGTCAATGTTTTCTTTATATTAGTTTATATTAATTTGATAATTAATATTTTACAAAGAGAAAAGGACTCAATAATAAGGAAACTTCATCTCTCACGTTTAGTTTAATTCAAAAAGTTCCAAGCGCGGGAAAACAAGAGCCTCTAAATCTAGAAGTAAATTTAATTTTGTATAATTATCAAATCAAAATTTTTTGAATTTTTTTTGCTTTACTATAAGAAATTGATTGCAACAAAATGCCTTGTGGCCAGTATCTCCCAATCTTTGGAAGAAGTACTATACAACTGAATTTAAAATTAAAAATATTTTTATTTCTTTATTAAAAAAAGTGGGCGCCTTTTTCTGAATATTGAATCTTATTAGATCTTAAATTATTGAGAATTACAAAGATGATAGTTTAGAGTACTTAAAAATTTTTTACAAGATTTTTTGTTATATTAAGAGTTACTATAAAATTTACTCTTTACTATGTAGAAATTATTAAAACTACTTAACTTAATTTATTTTTTAGTATTAAATTTTATTATACACATTTAAAAATAATAGACCAACTTAGAACGCAGAAAAGTAATGAAGATGATAGCTTTGCTCAAGATTAAGTGTTTGGCATTATCAAAAAAATTAACGGAAGCAGAAATAACGAAAAGCAAAGGCGAAAATGTTGAAAACAATTTAGAATTTAAAAATTAATTTATATAAAATTATAGAAATCTAACAAACTATTATTTGTTTTATAGTTTTTTTTGTAAATTTAAATAATATATACAATTTTTTTTAATAAATTACTCTTCTTTTATTAAATTATATATTCCTTTTCATCTCTTTTTCAAATTTTCGTTTAGATTTATTTATACTTACAATAAATCCTAAACTTTATTTTTTTATACTCTTTCCTTTGGATAAATTAAAGAAAAATTAACAAATTTTAAACCTTATTAAATGAGATGCATTTAACTTTGGATTAAATATAACAAATGTTGCACAGTATTGTTTAAATAATATATGAACAGTGAAACAACGTTATAATGTTTTGCTGAGTATTCACAAGTTTAGAAATGATCTACTCTAAAGTTATTAAATAAATAATATAATATAATATTTAAACCTTACAGAAAAACCAATATTCTATTAAAAAAGTTTTAAATCAATAAACAAAGAGTTTGATTTAAAATTTGAAATATCAGGGGGGAAAGTGGTGTTATAAATATGAGCTTTAAAAGGCGAGCGCTTAAAGGTTGTTATACATTTTAAACGAAAAATAGAGAGCCGGCTTGCCGTAAATATTTTTAAAAATTGCACAAAATAAACTTTAATAACATCCTTTGTTATACAGAAACAGATAAAGATTTTAATCTTAATCTTATTTTCTATAGAGGCCATAAATAATGAGGAGCAAAGTCACGATGATATAATAAGTTTATATGTAATCGAAAATTATAACTAAAAATTTCTCAAACATAACTCCACTCTCTCGTAGCAAACTGTTACTCTTTACCTCCCTTGTATAAGTTTTAGTTAGTAAACAAGTTTAAAATATAGAAAAATTATATATTTGCAAAGTTCTGAACTCTGATGGACAACAATTTTTTTAAAAATAGTATATAATAAAGTAATAGGCTAAACTTATCAACGGGAGCACGTAAGGAACAAGAGTAAAACGATAAGCAAAAAAAGTTTTGGTGTAGTTTTGTAGTACAAATGCGAAGGGCAAAGAAATTTTTTGTGGTGGTTGTAACTTGCCGAGGCGAATTTCTTAACTTTAATTTTTTATTTATATCTTCATAATATATTATAAGCAAAAACCTTTAATTTTTTTTTGTTATATCCTTTTTTAAAAAGCGTTTATCTTCCTTTAAAAATCGCTCCATAACTCCTCTCTTTCATCGTAAAATTAGTTTAGCTTCAGCTTTCAGTTATGAAAAAATCCAGCACCACTAAATCTCCAAGGCAACACATAGTAAGTGTTTTAAAGGAAGACAAGGAAAAGGATTCACGGCACAAAAAAGTTAAGAAAGTAAGGAAGGTTAAAGATAACAGCCCCACTTATTTTAGGTTGAACTTTATTACAGTCAAACCATTAATGTACTTGCTCTCATTGCTAATGTTATATTTTTATTTTTCTAGTATTTTCCAGACTGTTTTCATCTTGTTATCATTATTTCCTGCATGCGCTTATTTATATAACTTCATAACCTGGCCTTCTTGCGCGTTTTATTCCTCGTCTGGTTTTTGTGTCTATCAACTTTCCTCTCGTGAAGTTAACTTGAAGTTAGAAAATTTCCCTTTTGAATCCCGTTTTAAAATTGTTGATTCCGATGTAAACTTTTTTAAAAAGTTTTAATACTTATGATTATTATTTAACTTTTTAAGGATAATCTTACCTTGCACTACGTCGATGAAGGGGGGCTCAACACGCATATACTACTTTTACTCCACGATGCACCTCTTTGGTCCTTTACGTATCGGAAAACTCATCTCTATTTTTTCAATGGCAAAACTCCGAGTTATTGCCGTTGATTTAATTGGTTTTGGTCGTTCTGATAAGCCTTCCGTACGAAAAATTCACACCATTGAAAATCATATGCGGTGGATTACTTCTTTGCTGGACCAGATTGGTATTGTTTAAATATTGTAGTTAACCTTTTTTAGTGTAAATGTTTTATATTTTTTAAATTTAGCCATTAATGAAGGCATTACCTTGTTTGCTATGGGCCGCGCCGGTAATTTTATTATTGCGTTTCCTCATATTTGATTATTTAAAAATTATTTATTTATAAGGACTATTAGCTCTTTCTTTGATGAAAAGTGATCCAAACCGCTACTCTCGGATTGTTCTCGGAAATTCTTTATTTTATTCCCGTGAACTCAGCAATCTTCCTTTTTCGCATAAACTTGAGCGCTATATCACTCGCTTTTCCCCTTATCTTTCGCCTACTGGTTTTTAATTTACAATTAAGTTAATTTTTTTGATTTTTTTTTGATTTTTTTCTTTTAAGAAACACTTAAAAGAAATACGCTCTCACAGCATTATTATTCACTTTCGGAAATTACTGAGTTCGAGACTGCTATGCCGCACCACGCACATACCGTTGCTTGGAGCGCCATTACGTATATATATATTTTTAATAAAATTTCTATTATGACTTTTCATTTAAACTTTAGAAGATTAATTTCTTTAGAAGATTAATTTCTTAAATGTTAATTTATGTTTCAAGATTTTATAAATTACTAGCTGTATTGATTTTTTTTTAAACACAAAATGTTTTATTTTATATTAGTATTTTTTAATTTTAATTTTGCTATAAATTTTGTTTTTACATCTGAAAACAGAATATGTGATATTTTCTTTTTCAATTATAAAATATACTGGACAAAAAATATTTATTTGTTACTTTATTTATAATAAAATTACTATTTTAAGATTTTTTATTAAATAGAGTTCATTTTAACATCTATTATCTTAAAATTAGCATGATGGTATTAAATTTAGTTTTTAATATTTTTATTTTTTCTTAAGTTGAAATTTATTTTTTTTAACTTTTTTGTTAAAACATCTCTCTCAAATCGTTTGTGCTACTTTATGAGTGTTTTTTTAGAAAGATTAAAATTAGTTTTAATTGGCTTGTATGCTAATAAAATTTAATTTTCTATAAAAAACCAATCTTTATCTATTATTTTGTGAAAAATCTATTTTTTACTATAAATATATTATAATTGATATAATTATTTTTATAATTTACAATAATTTTATAAAAAATACTTTTTATATATGAAAATCTCTAAATTTCTTTTGTTTTGTTAAATCTTAATTTGATTACTATTCTTTACTATTTTATTTTTTTCTATTTTTGCTTTAAAATTCGAATATTTGTAATAAATTATTGATTTATTAGTTTATTTTATTTTAATTTATTTTGATCATTTTTAGATCGGCATTTACATTTTTTAAATTATCTTTTATATTTAATTATATTTAAATTAAACGTTTCATAGTTTTAACATTTTATTAAATTTAAATAATTATATATTAGTTTTATGTTTTTGTATATTATTAATCCCCTATAAACTTGTTTAATTATTATAAAATTGCTTTTATAAAAATATTTTATAGTATTGCTTTTTGCAATTATTTTAATAAATAAATTTTTATATAAAAGAAAAAAATATATAATAAAGGTTGAAAAAAATAATTAAAATAAGTTACTATTAAGCAATAAGTATACATTTTAAATTTTTCCATCTATAAATTTAATTTTCTTTAACGAGTTTCTAGTTTTATAAATTATTTTTTACTTTAAATGTATTTTATAATTTCTATTAAATGTTTTAAATTGTAATTGACATTAATTTTTTTATAAATTAAATTTTATAAATTTGTAATATAATTCTTTTTAAGGTTTTTTTAATTTCTTTGTCTTCTGCGTGTAAATTTCTTTGTTTATAGCAGAAGATTTTTTTTTATTTTTGTATAATTAAAATATTTTTTTATAGCTTATTATTTAATTATTAAATTTAATTCGATTTTTTATATTTTACTTTTATTTTCTTTTCTTTATAAATTTTTACTATTAAAATATTAACTTTTGCATATCCTTTCAGTGACTGGTCTTTGCCTTGCAGCGAAAAAAAAATTTCTGAATTCACAGATTTTTATGAAAATTTCACAAAGCCAATGCTTATCTTAACTTCTAAAGATTACGAAGTGATGAATTATCTTAATGAAATTTTTAATTATTTATAAAAAAAAGATTTTGTCCTTTATTTTTCTTTCGAGTTTTAGTTTATTACTTTTTATTTTTATTTTTAGATTTTATAATTAAATATTTTTTTAATGTTTTAATTCAAAGCAGATCTTTTCTGCTGCACGAGTTTTGTTATAAAATTATTTGTGTTACTTTTAACTGAAGTACACTTTTACCATGTGACTACGGAGCGTTTTTTATTAATATTCAAAAAAATATTTTTTTTAAATTAGAGAAATTTATTTGTCAAGTAATAATTATGTACTGCTTTAGTTTATATAAATTTTCTATTTTTCAAAATTTGGAGTTTATGATTTTCACTTACAAGTTTTTATCTTTTTACTAGTTACTATTGTAAAATTTTATGTGAATTGTATTTTTTTTGTTTTATATGAGTAATATAAATTATTATCTTTTTACAAGTCATTATTATTATAAAGTTTTCTTGTTGTGCTTTTTTATATATTTGTAAAAAGGACGACAGTAAACTATAAAGTTGTTTAAATAATTTGCATAATTTTGTTTTGAGTTTGTTTTTTTATTATTTAAACTTAAAGAAATTTTGTTAGCAGATGTACTAATTAAAAATATTTTGTTAAATTTAATTATTATTCTTATTATTACTTAAAAAAACTTCCTTTACTCATTAGCGTTAGTGAAACAAAAAGTTTACGTTTAGGTAGTGCGCAACGAATTTCTTTTTAAAAAATATATTTTGGTATAAAGAAATAAATTCTGCTGAATTTCGTGTTAACAAAAAGCCTTTTTATTTAAGATCAGCGTGTTTTAAATTTATTTTTTTTTAATTTTTATTATTATACTTTAAGTAATCACGTATTCACGCCTAAAAACATAGTTTAAATAATGCAATTTCTTTAAAAAAAATAGATTCTTGTAAGTCTTTATTATTATACTTTTTAAATTTATTGATAAACTTTAATAAATATTTTAATTTTGTTATATTTTCACTTGCTAATCAACGAAATTTTTCAGTTTTTATTATTTTATTAATCTAGAAAAATGTTTTTTTTACTCAATTTTTATTATAGAAGTAATTTTGCTTAAATTTATTTTCTATTGTGTTTAAATTATTATAACTAAATTTTACTTAAGTTTATCATATTATTAACAAAGTAAATTTACTTATGAATAAGAAACTTTTATTATAAACAATTGATTTACCTCATTTATAAAAGTTTTCACAGTTTATTATCTTATATAACAGTTATGATAATAAATTCGAAAAAAGAAATTATTTTTGTGGCATTTGTTTCTTTATAAATTACGATTTTTAATTGTTAAAAAGTTTAATATTATTTCTTTTTGTTTAATGAAGGTTGGGACGTTGTTCGGCAATTGGTTTAAGACGCACGTGCCGGGCGCCGCACACCAACTAAATGTGGAGTACAACACAAGTGAAGAATATATTCAAGAAAATCACGCCTCCGAAATTGCCAATCAAGTTATGCTCTTTCTGGAGAGCAAAAGTTAAAACTAAACAGACTTTTGGATTAACGCTTTTTATGATTTTATTATGGATTGATAAATTTTTAATTTTTTTTTACTGTTAATTTAATCTTTTTAACTACCTAAAAGAATTATATTATTTTTTTACAAGACCAATAAAACGTGTTTATATTGATAAAAACCAATTTTTAATTCGCTATTAACAATTTAAATGTTTAAAGCAATTTTACTGTATCAAAAAAAAAAAATAAAACTTCTTTATCAGTTAAATTAAAATTCGTTCCTTCGCAAGAACTCAAATCTTTTTAGTACGAGTTTTTTAGTTCATGTTGTACCCGAATTCCTTCCTTGGGCACCTTGCACACAATCCCTTGAAAATGGCCGCTTAGGCAAGTCAATCCTGCATTTGACGGATCTCTATCCTCGATTGCCTAAAGTAGCTAACTTGGACCTTCTTTAACACTCGTGCCAAAATCACCACTTTTGAAACGTCTGTGCCAATCTCTGGGCATTGTCTTTAATAGTGCAAGTTCTTCAAAGTCGTCAAAAAGATTCATTAGCAGTTTTTTCAAATTAAAACAAGGTTGAAAACTATCTTCTTTCAATAACAAACTTTTTTGTACTGAATATTGTGGGCAAATTGTTAAATTATAAAAATGAAATTTGTATCATTTTTAAGTTAAACGGCGAAATACAAGTTGTAGATCTCCCATATTCATTTTATATTAATTAACAATAAGAATTTGTGCTTTGGTTTCGTAACATACTTCAGTTTATAGGTCTAGCTTGATAGGGTAGAGGACAAGTTTGAGTTACTGTTTCGATATGTAGGGCCGAACTTAGTGTTGTTATAATTGATTAGAGGATCAAAAAGAGCTTAGCGTCTAGAAGGAGTGTGCATTTAAAAACTTAATAGCTCTAAAGGAACTTTTTAAAAGGATTAAGAAAACCATATTTAAACAGATTAAATTTTTATTTTAAACAATTATTAAAGCACGCTAAAGCTGAACAACGCATTTGCTCTTCTTTTAAATTCGAGTGAAGGGAGTAACGTTCTTATAAATAAATAAACTGAAGGGTAGTATAAAACATTCCCCGTAACTCGCCGTGGTGATTTTCGTGGCAGTTAGCGTACTATAACCTGTTTTCAGAGTTTTTTAGGCAGTCCCAACCTTGACACGATAGTGTTGGAACGTGCAATATAAGTTAGTATAATCAAATAGTTGATAGCTTTAACACTCAGTCTCTGCCGTTTCTCGTTAGCGGCTCTGCTGATATAACCATGCATGATAAACAGTTTTCATCGTATATATAGTTAGCATATTCAAGAGTACTTTCAACCAGTACTAAGAGTAGGGAGTGCTGTTATAATTATAATTTTCTTCCATATAACTCTAATGGAATGAAAATCTTCTCTTTCCAAATTGTTTAGAAGTCTTGCGAGACTAAAAAATTTAAGGCTGTATTACCTTGAAGGTTTTTTTAAGTGGGGACAATAAAAGAAGTCCTTTAGCCCGTGTCCAGTAAACTAACAAGCCCCTTGAAGCTCTTTCCTGTTGGTGCATAAATTTTTAGGCAGTGTCTTCTGTCTTTAAGGCCGAAAATTTCACTACTGTTCACCCGGGACAAATGTTCTTGCATCTACCTTTTAATCCGCTTTCGGATGGCGCTCGTTTGCCAGCCGTTAATATTTCTACCTATCGGAAGAAACCGCACGACTAAGAGCGCCGGCAGACGCGAATTTTTATATAGGAACGATCTCTTTCGTGCGATTTACGATATCGACCTGTGGGTCATGAATCCTTACTTTCATGAAGGGTATACCATACTTAACGGAAGCTGCGAAAACTGTTCCGGTAGTTTTTATTGCGTACGAAAGTATTTAGGTCGGTTCTTTAAAACTGTAGCATCTGCTATTAGTTATTATTAGTAGTCCAAGTAAATTACCTTTTTATAAAGCTTACTATTAGAGTTGTCATCAGAACCGTTTATTTTATTATAAAATATCATTGAGAAGATTAAACCCTAATAACTACGTGCTTATATGCCTTTAAAAATATAGAGACCCTCTCTGTAAGTGACAATTAACTAATTACCTCTCCTTCTTTCCTCCGTCGAAGAAGGGGTTAGCTTTGTCGTTCGCTAGGAAAGTAGGGTCATAGCTCAGTAATACACTTATGCATCTGATTAAATGTCCTATATCTTTGAGTTCGAGGCAACAGTATAATTCTCAAGCTTAAAATTCTTTTAATATCGAGATCCAAATTTATCTTTTTAGGGTTTTGTTGGCAGCTACGTTAGCTAGTACGCCAGAGCAGTACTGGACTTTTATTAGAGTATTTTCATTATATTAATTAACAGAAAGATATATTAAAAGAAGGATAAATACTGTATCATAGTATTTTTAGCGAGTATCATAAAAGTATTAATTTGTAGAAATAAATAAACATAAAAATAGGCGATGAACTTATAGTAAGTTTTTTGCAAAACTACTGAAATACGCGGGCTCATCAAAAAAGTAGACCCTAATTTTATTATTAGTTCCTTAGCTCTTCGAAGTTTATTAGTACAAAGATGTTAAAGTTATATCCTTGCACAGGACGTGAAAACAACAACGAGACTAGTTTTCTGTCTATTCTAAAGTCATCATAAAGTATTTATCAACCCTAAGTTATTTAGCCTAGGTCTAATTTAATCCTCTTAATTTTCAAGGCACTAGTCAACTGCCAAAAACCTGTTTATCATTAACCTAAGTTATCTTTCAAAAGGTCAAAGCTTAGGATAAACTTACTTTTATAAAAAGAACTAACTAACAGTCTAGACATGTTAGCTAGTTAAATGTTCTACCAAAGTAGAACGAAAGAAAAAAAAAGTAAGTATCAAAATTTTCTCTTTTCCATCTAGCTGATCCCAGTTTTTATAAATCAATATAAGACCTATTATATGGGACAAGATACTTTTGTTAGCGTATGTAGCCTGGGATACGTCATACATCGGTAAATATTCTTACTTTGCCCGACATGGCTAGTTACCAAGTGCATCGAAGTTTAAAGGTATAAACAGTCAAGCAATTTGATAAAAATATAACACTAATCGCTCTATTAAAAACTTCCGGTATGACCATCTTGTTAGGGAGTGAAGTTAATTAAAAAAATTGTGCTAAAGAACTTTTTAAGTTTAACCCTAATACATGTAAGTATAGTCGTACAGTTAAAGTTTACTGACTTTATTTAGGAGAAATACCTTTATAACATCTAATTATAACATGATATTAACATAATTGAAACTCCGCTAGTAATATCCGTTGGTTACACATGAATTTGTAAAACTTTTATAGCTTATTATCATTACGATGAAAAAGAGAAATAATCATAAAAATAAAACTAAAAATTTATATATTTTGTTACAAAGGACCACGAGGCATAACTGACAACCTTTGTAAACTCGCAAGTGGACGGAATTTATAAACTTTATTTTCTGTCTTAAGTAAATTATTTTGTAATCCTTTTTTTCTATTTTTAAAATTGTATAATTTTAATAACTTGTCACTTTAGTCAATACTTAAATGTCTTTCTTTCAAGTGTTTACAATTAGGCAAGCAAGAACTTTTACAATATATTACCCTACGCTTTTAGCTAACTGAAAAGCTCTTAAATAAATAATACATTCGAGGGAGGAAATGGTATGAGCTGCTCAGAATAAAATTAAAGATTATTATATTGTCTTTCTAAAAAGGAATTCAAAATAATTTAATCAGTAGTAACTTTTAGTTTTTAGTACATTTAAAGTTATATGAATTTAATATCTTACAGAGAGCAATCGCATGACCTGCGGAAGACGATACAAATAAGGCAACTAAGCCTAATTTTAAATTAAATTCCTTTTATGTATGTGTTCATCGCTTTTAAACTTGTTCATTAAAAGTATAAGTTTTCTTGCAACGAAAATAATCGTTTTATAGAATTCCCTTTTTGTTTTTATAGCTTAAAAAAATTATAAAATAAATTTTGGATATATGAATCCTTCTTAAAAGTTTTAGGACAATGAATACACACAATAATCCAACAAAAGTTGTAAACTATATTTCAATAACTTATAACTAATAACTTTTTTAACAACTTGTTAGTTTATAGGTTTTTCTAAAAACGAGAAAGACAATTTAGTTAATTTTATCAGACAGCACATAGAGGCTCAAAAAAAGTTAGAGGACATGGAAAATAAACTCAGGGAAGAATTAGGCATGCCCTATTTACCATAGTTGAACTTTCGTCGTATTTAATGTTGAATAAACTTTCTTAAAATTTTAATGGATATAGAGGAACTAGAAAAACAAAAGGCCATCATAAAAATAGAAATGTATGAAAGGTCTAAGTATCCTGAGCCAACTTATCCAACTTTATCACTTCCTTCAAATAAAGAGGTGTATTACAATTATTAAAATCAACGTAACAATTATATTGTAAAATGCAAAAACAGTGACAACATTTTGTATTTTCTATTAATGTTGAAAGAAGGGAAAGAAAAGAATTTGGTTTAAGTTACCTGAGAGAATTATATATACTGTCATATCTCTCTAATAAACGTTTAATACCAACTAATTGAAAATAATTAATTTTTGTCATCCGATATAAAAAGGATTAAAATTACGTGTTCTTATTAACCTACTTTAGTTAGCAAAGCATTTTTACGCGTTAATACTAAAATATTGATACGTGCAGGCAAACTTATTCGTACTAAGTAAGCTTAAATAATACTCTTTTATACTTGGTAGTATATACTAAAGTTTAAATTTTTTTTTTTTAAATTTATAACTTGAATGCATTATAGGACGAATTTACAAGGAAAATGAAGGATAATGGAGGACTAAAATTTGATGAACATAAGGTTTAATTTGTCATTAAATTTTAAAGCCACCTTAGAATATTAGGAAGGGTTTGGAAAGAGAGGAAGGCATATTTTCTTTACTTATGATTTTTAGCCTTAGTCTAGCCTAAGTCACCGACTTTTTATTATATATACATATATATGTATTATCGCGCAAATTTATTAATTTTTTTAGGGCTTTATGTTAACTTTTTATAAAAAAAAGTTACAATTCCACAAAATTATATCGGTCGGTGGTTTTGCAAGATTGTTTGAAACTATAATAATTTTTACGTTTTCTATGTATTTGTTATTTTTTTGTATTGCTTTTAAACATACTTAAAGATAATTAGTATTATATAAAACCTATAAACTTTCCGTCGGCCTTTATTTAAAAATATCATACTCAATTAGTCTTTTTATTACTACTGGAAAATTTCTAAGTTTTTTGTTGGTATTTAGTATATTTTGTATTTTAATTATTATAACTTTGTTGTCGGGCTCTCTAGGTTAAAATGTTGTCTAGCTGGTCTAAAATTATACGGGAAGGTGGTTAGGCAAAGATATACTAATTTCACTAGTAACCATAGTATTCATACTTAACACTACGAAAAGAAAAAAAAAAGACCTTATTAAAACATCAGTACAAACTAGATCTTTTTTAAACATATTGCCCAAATTACAAGTTTTTATAACTGAAATTGCAAGTATACAAAACTTGAAGGCATAAATAATAAAAAGTCATATATATAACTTTCATATTAACTAAGAAAGATTTTGAAATTTTTACAGACTGCTAAGTAACAGTCGATAAGTTAATAATAAAACAGCGAGGAAAAACATATGCTGACATTTCACAACAAAGTAGATCATTTTACATTAATTACTTTGAATATGTATTAACAAGTAAAAGGCTATTTTAAACGTTAAGGTTTATTTTTAATTTTTTAATTTTTATTATAGTATTATGCACCACAAAGAAAAATATCTTAACTTATATATAGGTTTACAAATATAGCGCACTTCCTCCTCCTTTTTCTCTGTCGAGAGTTCTTGAGAAGAATTCTCAACTTACGTCGAAGTAAATAATATTATTTTACAAAAAAGTAATCAAAAACTTTAATAAAATATGGTTCCTGTTATCTTCGTAAAGTTAAATTGTTCTACTTCTCTCAACAAAATTATTTTTTATAATGCTAAAAAAATAGTAATGTACAAATCACGTTTCATAAATGTAGAAAATCTACGTATTATACTTGGCAGTTAAACAAAATTTCATAATAAACGATTTTGTATATGCAACTAAATTTGTTGTAGGATTTAATTTTATATAAAACTTAACTTTGCGATTATCTTAAATATACTTCTACTTAATAAATTTTATACCAAGTTAAAGGACGGCTAGATCCTCCTAAGGATTGCGAAAAACAATAAGTGCGTTTGTACTAAGTTAGATACAGAATTTTAAAAGTGTATAGATTTCTTTCTTTTTTCTTTTAGTAACTTAGTAGAGATAGATTGTTCTCATATAAAAGTTTTCTAACCAAATCCCACGCTTATTAAACAATGCACTTAGAGATTAATCTAATATACTTATTAGTGGAGTCTAACAAATTTTAATAAATACATACCTGCCTCACAGTAGCATAATTTAGTAACTATACTCCTATTTCGGTGCAAGATCAGGATGGAAAACTAGTTCTGTTTGCTTTCTCTGTTTTCTTTATTGGCACCACATTTAATCGCTGGAACTTTTCTCAACTATCCATGTTTCTTTCTTTATTGTAAGTATTCGCTCTTGAACTTAAAAAAATTTAAAGATGAAGAACTAAGTTTACGACTATAGTATAGTAAACTTATGCTTTTTGTTAAAACTTACGGTGCATCATCAATTTGTTAAATAGCTGAAATATATATTTTTCATTTAGTAAGAGCGTCATAAGGCGAACTTTCGAAACACCGCTTAAGTAATTTTTTAAAACTATCGACAACTCCTAGTAAACCGCCTAAATCCAATTTTTTTATGTCTACGAGAGGGCGTGTCACTTTTTTTTTTCAATCCTTTTTTTGCAAAAAAAGAAACTAAATATTAATATGGAACAAAACCTTTAATATGAGTTTTCCTTGTGATAACGAAGTTTAAATAAATATGTAAACTTTTGCAAAACCAAAAATGAACAAATATTCATGGCTATGATGTAAACTTTACTAAATAGTTATATAGAAAAGTAATCGTTTACAAATTTTGCAGAGCCCAGATGTAATAAGTAAAATTACCTTTTACTCAAAATCACTATTAAATATCTTTAAATGCGCTTTAGAAACTTTATGAACTTCTTTCCTTTCTAAAATACGCCATATACATTTTATGATTCTTTCATCTTTCACTTTGCAATAACGCCCCTTTAAATTTGATTGCTTTTAGTTTGCCTCGAATTCTAATTCCAAAGCAATTTTAAGGAAAAAAATGAACGCTTGATATAAAAAGTATTCCTCGCTACTAAATGAAATAATTTGTTAGAAAATAGATTGTTTTTAGTTTGCCGAACTCTGAACTCCTAAGAAAGGCTTCTGAGAATTTCAGCGCAAATGTACCAAAAATTAAACGTTTGATATAAAAGGTTTCTTTTGTATCTAATGATTATATACTGTAAAAAAATATAAGTATCCTTATACTTTTAATAAGTTCTTTTAGGGTGATGAAAAACCTTATATATAATTTAAATAATGAAAAGACGTGAAATTCCAAAAAAATAATTAAATGCCAACAATTTATTTTTTCAAATTCTTATAAAATTAAAATTTATTAGTTTTAAAGAAAGGGATTAGTGTTGCGATGAGTCGGTCGCTCCTCGGAACCGGAAGGTGACTGAAAATCAAAAGGATTCAAGGAAGTTCTTTGAAAAGGAATCTAAAAAAAATTAATTGTGAACTAAAAATTTATAAAAAAGTTATTAATTTATAAAAAGTTTAAAATGTTTAAAATGTTATAAACACAAATATTTAAGCAGTATATTTATAAATATAAAACTAATATTTTTTAAAAAAGATTATAAACACTGAAAAATTAAAAAATATAGTAAACTAAAGCAATAAAAATAAAAATCAAAAATTTATAATTAAAAATTGGAGTACTAATGTAAATCGAAATTGGTGTTAACTAAAATGTTTATTTAAAGTTAAAACTTCTAAAAAGATAAAACAAAAATAAGATAAGGACAAGCTCCAATCTGAAGTTAATTAAAATATTAAATTCAAAACAGGTAAAGAACTTTATAGATCTAATAATCAACTATAAAGTAATTGAAAAGCAAACAATCTTAAAACAAACTTTATATACTTACAAATAAATTAAATTAATATAGTAAGAAAAATAATTTTATAAGCAAATAATCTAAAAATAAAAAGTAATAAGTTCATACCTAAAATATCCAGAGAATACAAACTAACAAAAGTACAACTAAAATTAATATGCTAAAAAAAATGAACTAAAAATAAAATAAACTTGGAACAAAACTTTACACGTAAAATCAAGTTTATAAAAATTTTAGACAATCGTTACAAAATAAAAAGTACAATTATGAATAATATAATAATAAATATACTTTTAAAGAAATAATCTTTAAACAAAAAAATTAGTACTATATATATAATTTTGTCATTCAAATGAAAATATCCAAAATAATAAAAGTAAATCTAAAAATTATAAATTATAAATAATAAGCATCAAATAATTTACGTCTTTTTCAGCGGAATCATAATCACTCTGCAAGAAATCTTTACGGTCTGAAAACGAAAATTCAGTAGTAGATGCGTTGATTTGCTGAGAAGAAGTAATAAAATCGTTTCTATAATGAGAAGGAAGACTAAACGGTTCCTGCAAAGTTTCGAGTTTCGGCGGAGCTTCAAAACTTTGACGTGCGAAATCACTATTTAATAATTAGGAAATTCTGAATTTTTATGATAAATAAAATTTATAGGCAAATCAAGTTATAAAAAGTAGTAATTTATGCGTTCTGTTAAAGGATAATATATAAAATTTACTTGATAACTAAAAATTATAAACATTATAAATACAATAAAATTAAGTTAAAGAATAAATTTTACTAAAAAACAAAAAAAATATAACAATTTAAAATAAAATTCAACTAATTATCGTAATCAATAAAGTATAATATATTTTTTAAAAAGTAAAATTTTAAATATAATTTAAAATTATATACATCAGGTGTATGTTTGATATTTTAAAAAAATAAAATTTCAAATAATTTATATACTTTAATTATTTCTTTTCTAATTTTCTTATAAAATATTTTAAACAAAAACTGAAAATAAAAATTCAAATTTAATTGGGTAAACACTAACGTTCAGTTCGAACTTAATTATAAAATAAGAAAAAACCAAACTTATAAATATTATAAGCCAAATTAAAAAATTAAAAGTTTAAAAATTAATCAAATTTGGGTATAATTATTATAATAACCATGTATAAATAAATAAATTATTTTTAATCTAAAAAAGATTAATTCAGTAATGTATTTAAAAAATTCATAGCAATAAAAAATAATTTAAACCATTTTTACAAATTAAAATAAAATTAAGTTTTAAAAAATATATAAGTATAACTATTAAAGAAATGATAACAAATAAAAAGAACTACAAATAAAAACTTTACCAATCATTCTGAGCTTGGGCCGTGCTTGGGTATAAATCATTTCTTAAAGGATCAAAGAGATCCAAAACTATTAATAATAATTAAAATTAACTATAATAATAATAAAAATAAAATTAGTTAAAATAACTAACTTTTTCTATAAAAATATTAAACCCCCAAAAAAACTTAATAATTATATACTTTCTTGCGTGGAAAGTTTATTAGTATTCGTGCGTGCGTTATAATTAAAGTTGCTTGAATCTTGAAACGAAGAATCGTCCATGCTAAGCAGATTCTCGTGATGATCCCGAAATTTCAAGTACTGAGAATTAGTAGATTGATCAAATACTTGAGGAAGTCCTCTTCCTGACGGCACTCGAAATTGCGAGTAAGTAGAGGAAATTCCGCTACTAGCGGTTCTAATAGAATTAGATTGATCAACGGGAGATTTAAACTTCGCGGGAGATTCGGTCTCTTCTAAGTATTTTTTTAAACTCGGAATCAAAGTGGAGGGAAGCTGGGAAATTCAAATTAAATAAGATTATTTTTAATATAGAAAATAATCCAAATTACTTTTCATAAAAAAATTAAATTTATTCTAAAAAAAGTAAAAATTTATAAATTTTTTGTGCTTATATTAAAAAAGAAACAAATAATTATTATACAATGAGTAACAATAATAAACGCAAGACAAAATTTAATTTAAATTAGTAAGTAGTTCAATCTCTATGAAAATAAAATTTGATAAATATAAATTTACTATTAAATTAATATAAGAAATTTGATTTAAAGAATATAAATAGTACAAACAGTAAAAAAGTATAGAAAGGGAGAAGGTAGCAATAATAATAAATAGAATATAAAAAAAACCAAATTGAATTTTGGAACTTCTAAAAAAGTATGCAATTTAGCTCCCATTTCTGTAAAAAACTTCATCTTCTCCACGTGGGAGCAGAAGGTCTTCAGATGCTGAAATGCTCTAACTGCTTCCTCTCGACTTAATTTTATAAATATATCCAAAAAGTAGATGGCCACTTGATTCAGAAGGACATACAAACGAACACAATCACCGAAGAGAAGAAAGTAAATTTGGTAAACAATAGCGCTGTTGTACAAATCAGGGGGAAGATCCTAAAATAAAAATCAAAACAGAGATGGAAAATATTTATGATAATAATAATAACTATACAAGCTTTAATAATGATCCCGCCTGATCGAGAAGCAGTTCAAAAAGAATAAACATTTCTTGATTGTTAGTAGATTGGATGTGTATGAAACTTTGCTTCAAACTTCCCCTTAAAGGATCCTTCCCCAAACGATTATGAGTATAGATTTTCTCACCCAAATAAGAAGAATACTGTCGAATAACTTCGGACATTTCATAGCCTATTTCAAATAGGAAATTATAAGTAGAATTTTCTTATTTAAAAAATTTGTACTATATTTATCGTAATATCCGCTGAGATGTCCAAAAGTATTTGATTCCCAGCGAGAAAGTCGAGAGGAAAAAAAAAGACTCCCGCGAGAAAGAAGGGTATGAATCGTGATTAAACTATTATTTTTAAAAAAAAAAAATTTACTCTAAAAGACTGAAAAGCATTATTAAACTTGCCTTTATTGAAATAAAATAAACCTTTTTAACACGACAGCCCAGTGTTTCTCCCTTGTCCTTTTTAAAAGTTGTTCTATAATTTTATCATTTTTTCCTCTGTTCGAGTATTCCACTAGCGCTATAAAGAATATTATTAAAAAATATATACAGTAGCAAAGGTTCAACTAACTCTTAAATTAAGTACTTTAATAAATAAACAATTTTAAAGATTAGCAGCTTAATCTACCATGGAGGTGTTTGGGTTTAGGCCTAAAGTCACTTGCTTCTGTGGCTTTTAATATGGATCTATAATAAAAAGATAAATGCACCTTTGTTAACCAAGTAATAATAATTTTAATAAGATTAATAGTTCAAAATTGACCAAAATTTACACACGGCTTACGTGTACCTGCTTAATTCACTCGGTGTGGTAACCACAGTAACGGCGTCCTTAAAACTCATAATATACTGAAGCCATCTCTATTACTTACAAAAACTTCCTTAAATTTATTTATATATAATAAATGCTTCCAAAAGAAACTTTTCCAATCAATAATATAGTTAGTAATTATATAGAAATACGCATGCAAGAGTTACTAGCCCTAATTACAGTTGTTTCAAGGTTTGCTGTACATTTAAAAATGGCAAGTTTCTAGTAGCCAGTGCTGAGCCCACTCAGGCATCCCAAACGTTTTCGCCTATTTTGTAATATTTTTCTTTAATGCAAATTTTGTTTCAAATGAAACTCGACAAAATTTTTTCATACTATACTAATAAAACTTTCAAATACTTTACATTCTTGTAACATTCTTGTAAAAAGTATAGTTTTTAAATTGGAACCTTTTAATACAAAAATAATAAGTAAATAGGATATCTTTACCTTTTATTTTTTTTTTTTTTTACTATCGTGATTTAACGGTTTATTTAGTAATTTTTTTCTAAAGCTCATCCTAAATTCACCCGTTGTCAGCGGATTACCTACTGAAAAAATTTGGCTTTTTCAATCATCCTACTATGATAATACAAGAGTTATACAAGGGTTATACCGTGTTACACTTTTGATGAGGTCACCGAAGCTTTAAGGAACTATCAAGGTGAAATAACCCGATTAAATACTCTTCTAGGGAGGAACTAGTAGTAACACTCGAGAAACGCTAATTAGCTTGTTTTATCAAAGTGTAACGAAAAAAATTACTTTAGCGGAAAGAAAAAATGGATGAAATAAAATTTCTTCATTGACGACTTACCGCAACATCCTAATCTAGCGCTGAGGTCAAAGTGCCTTTGGCTATTATTTGGTCATGATTTATGTTCCAGTTATACGTTAGCCCTCAGCTGTGTTGGTTGAAGCCTTACGGGCCCTGCTAAATGGTTGTTATTCTCGGTCTTTCGTTTTTAGTATAGCACGCTCTTTATTAAAATAAGGATTGCAGTATGAGAGTTGCTCTACGCATGGTTTTGAAAGCGCTTAAAATATGGTTAAACCCCTGTAGACAAGAGAAATTTAGGTACTAATTTCCCTGTGGTTTATCCATGTAGCATAATAATACCGGTGGTTGGTCACTGTTCTGATGTAAAGCCATGTTTAAGAAATACCCTGGTGTAAAACCTTCTTTTGAACCTGTTGTTGATATACTAATGCCGCCTACCCTATGATTCTTGTGTTGTCTCACTACCACCGACCTTTTTTAAAAAGGAAAATAAAAAGAAAGCGATTTAATTATAACTTGGCAAACTTTAAATTCTGAACTTTGAATAATTCGTTAAAAAAAATAATGCTTGTGCATATAAACTATTTATATATCGAAACCTTATGAGACGATCATTCTTTAATCTATTATGTAACACAAACTTAAGACATAATTATTTAAATTGTAACTTTTTTTTAAAAATCTAGTATTATGTAAATGTAATTATTAATAGTTGATGTACACAGGATTCTTTTTATAACTAGTTAAAAGTAATCGAAACTTTATGAGACGCTCGATATGATATACAATTTGGTTGAAATTACTTAAATTGTTACTTTTTGTTAAGTGACCATTAAATACCAAATAATTTAGTATTATGTAGCCACGCGGCTTTAGCGAAATTATAATACAAATGGTACTTTGCTTGATTACATTTTATACTTCGCCAGATTGGCGTCTCTCCCTTTTTTCCTTTTTCTACTGTTGCCGATAGTTATTGAGAACTTAATATTAATTTAACTGTTTTATCATTTTAAATTGAAGTATGACATCCACAGAAGCCGTCAATTCCGTTGATAGTAGTTCTAAAACTGATTTTAAGAATGTCTTAGCTCTTGCCAAAGCTCGAGCAGAAGCTTTGAAAAGTAAGACTTTTGCTGCTTTTGACGGCTTCAACTAACTTTTTCTTTTTTTTTTTTTAACTTTTTTTTCTTTTCTTTTTTTAATGGAAAAAATATTATGGAGAAAATATATATTTTTTTATAGTATTCTTTATAACTTGTCCCATAGCCCGTGCCGTTTTTTGTTATTTCCCTTATTTATATATATTAGATATTTAACTTATTAGACTTAAACGCCTTGTGATGGAGGTCACTATTGTCAGCTTTGGTTAGATTTGGGTGATCTAAAAATTGGCATAAATTAATTACGTTTTGTACCATTTCCTTTTTTTATAGTGATAATATCTTTACTGAAGATAATATAATAATAATGCTTCTATTAACAGTGATAATTTTGCTTTAGAATTTCAATATACTTGTGTTCATAGTAGATAAAGTAGTGTTTTTATTGAAACAGAAAACACAGGTTCGGCCTTTTTTAAAGGTAAATTACTCAAAGATCTTGAAAATATTTGCCTTTGATGAACTAACTTATAAATTGTTTATAAGTTGTAATTGAGTATTTTTTGTAGATAATTTGGTTTATTAGTTTAAAATTAGTGTTCTCGGTTACTTTTATATATATGCGAAGCTTAATATTATTATGCTCGGCCTATTGTCCTGCTAGTTTGGGGCTGCTTTACATGTTTGTTTTACTGGAATCGAGTCTCTTTTTTTGTTAAGTAAATACACTTTTTGGTAGATAGCGGCTATTATTATTTGGTAAATCGCTTTTTTAGTATGCGTAACAATTATTTCAAAATTTATATTTTTGATTATATATTTTTAATGTTTTTTTATTTCTCGTTTCTTTATTAATTCTTTATTTCGTTTTTACTTAACTTCATCTTTTTATTATTATTACGATTGTAATTACTATTGATTTTAGCTGAGAAACGACGAATTGAAGAAGTTATGAATAGTTTTGATCCAAAGCGGCCTTCCGTTATGCTGTAAGTTAACGCTTTATAGAGTTAAAATTTTTAATCTGTTATATTATAGAGATTCGCAATATCTCGGTTTGGGATTCGTCACTAAGAAAGATGTACTAATTCCTAACGTTATGGGTACCTTTTCGTATAACTTTTTCTCGAACTTATTGTATAGAATAATATTTCATATATACTTTTATAAAAAAATTTTGAAATTCTATAAAGAATAATAAGAAGACTATTTATATTTTATTAATTAATTTAAAATTAGTTAAAAAAGAAAATTGGTTTTTACTAATTATTATATAAATGTTTAAAATAAACAAATTACTTTAATATAATAATATAAGTAAATATTTACTATTATCAAGTTTATGCATTTATTTAATTTCAGCGGGGCTTGTTATTGGTAAAAACGGTGAAACAATTAAAAAAATACAGGCTGAATCCGGAGCCCGTGTTCAAGTTATGACATCTTTGGCTTTCCTTTTGGTGATTTTTATTTTTGTGACTAAAAACTGGTCGGCAGGTCGCCACGGAATCCCACGATGGTGGGAACAACCGCTATGTCTATGTTGCGGGTTGGTTTATCTATAACTTTTATTATTGTTTTTCTTATATTTCAACTAAATTTCAAGGGACGGAAGAGCAAATAAGAAAAGCGGAGGTTGTCATTCGAGAAGTTATAGATCCGCCCTCATCAGTACATATTTGTTACGAACTATTTTTGTTTTCATTGAAGAATAAATTGGTCAGTCGTCTAACATGTATTTTTTCGCACAGTCATCCGGACATATTACAGAGAAGCTCGGTGTCCGGGCGGACAGAGTCGGGTTGGTTATTGGGAAGGGTGGCCTGACTTTGCGCGACTTGCAGGTCACGTAGTCATCACGTGGGAGATGTCCGTTTACTTATTAGTGTGGACAGGAGCGCTCTGGAGCGCGCATTTCTGTTATTCAAGAGTTGGTGGTGGAGAGGAACGAAAAAGACGTACTTTTAATGTTCGCGAAGGACTAGTAATAAGTACTGAACTTTATTGATGCAGGTTCAGATTACGGGGACGCCCGAGTGCGTTCACCTAGCTAAGCAGCTTATTTATAACCTCGTGGCGGCCATGGACGGGGGTATTCAAGGGGTCAGGCCTGCCACCATCGTTAACCAATACGGAACTCCTGTTCTTAACCAAGGCAGCATGTATTTAATTCGTTGCGCTCTCTTGGCTAATGCGCACACAATTCTAGTGGAGAAGATCATCCCACGATCTTTTGTGGGGCTCGTAATTGGCCAGAAAGGCGCTACTATTAAGAAACTACAAATGGATACGGGCGCGATGGTGCAGATGGGTCCTGGTTAGTTTTTTCCGTTGCTGTGTCCACCTACCTGCCCGCTTTATAAAGCCTCTCATGCCACGTGTAGATAACTTGCCGGACACCCGCGCGCTTATCATATCCGGCACTCCGCAGCAAAGTATTTGTTATATGAATTGGGTGTTTTTTTTCCTTATAATATATCCCTTGCACTTTTATTAGTTCAAGCGGCACAGGCTCAAGTTGATTTGCTGCTTCAAGGGGTTGGCTCCTCTTCTTTTGATCACTATAGCTTTTGCGCTTACTATTTCCACGTTGGTTGTTTGGTGACTAATTGCTTGCGTAGAATTCTCTTGGGACCAATGGCGAAGAGTTTAAGGTTCCAATAGACAAAGTTGGTTTGGTCATTGGAACAAGTACTCCTTATTTTGTTCTCTTTTGAGATTTGCCATAATTATAATGTTATGATGTGTAAGAGGGCGACACCATTAAGGCGATCCAGCAGCAGTCGGGCGCTCGAGTCCAGCTCATACAAGAGGCCCCACCTAATTCGCCCTACAAGATCTTTATTTTGCAGGGGACACCCCAACAACTGGCCAGCGCGAAAGCCTTAATTATGGAGAAGGTCGCCCTCTACGTTACTTAAGGCGGCTATATAACTAACACTCCCACGCTGGATAGGTGACGGGAATGGTGGGGGCACAGCCGGCCTATCCCCTGTCGCCATGGCCACAACAGGCCTATCAGCAGTCCCCCCAGGCCTTTCCTCAGTACGCCCAACAGCAGCAGTACGCCTACGCCGCTTATACTCAGTATCCCCAGCAAGTCCAGTCTCCACAGTCATGGAACGGCCAGTATGTTCAGCCCTCCGCGGCAGCAGCCATGCAGACTCAGCAGCCGCCCACACCTTCTCAGCAAGCCTACTATGCCCAGGCGCCTTCGCAAAGTCCCATGCCACAATCTCAAGGTGTGAACGGCTACGGCGCTGGCGGCGACTTGGGAACGCCCGGTCAGCACTCTCAGGAGTCACTCCAGTCGCAGGATCCGAACCAGAGCCTCTCTGCCAGTGCGGAGGAGGCGACCCTGGATGGCTCTTTAAGTGCCGTTGGCGAGCTCACTCTCGAGCAGCAGTGGCAGAATTGGTACGCGTGGCAGGCGTACTACGCACAACAGGGCATTACTTCGGCCCAACCGCAGCAGCAGCAGCAGTATACCACCTCAGCCGGCTATTATCAGCCTCAAGCCCAGCAGCAGACGGACTCCCTCCCACCACCGCCTCCTCCCTCTGTCTAAGGCTTTTGTTTTACCTGCTTTGTTATTGAATATTTTCTCAAGTGGATGTAATAAAGTTTTTATGGCATTCGCTTTTTAAACTAATTTTTGTGGTCCTTCAGTCCCCTCCCCTTATGTTTATTGACTAAAAAGTAAAGTATTTTATTATTCCATTACTGGTCTTTTTATAGGTGGCGTTGTAATTGCGATAATTCTTGTCGTAGATAACCCGCTCACTCACCCTGACAAGTTTTTTTGTAAATCATAAGTTGATTCGTTGTCACGATTTGTAATATATACGTGTATATTTTACGTTATTGGACTTTACACAGACTTTTCCAGTCCATATATATATTGTGTTGCAACGGGAGCCTCAATATTTACTATAAATGCGTCATCTTTTTCAAGCTTTAACAAAAATTGTGTTTTTACAGGTCGACTTATAGTAATGGTAGTATAATTCTAACTTTTTTCTGCTAATTTTCTAAATACTAAGCTGGGCTATCAAAAAATAGTTGTGATAAGATTTGTCAACTTAGTATTTTGGTTACACGTGCTTTAAAGTTATGGTATTTTCCTTCATTTAAATGTTAACTTTCACCTTATGGTTTTATTTTTTAATTTCGATCTAGTTTACTTTATGATTTGTCTCTTTTTGAATTGCTGCTCTGTTTTTTTATTATTAAAGTAGACAGTAGTGAAATTAACACGCCCTCTTAGGCACGTCGTTTTTATATAAGGTAGTTGATTTGAATTTATTTTTAAAAAAAAATAGATCGGCAGTTGCTTGTTTTGTAGAATATTTAGAAAATAGGAAGGTGTAAACAATTATTAAAAAACAGGAAATTTAAGAATTTATAGAATTTTTGAGATAAGTCAACGAGTCCAGCACCACGTTGCGAGCGGTGGAATCTGAAGTTACACGCGAAAGAGTAGAAACTGCTAATTTTGACAAGTATGTTCGGGGAACAAGCAGAAGTTCGCTGCTGTTTTCTTGGAAATTATTTTGTTGAAGATTTTCTTTTTCATCGTGTGCAAAAATATCTGTTTTCGCTGTAGATTTTTCTACCGGCATTGTTTCGTGTAAATTTCTACAGCCTACCAGCGAAAATTTGCTTTCACCCTCTTCAATTGCAGTATTGAATTTTTCATAAACCGCTTCATCCACTTTAGTTTGGCAGTGCCTCCAAACTTGGTTAAAATTGTAGATTCGGTGCGGAAATGTCTTATAATATTCAACAAGTTTGCGCTACAAATAAAAAAATGAAACCCAATTTATATTCAGATTTTAATTTTTTTATATATGAAAACCAGTTCTACGGACACGTGATCGAAATCTTCGCTTTCAAAAACTTCGATTTCAAAAATCATCGCGCGCTTATCATCGCTCCCAAAAGATTTAACATTAAACCACGTGATCACTGACTCTTCTCGCGGCATCACGAAATCGTAAGGGCCTTCCAGTTTCCATTTTTATAAAACAATTTCATCAGAAGAAAATTTAAAAATTTATACCAATGATAGCACCGATAAAGGGAGGCGCTTGAGTTGCTTTCTTATAGAAAAGTAACTGTGGCATAAAAAGATCAATAATTAATCAATATATAAACTAGTTTATTAGAAACTTTCAATAATGTATACATTTAAGTAAATCTTTAACTGGGAATTTAGTAATAGAAAATCATTTATAAACTTATAATCGTTTTTTTAATCTTTTTTAAATCAAATTTAATTTTAAGTAAAATTGAAAATTGCCTGATAGTTAAACTGATTCACGACGTCAGTGTGGGACGGGACGGGTTTAAAAGTGGGGTGAGAGTGGTACCATCCAACGATTTGAAGATTTCTTGCGCCGATCAAAGTTCTCACCTTCATTTTTAGTATCAATTAAAATAATAAATTCAAAAAATTATTTAAAATTTAATTAGAAAATTGGCAAAAGTTCACCTCAAGTTCACTTTGAGGATCCATCTCCACGTTGGTTTCTACATCGTGCGAGACGGACTGCGGATCCCCTTGATCAACTGCTCGGCAGGCAAAAGCTTCCAAAACTTTTAATACTAAAAAGTATTATATTTAATTAAAAAATAATTTAAAATCAATGCTGAAATAAGAAAGATTTTTGTAATTCGATATAAATTATAAAATAAAACATAGAAGTTAGATTAATTTTTAACGCTACCTTAAAAAATAATTGTATTAATAATTTATTAGAAGAAAAGATATTTAACTAAATCTGAAAGCTGAGAATATTTTATTGTGTATTGTAATTACTAAATTATATTTAAAAATTATAAATATGAAAATTATTTTGTAGTTAAATAAAATATATAGTTGTTGTTATACTGTAATTTATTTGTATTAAAATTTCTAAAGTTGTAGATCTTGAATGTTTTCACATTTTTAGAAATTTTATATTAAAACTTTATTAACTTAATAAATTCATCTCTACAGTTTTAAAAATTTAAATTACAGTAAATGAGCACAATTATTAAATAATAAATTAAAAACTTTGACTTCAAAAAAAAATTCAAAGAAACAATTTATTTAACAAAATAGTTATTTGTACAAAATTAAATTAATGTTAAAAAGTTTCAATCAGACGTACATAAAATTGTATTATATAAATGTAAAAATTGGAAAGCTGCAATTTTTTAAAAAAGGGTTTTATAATTCATAAAAAAGCTTTAAAGTCGAAAAATAATTTTTGACTACACTTAATTTTATTATAAAAAATTTAAAATTAAATAAAAATTAATTGTGACAAGGGTAATACGAACAATAAAGATATATAAAAAAAGTAAAGAGTAACAAATAGAAACCAAGCAGAGAACAAATATTATAAATATTTTTAAAAAAACATTAAAATACCCTTTTTTATATAATCAATAATTTTGATAAATTTAAATAAATTAATAGATTAACTTTCAAATATTAGCGGGTTACCTTTCTTTTGCTCGTCAAAAATTCCTCCCAAAAATCCGATTACTTCGGAGCTCGCTAGATGAGCGTGAAAATCCATAACTACCAAAGCAGCGCTCGAAACTTCCACCGAAAATGGTTGTTGTAGAGAAGTGTACCGCTCACAAACAGCCGTTTGCAACGGGTGGCTGCAAGAAAATTTAAAATATGAAAAAGTAATTAAGAATGTTGAAAAAAATCTGCTCGAAAGTAGACCGCTAAATCAGACGGATCGCTGTTAGAGGATTATGAAAAAATCAGAAAATTTAAAACAATCACCTTTTTGGATCCAATAAACAGAAGTCCGGAGGTTTAGATTGCGAATCACGAAGGCGAGCGGAGGATCGCTCCGGTCGACACTCTCCCGCGGATTTTGGTAAGTGCTCGTCTCTAACATTTTTAGATATGAAATCTTCCTTATGGAGCTGTTTCTCGCTTTTTCTAGTTTTATTTAATCTCGTTTTTGAAAGTGATTCTTTACTCGAAACTTTTTTAGTAACAGTTTTTCTTTTACTGGCATTTCTCTCAGCGATCTCTTTTCTGTAGGCAGCTATAAAAAGCTGTTGAGTCCCTTATAAAAAATGAAAGAAATTAACACGTACATCCATCGCTGTAAGCCTTTAATGAAGCAGAGTTTGGATCTAAAGGCTTTCCTGAAAGAGTGTAGCCCTCTCCGGATTCCTGGACCTTCACAGCGGAATTGTTACCAATCCCAAGCGAAATATAAAAAAAATAATAACCTTCTTTGGCAACGGACTTTGATCCAGATATAATTTAATAAAGTATTTCTGTGCGTGGCTTTTACAACTGTTTTTGTTCCGGTTATTTCCGACATGCTGTGCAAGCTTATAAAAAAAAAAATAAAAAAAGTAGAAATTAGCGAATTACTAATATTAACTATTTACTTTTTCCCAATCACGACCGTATAATTCCAAACCTTCAAGGAATAGTCGTTGCTCTTCTTGTGACCAACTACGAGGAGTTTTCTTATCTACAAGGTAGCAGTAAGTGTTTTTATAATGAACGCCATACAACTTGGATATAACAATTTTTGAGCAAAGGGAATGAAAAAGAAATAAAAATTAAAACCCTTTAAGGAATCTCTACCATTGAGGGAAGAGTCACTTGCTCTCGAAGTGTTATTTTCCACCGACTTCTTTAACTTATAATTCCTATTAACAAGCCTTTTTTTAATTTTTTGAGGGCTTAACTCTTCACCTTCACTAGAGGAGGCCATACTGGTGGTGTGTTTAGGTTTTAAAAAATAAAATAAAAATTCTTTGAGATTATTTGTGGTATAACATCTCAGTTGGTCGGTGAAAAAAATAAATTAATTTATTTTTAAAAACTTAAAGGACGTTTTCTTTTAAAAAAATTAAATTAAAAGTTAAAAAATGTATTCAAAGGTGTTAAGTCTAATAAAGAAAGTAACATACTATAGTTGGTCTGAATACAAATAATCATCTTCCTGCTGCTGCAGGTACTTTGCCAAGGCCAAGTCATCTTCGTAAAACATGGGCTTCTCGGTTTAATCGCATATACGTATCAAAAAACGTTTGAGCTGTAAAACTCCTAGTACGCTGTACAGCAGAGGGTTACATTCTCGAAGGATAGCACCAGAAGTGTATAACTTTTCGGTGCGTCAGTTAGCAACTACTAAAGTGCAGGATTGTATTATCCATTATAATCATCCGTTCTTATATAAAACACAAAAAACTAATTATATTGCTAGGACATGCGCAGTTTTACTTTTCTTTTCTTACTCTGAAATGTATCTTTTTGTAACTAATACTATAATTGAGCAAAGCAAGCCCGAAGTTATCATTAACTTTATTTTTACTACTTAACGACTTACATATAATATCATACTAACTTATGTAATTTAGTAATGGTTTCTTAAGTCTTATAGCTTGTTAAGGTTATAACGGGAAAAAGTGCGTTGATGTATATAGGCTAGACTTCTTTAACTAATAAATTAATGAGAAGCCATTTAGTATACAAAAAAATGTATTACAAAGTAAAATTTTTAGTTAAGTCCTGAAGTCGTAATGCTTATACTACAATTTTTTTTTGAATTTATGGCAATAAAGTATCCAATATGAACTAACTTTAATAGATTTTTAAGGTCGAACGATTGGCAAAGCTCGCTCAATAAAAACAACACATTATTCGTATTTATGCAATAATATTAAAGCTTTAAAACTATGAGAATCGACATATTTTTTTCGTAGCCTAGAGTAAAACGGGAAGGTACCAGCGGAACTGGGAAATATTTGGGCCATAATCATAATTAGTGGACTATTTTAGTTGAGAGAAGACTAAAGTTTTAGACCGTTATAAATAAGGAAGCGATTAGTATTGCGAAGTACTAGTTAACCTCAAAGAAAATGATAGCTAAGCAGTAAGTTTTATTTAGAAAAAAGGTTAAAGAAATTTAAGAACTGGCACAAACAAAATATGTTTATTTTCTAATATTAGTTTACACACTTACTTTAATTGTTAATATTTATAAAAAAATATAAGGTCTCACCAATTTGTATATATATATAAAGCAAGGTATTGTATATACTTGGCTGTGCTTTATAAAACTAGTTAAACTACCATTAGTATTATACTACCTAAATAAAGCGAGTAAACTCGGTTGTGTTGATAGCCAAGGACTACGAAAGGTAGGCAGAGGCTGACATTATACAGGGTAGCCTATACGGTAGAAGATTCCTCATTTTATTGTCGTTACACTTATTATAAGTAGAGCGCTAAGTAAACTTTATATTTTTCTAAGTTATCTTAGTAACCCTCTGGTATGTGAGAACCTTAAAGACCATAGCTTATATATATATCATATTATCATAATTACGTACTTATATGACTATGAAAAAACTATTTCCGCACTATTTTTAAACTAATAATTTCCAATCTTTAAGTTACTTGAAACACTAAGCACGGCTAAATCGAAGTAGGACTTTATTAGGAGGATATATAACTTAAGGTAGTGAAAGGTATAGCTAAGTTGTATGGAAATTACAAAAAAAGTGCATTCAGTGGAGGTAATTTAGTTATTAAAAGTTTTATAAAATTAACTAGTTATAAATTTATACCAAATTATTCGAGTTATACTAATACATTTTGTAATACAAGTTTTTTGTACTTATCTTACTCGGAGTGGCCCTACAAATAGTTATCGCGTCCGTGAATAATTTTGCAGCCCGGCAATTCAATTTTTCTTTACCATCGATATATTATTTTGTAATTCTTAGTTATTGTTGATTTAAAAAAATTAGTTGTACTGAAATTAACAAAATGTTTCAATAAGAATACGAGAACAAAGAATTAATCTTTTTATTTATATAGCATTTTTAATGTGGTTATTAAATACTTGCCCTCTTGTTCATCCACCATTTGGTACGTTAGAAACTAAAGGGAGGGTCATTAGATCTTGCCTTCATCGTATCGATTCTGTTGCTTCTCCTTTACTGATGGGGTAAGTTAAGTTTTTATCTACTTTCTCAAAGTTAGGAAAAACTTTGTTTTCGAAAATTTTTTTTTAATAAATTCTTCACACATTTCCACTTTATACTTATGACCTCCGCTTTTTCTTAGAGAACCACCAAAGGAAGCGGGTGTTCTCAACAGGAGACGTTCGGCAAGCAGTTTTAATAAGTGATTTAGTTTTATTAATTGATTCCATAAGGATATTTTCCTAGATTTTAAAGTTACCTCCCTTACAAGAGCGCGATACTAACACCCCTCATAAAGATAGTAAAAGGAGGTAATTTTATATAAATTTTTATTCTCTTGGTTTAAATTTTCTTTAAATATTATACAGGAAATCTGTTCGCTTTGATAATTCTTTGAACACCAGGTGATTTTAGATTTCTCTTCTTTTTATGACTGAAAATTTATCTTAATTTTTTTTAGAACTGAGTACGAGAGGGAGGAGCAATGGGGGGAGCCTTCACCGACCTATCCTCCTGATCTTAACGAAACGGCATCCCCTCGTGAAACATTCTCATCCTTTCAAACCAGCCCCAGCGAGACTTTTCCAAGAAATTTTTTAGAACACTATGGGAAACCGATAGTCTCCTCTTCTGGTACCCCAGACGACTATGATTGTCGAATTCAAGGTTCTAGTGATGGCAATATACAAGTACCTTTTTATCTCGTTTTGTTAAACTAATATTTCCTTTAAGTAATCAGATATATATATATATTAGTTTTTTATAATTTGTTTTTTAAAATTAATTTTATCTTTTTTATATAAACTTAAGACTGAAAGGGACACTCTTACTGCCGATTATCTCCATGAAGAAGTAACTTTTGCTAAGAGAAGAAGCAGCATTGGCACGGAAATGGAATTAACTGTTTGTCTAGGCGGGTTGCTAAGCGAAGATCAAGTAGAGTTCTGCCCCAACACTTCGGAATCTCTTCCACCTTTAATAACAGGAAGCAATTTGGCGACCGCGGAGCGTCTTAAAGAGTCGCTCAGCGATGAACAGTCACGAACCTCTTTTAATGTAGAAAGAAGGAAAAGTTTTAGGGAGGAAATGGAAATGACGGAGTGCTACAACGGTTTGCCTAGAGCAGAACTAACAAGATCTGTGGCAGGAAAACAGTTGGACGTGTCGAGGGAAGCTATAGAGGAGCACATGGACTTGACTGTTTGCCACAACGGGGCACTAATTGTGCAAAGCAAAGATTCCGAAGGAGAAATGGATACAACTGATTGTCACGGCGGCGTACTCAGTGAACTCCTCGAAAACGCCACAACTGAGCAGCGAAGAAAAAGTATAGATGGAAGGATGGACATGACCGAGTGCCATGGCGGCCTGTACAGCGAATTATCCGTGCTGAAGGACGCGGGAAGCGTAAACGATAGAGATAAACATGTGAACATGACGGACTATTGTGGCGGCTTGCAGAGTGTTATTTCCGTTCGACCGGAAAGAAAAAGTTTGGGAGGAGACATGGACATGACAGACTGTTACGGGGGATTGCAAGGCGAAGGACGAAGAGAAAGTCTAGGAGAAGTCATGGGTATCACCGACTCTCAAGGAGGGGCTCTCCCCCACGCTCCTTCGGAAAAACTCACGCAGGCAGAAGAGATTACTTGCAGCGAATTGGAAGAGCAAACAGGGAGCTTTGCGGTGGAAAGCAACATCGATGACCACGTGGTGACACCTGTCGCTCTCGGGGCAAGTAAAGAGAAAATGGAACTGACGGCCGTAGTTGGAGGCGTGGCCGAAGCGCCAGTGCTGCCCGATGTTACTCAGGTTGTTGGCATGCATCCGCTCCAGTGCGGTATATTTCTTTACTTCTATAACCCTCTAGAACGGTGAGACTATGGAATATACACAGCTTTTAGGAGGTATTTCTTTGTATACGTTGCTCTCGTTTTTTAAAAACAATCATTTTCATGCAGGAAAAGAGGAAAAGCCGAACTTTCATTTCACACTGAATGAGTTTTTGAGTTTATGCGAAATTCGATTCTATGATAACATGAATACGAATAGGTTCTTTTTTTTTTATTGTCAGTAAATATAATTATGAACCCAACTACCCATCATTTTACATTCCTTAAGACGCACGACACTTGGCACTGAGCGAGTGTGCCCCACAGACACGTTGTTTCAGAGACTGTGTTTGGCCGCCATCCAACTTCCCGAGTTGAAAGCCATTGAGAAAACTTGCAGCCAAATACTACATCGAATCAACGGTTTTCCATTACTTTTGGTAGATTTTTTATTTTCTGCTCACACTGTTTAATAACAGGAATCAAAAGCGACGTGGATTTTATTGTTTCCGAGATGCAAAGGAAGACTCCCGATATTTTATTCGTTCTTCTAGAAGAAGAAAGTTCCCAGAAGACAGAACTTTTAGAGAAACTAAGAGAACTCAAGTCATACAAAAGGTTCAAGAGAATAACTTTTAGAAAAAAGCTTCTGGTAAACTTCATTAATATAATAAAAAGGCTTGAAGCAAGAAAAATCTACCATCAAATCCGATTAACGTTAGAGCAGGAGTTGCATGACTCCTTTTTACACTGTTCTGTGAGTTTGATAATATTTTACTATTAAATTTATGTTGTTTATTATTATTTTTGCTACAGGAATCGTTAAAAGCTGATTGCGAAGTCTACAACTCCGAGTTTGTTGAGCTGCTTAGAGCTAAAAATACAGCGCTTGATGCTTATGTCGACTCTTTAGAAAAAGAGCTTGCCTCCTTTCAGTCTGCCATTCTGTCACCCGAACAATACGGTATTTCCTTATTCGTTGTTGGTAAAAATAATAGTAATAATAAATTTCTCTTTTAGAGCAGCTAAATACCTTTTACAAGTCGGCCTGCGAACAGGAGGAAGTTCTTCGTAAATATGACGTAAACGACAATTTTTTATATACGATAAACGGGAGTAGTTAACATTCATTAAAACTTTTTCGTAGAAAGCTCTGAATCAGTTAGAAGAGAGTCATAAAGAACTCAGCTCTCACATGCAAAGCCTACTGGCCGATAAAAGCCAGTTAGAGGAGAAGTTGTCTCAAGTTCAAGTATTATTGTTATTACTATTATTATTATTATTATTATTATTATTATTATTATTATTATTATTATTATTATTATTATTATTATTATTATTATTATTATTATTCTCTACCACATTAGGATGAGTTGAATGGATTAGAAATCCTTAATACTACTAAAAGCTCTATAACATGGGAGGTGTTGTTTTTATTTTTATTATTATCATTATTATTATTATTATTACTATTACCATTTACAGTCCATAGTTAAGCAGCAAATAACGCTAGAGATTCTTCGCGGGGTTGTGGAGCACAAGATAAGCGCGTTCACAGAAAATATTATCGAGTTTGTCGCTCCACGTTTCGGATCAAAGCTCCGAATCGAACTCGACACGAGCCGCATTACAGGTACTGTCTGGTCGACAGGCGCAGTTTAATTTGCCCAACATTTTTGTTGGTTTAAATTTTTTCAGATTGTAAAAAAAAATTTTTTTCAAGGAAAAGTAACAGAAAAAACTTTAAAAGTTTGCCTTATTTTTATAATTCCATAGAAAATAAGTATTGGATTCAAAATATTAAGCTTTCCTTTGAAGACCACTCGACCACTCACTCTCTTTTCCACCAATTATATGAGGCGTTGGGAGTGCCGAATATTTTTGCCAGCTACAAAGACACGAGGTTTATTAATAGATAGGTGCTCTCTATTGTTTATAAGTGACCGCGCAAGCAGCACGCTTTCCGAGCTCGTCCACCAGCTTGACTTCTTTCTGGGCAGAATTTATTACTTTGCCAGCGACTTTTCGAAGGTAAGCGTGTTTAAGGACGCCACATGGCGGGTCGAAGGTTGTTGACTTTTTTTCGCTTTACTATATTATATAATGATGTACACTATGAAAAGGAGAGAAACTGGCAGTGGCAGTTTCGTTTGTGGAGCCTATTCGGGGTGTAAAAGTTCTTCTTAAATTTTTAAATGCTACTCAGTTGGTTCTGGACACGGGCGCTATCGACTACTCGCTCAGCGTTTTCTTAGGAAGTTTGGAGTATTATATTATTTATTATTATTATTATTATTATTATTATTATTATTATCACTATTATTTTTGCAGCCAAAATATTATAGCTGAAATTGTAAAAGAAGCTAGACTTCAACACAACAAACTCTCCTTTATTTGTGAAAAGATCGATCACTATTTTAAGACTCTCTGCTAAACTGTGGAAACTGTTTAGCTATAATAATAATGATAATAATATTTTTCTTTATTTATAAACTTACTAATGGGTAATCTTTAAAAAAAAAAACTTTTTTCTATTATAAACAAATATTCGTTGGCACGTGTTCCGAGTGGCTTATTTCATCGAGTTCAGCAGCATACGAAAACATGGCCTAAACACCTGCATAAGTAGCAAAGCGCAATAAACTTTTTAAAGTCAAAAGACCTGCAGAGTCACATGCCTGTCTCCTTCAAGGCGGTGCTTATAGATGAGCTCTTTCAGCTCAGAATAAACTTCAGTCAGTCTATAGGTTAAAACGTTACTTATATACACTATAATTGGGTAGCGTGAAAGTGGAACGTACTTTTTAATGGGCAGCTTTTCCGTTCGTGAGACCAAAATGTCTAACAACTCATCGACCTTAGCGGTCATTGGCTCGTTCACTACACAATTTTCGGTAGAACATTCCGTCGAGAAATTTTCATGCGTTTTTTTTATGTCGGAGGTATTATTATTATAAATATCATCATATTTATTGCTATTAATAACATTGATTTCGGCTTCACAATTTTCATAATACTGATCCGATTCTATCATAAATTTAATAAAAAAAAAACAATAAAAGCAATAACAATAAGTTTTTCAGACTTTTACTGTTCTTAACAAAAACTGGCTGGTTTTAAAAAAAGGGACCAAAAAATGGTAAACTGAACCATTTAACTTTTGTTTGATACGGTAAAGCCTCTCGCAGTCTTTTACAAACTCTTCACGCAAGTCGGCCATTAGCGAGGCAACTTCGTCTTGAAGTTCGATAGCCTTCATAAAAAAAAACTGCTTTATAATAATAAAAGTGAAAGTCGTACTAATAAGGAATAATACTGAAATAATATACAAATAAATAATCATAAAATATGAAGGGTAAAAACGCTATAAAAAATAACTTCAGAAAAGTTTGATAAATCGTACACCAATAATAAAATAAACGTACGCGGTTCGTAACAGAATCTCCTTTTTTAAAGTACACGAGAGCGTTCTTCGTTATTAGCTTAATATCCTCAACAAATTCATAAGGCCGAATGTAGGCGTTATCGTTTATCTATTATAAAAATTTTTGGTAAAAATATAGTGAAAAAGTAGAACAAAGAAACGTACAAATAAAATACTGAAACAGAAAAAAGTCATATATAGACACTTAGGAAATACAGTAAAGTAAGTAAACTTTTATATAAAAAATTCAGTAAAAAAAAAGACAAGAACTATATTAGCACACATACCTTCTGCATGATAAGAGATAGATCCATTGGTTGATCGACAACTGCGAGGTATTTTGGGTGCTCTGCAAGCGGAGAATAAAAAAGTTGACCAATAAAATTGTGGAAAAAGCAAAACTTTCATAATTATTAGAAATAATAATAAATTAAAAAATTAGTTCTCCATAAAAAATATTTTAACTTTTTTAACTTTAACAATTAAACAAAAACCTTCTAAGCTTACTGGAGTTAAAAAAATACGAAATCTCGAGTTTTTTGACACGCGGTTAAGTACCTAACGTAAAAAAAATGTATACAAGTCATATTAATAGTGAAATAGTGCGTTCTTAAATTTTTTACTTAAGAAGTCCATAAAAAGGCTACATTTACTATAAAAATTTATGTTAAAGTAAAACTAAAACTGTTAATAAGTAATAGTAAAAAAGTATAAAAGTTTATAATAAAGATTCATAAGCATATCATTATTAAAGTTATGAAAACAAATTTATATATATATTAAGTATCAAAGTATCAAAACTTGTCGTAAGTATATACGAAACTCCCGCATAAGCGCTTCACTTTCCTCGTTAAAGTATTTTATTTCGAAACTTGAACAGCTGGAAGCTTTTATTATAGTTAGTAAACGCAAAGAGTCCTTAAAAATGAAGAAGTTTTTAAAAACAAACGTAATAGTTGGAAAGGGGCTTCCGGTAAGTTTTCTTGTATGCAAATCGTTTGCTTTTTCTAAGTAATAATAATAATAATAATAATAATAATAATAATAATAATAATAATAAATAATAATAATAAATAATAATAATAGTAATAATAATAGTAATAATAATAATAATAATAAACCAATGAAAATGAAGAGTTGCAAAAGTTTGCAAGTAAATGACGGAAAAAAGAATGCCGAGCCGCGCAAGAGGGAAGCTTAAGCTCCCACACGAGAAAATCTCCGCAAAGTTCTTCCAAATCGTCAACGTCAACAGTATCTTCAACAGTGAAAAGCACACAAATTCCTAATAAAATAATAATAGTAATATACAATAAGAATAATATAAGCAAACCTTTGTCTATAGGTATTTCATCCAATAATGCTCGCAGTAAAAGTGATAAACTTTTATTAGCGAGTCTTAGCCAAAAGCACAAACGAGGTAGATAGATGGCACATGGTGGTCTCTTAAAAGCATCTCTTATGCTTTTCACAAGCGCCTTGTTTTATTAATAATATAATTCATTATGTTTGCAACAAAACTAAATATAAATAAGAAAGATAATAACTTCCTCAATGGAAACAGAAAGAGTTTCACTAAAAGCACTAAGAGAAGCAAAGTCAATGCATTGAACTTCCTGAAAAAACAGCAAATCAAAAGTTTTATAAGTAAAAGTTGATACTTTTAAATTAAAAATAAACTACGCAGCCCAAAGCGTGAAATAACGCGGGAGCAACATACGTGCTTTGGCCCATTCCTCTATTGGTTTAAAAAGTTGGTAATAAAAAAATTATTAGAAAAAATAAAATAAAAAAGTTTTGAATCGTTGAGCAACTAAAATAATAAATATTACTTATTATATTTATTTAATAAAATACTTTTCTCCTTTTAATAATATAAAGAGTTTGTTGTGCGGCGGGCAGTCGTCCACTTCAAAACTAAACGGGGTTGGACAATCAATAAACAGTATTTGCAAGTAAAACAGAACGTCACGAAAGCAATTGAGCTATCCACTCTTTTCTTTCTGCAGAACTTTTCAATTTGAAGGACTCAAGAACTTTTTTATTAAGCTCTTCAAAAAAAGACTATAAAGTTTATTAATATAAAAAATATAAAAAACAATGAAATGTTATATAAAATTATATAAAAATAAATATTATATATAAAAAACCAAAAAATAAACATAATATAAATATGAGGAAACTTTTAAGTATTTATAAAAAAAAATTAGAGATCGGTATATAAAAAAAATATTAAACTATAATAAAAATATTACAAAAACTAAAGTTCAAAAAAAAAGATAAAGTAAAAAGAAATGAATAAAAAATGGAAAAATTATGGAAGTTAAAAAATATTTTTTAGTTATACGAAAACCAAAAGTGAAAGTATATATTAAACGCAATAATGTAATTAATAATAATAAAGCGTTAAAAAAAGTTTTAAAAGTCAAAAATTGGCAGATCTTTTTTATACAAAACTTTTTAAATATAAATAAATTAAGTACAGGTTAATATAAAAAGTTTATTTTTCATATTAAAAAAATATATATAATTACTACATTATATGAAATATAATTATAAAAAAAAATTAAATTTATATCGAAAAAAGTTGTGACTATTTATTAACTTTTTACTTATTATAATTATTATGTAAATTACTATTAAGTAAAGAAGTTAATATACATGAAAAATGTATTTAATAATAAAAACAAGTTGATAACAATTTAATAAAAGTAAAAAAAATAAAATATAAAAATTTTTATAATTCTGAGCAAAAGATTTATAACTTGCAAAGCTAGTAACACATGGTGTATGAAAAAGTACAAAAGAAATATAAAAAGTAAATATTAAAACTAATATATGGTACTTTAAAAAAAAATAATAAAAGTTAAGTCCAAACAGATATTTAAAATATCAACAATTTGATATAAATGTAATAAAAAGTAAAGTTTAACTATAAATAATAAATTTAAAGCAAACAAATAGTAGTTACAAAGTAAAAATAATATAATTTTATAATAAAAAAGTTATAAAGTAAAAATAAAATAATTTATACATCATTAAATAAAATATTAATTTTTTCTAATAAAAAAGATGTAGAATTTTTCATAATATAAAGTAAAAATTATCGTATACTTTCGTATAGTTATTACTATTATCTGTATTTTTTATATTTTACTATATTAATAGAAATTAATAAAATATTTGTAATTATTTTTATAATAATTTTCTTGGTGTATAACTTGCTCATTAATAATTATTTTTCATAATAAATTTATTATTATTGAGTATAATAATTATATTTTGAAGTTTATTTTTTACTGTAAGTTATAATTTAAATAAAAAAAGATAAAGACTGATAATAATAACTTTATAGAGCGGTTCTATATATTTCGGAAGAGCCTTCGAGTAAACTTTCTGGTTCCTTGAAAAGGTAATAAAGTCAAGATTTATATTTTTAAAAGCATTTTTACTTAAACATCACCAAATTCAGAAGTATTATAATAAAAAAGATACTCGACCTTTGCGAAGAAACTTTTATTTTCTGTGCAGCTCTAATAAAGTTATGTTTCGAGACCTGAAGAGCCGAGGTATCAAGCAGAAAACGAACAGGTTTTTCATATATCTGTTAGTCATTAAAAAAGTTGTAGTTTGCTATGCCCTTTATAATAACGCATAGTAAAAATAGACCTGCGGATACTTTTCCCTAAGCGCATCGAAGGCGGCTTCGGTGCAGAGATGCCGGATATCCGCCCCCGAGTAGCCATCGCAGTGTTCCATGACTTCTTGGATTAATCTGAAACAGTTTTCTCAACAGGTGCGGTTTAATAGTGATAGAAAATCATACGCTAGGGATAACGGAGGTACCCACGTGCGAGTGTGGATTCTAAAAATTTCCATTCGCTGGTTCAGCGTGGGCAAGGAAAAAAGAAGTTCGCGGTCGAAGCGGCCAGGGCGGCGCAGGGCGGGATCAATGGCATCAAGACGATTGGTGGCGCCAATGACAACAACCTATAAGACGTTGCGCCAAAAAAATTGATATATATAAGCATGCGCCCCAATACTAAAAACATTACCTGCCCCCTGTCTTCTAGCCCGTCCATCAGTGCCAGGAGTGTCGAAACAATGGAGCTGTGAATTTGGTCCTGCTTGGATGAGCGAACCGGCGCTAAACCATCAAGCTCGTCAAAGAAGACCACCGATGGCCGAAGGAGGTGCGCTGAAAGTGAAGACATTGATGGAATCGAACTAGAGCCATTTCAAAGGAACAGCAAGCCTTGTTCAAAGAGCAAGTGCAGCTGCCGCTCGCTTTCGCCCACCCACTTCGACAGGCAGTCCGCGCCTTTTCTAATGAAAAAAGCTACCTGCCGAAATGAGTATATAAAAAAGATTACTGGCTATGTATGTATGTATATATGTGTGGACAAACCTTCTGCCCAGAAATCCGAGAGCACTCGTGGGCCAATGCGCGAGCTACAAGCGTTTTTCCAGTGCCGGGAGGACCGTGAAACAAAACTCCGCGAATCGGTTTAATAGAAAACTTCTCTTTCAAAAAAAAGAGGAGAAAATAATAACTTGACCAGAAAAGAAATACACGTTTATTATAGTTAATTACTAAGAAAGGTAAAAAAAATACCGAGAAGATCAGGATACAGCAATGGAAGGATTATCATTTCTTTTAAGGAAAACACGTGCTCATCAAGCCCGCTGGAGGATGGATGGTGTAGCAAAAGTGCAGAAGGCCAATAAGGAAAGTCTTACCCCACAGAAGCAAAGTCTGCGTCATCCACGCCAATCGGGTCCACATCCGCCAGCCAGCCTGAAAAGCTGACCAATCATAAAAACTTAACTGAACTCTTTTAAAAAAATACTTTGCGGAGTTGAAGTGGTGGCTCGGCCTCTTCCGAAAGCGAGCGAGCGGGCCATCTCGGCAGTCATGTTATGCGGTTTTATTGGCTCCCTGCTTTTATCTACTCGAAAATAATAATAACAAGAAACAAAAAAATAAGCCAGTAGACAACCTTCAGAGTCACTGCCCGAAAAAATGGCTCCTACCGTCTTAGAAAACTATTTTTTTACAAAAAACGAGGCTAGGAACACGTGCGCAACCTCCCGTCTTCTAAAGCGCTCTTTCCGATGGTGATATTGGCGAGGCGGGCTGGATACGGGGCGGAAAACAGTTGGTTGCTGGTGGCCATAGGAGGTCGGCTCTAAGCGATCGACAGGCGGCCGCTTCGGGCGTAAATCGTATCTACCAATTACAAAATAGAAGTTACACTACACCCACTTCTCGATTAATAGGACCTTTTGAGCTTATTTCTACGAACAGTCACATGCTTGATGCGCGGTCGAAGACCTTCTCTGTGGCAGTCCTCAACAACCTCTTCCGTGCAGGAACAACTAATAGAAGTTAATAATAATAACTTTAATTAAGAAATTAGTTAAAAAATAATAATAGTCGACTGAAACATTAATTTAAAAATTAAAATCATAATTTTAATAAAACTTACAATTCATAAAAACTATGCTACAGTTTTTTTTCTTAAACTACTTTCATGCCAGTAGTGATATAATTTACTTGGAAATTCAAAAGGAAATTACTGCGTTTTGTTGCGCGTTAAACAAGTTTAATAAATACAAAAAAAAGTAAAAAAATAAAAACTCTTAAAAATAAAGTTGAATAATAAATATATAACAGGCTGTAACTGCATTCTATAAAAACTATCACCGATTTACTAATAATCTCATAATTAACAATAATAATAACTTCAAACAAAAGTTATTTAATTAAAAAAAAAAAAAAAAATTTTACAATAAATAATATTTAAACAAATGTTTATAAAAAAGTCTACCGAACAGTGATAGAAGTACTAAATAAGTATTATGAACTATAATCACCTTAAATTTCTCTCCTCATCAACAAAATCCTTGTGATTCTCATCGATATTATGCTTTTTTCCTTTAATAATCTCCTCATCAACTGCACTGACGTCGCTTGCAATATGATCTTCACTTTCACATTCCTTATTAATAGATTTCAATTTCATAAGTCTTAATGACTTCCTTTTTTTGAAAGTTTTATTAAATCTCCTAAAGTCGTATGCTTGCCGTTCAAGCTAAATTAAAAAATTATAATTAAAAAAAACTCAAGAAAAAGATTGGTAATAATAAAACTTGTTTGTAGTACTGAATTTCATTATAGTAAACTCTACTTCTCTTTCGAAGTTGTCTTTTACCTAAAAATGGTGTTAACAGGCTTAACCAAATACGTTTAAGTAATAAAATTTGATAAATAGTAAAAAAAAAAAAAAGAAGTATATTGTATATTATTTCAATAAAACTACCAAAAAACTGCCCGATAGTAATAAAAATATTTAAATTCAAATATTATTTTATTTGTTGCTATAAAATTTAAGTATTCACTTTTAATAACGACTTTACTTTCTAATAGAAAAAACAAATTCTAAATTTTTTATAAAAATACTCAAATATAGATAAAATCAAACTATAATAATAATTGTGTAATAATTCTTTTTTGTTATTACAAAAAAGAATTCAAAGTTGTAATTATAATAATTTAGTAAAAACAACTAAAAAATTTAAGCAGGAATGTTTTAAATTTTAAAAATAAAGTAAAACTAGAATAAAACGTAATTATAAACCAAATTCCAACAACTAATCCTTTGCATATTCTCCATTTTCTAAAAAAAAATAGTAAAGATACCACCGAAATGGTAATAAAGTAATAAGTACAGGAAATTAAAATGGATAATCATATAATAATTAAAGTTACAAAAATATATATTTCAAATTTAAATTTCAAAAATATGTGAAAATTATAAAGCATTTGCCTACCTAAAACTATAATTATTTTAATTTTTTTTTATAAATAAACAACTTGACACTAAATAAATCCAAGCCCCCAAATATTTTTAAATTGTTTATAAAAAAAGTATATGACTTTTATTATTAGATATAAGCAAACGTCTTTTACAAAAAAATGCAAATTACTCTGGTAAAATTAATATAAACAAAATAAAAGATGAATTAAAAGTAGTATTACTGGTAGTAAATGATGTGTCTCCTATAGTGCTATTGTTTTCACTTTGGCTCTCTACGAAAAGAGATTTAGACTAAAAAGCAGTTGTTCTCCTGTTTGATAAGATAAGTACCGGAAGAAGAGCTAGTATTAAAATCTATCTCATTTCGTTTACTACCAGGAGCCCGTCCACGAGTACGAACAGTCATCTTCATATATGTTTGTAAAAAAGGCATATTTAAAAATTAATATACACTTGGGAGTAGGTAATAAAAACATTTACCTTAACCTCTTAACTAAACTTTTAGAATACTTATCATTGTTTTAATGATAAAGCTTTTAAAACTATGTTATTATAGTAAAAATTGTAGGTAACAGTGTAATGAAGTAACAAACGTTAGCAGTGAGCATGCTTTTATATATATAAATGCCGTAATGGAATTCACTAAAATTGTATACATAAAGTTTATTGGCTCTCGTTAAATTTTGAGTTCCGTACGACTTGTTCTGTATTGCTTGTTGGTGTTTTTCTGTTACTGCTTCGCTTTTTGGTCAATTATTTCTTCTATAAAGATTTTTTGTGGCGCATTCATGCCACATGATAACCTAGGCCAGTCACAATAATAATTAAGTAGTATATAAATAAAATGTAAAATTTTTAAAGAATCCCAGCGGTAATACTTTTAAAAGTAAAATTAATTAGCAAGGCATTTAAAAAGGAGACAGAGAGTTAATAAGATTGCTAATAAAATTGTAAGAATTTGCATTCATTGGTTAAAGCTGCACCGAAGACTTCTTAATAAATCAATAAAAGTAATTAATACTCGAAGAGGAAACAAATTTTAAAACCGTGGCCTTGTAGTTGGTTAAAGCTCGATATATATGGTTTATCAATAAATGAGTGTTCGACATTTTTATAACTTTAAATGAACTAAAGTATAATAATACATATTTATCAAGGTATCGAAATTGTAGTTTTTATTCCAACATCCATCATTTGAGATGATGGGAAAGCGGGGACAGAGGAGGATTAACCAATATTTTAATGAATAAAGACAATTTTTTTAATTAGACAACTTGCGCAAAAAACAATTTTTTTTTTGAAGTTGATGTTTAATTATAACTGACGTAGATTTAGCGACCGAATATAATATTTATTATAGTGCTACAGTTAATCCTCCTGTATAGGGAGGGTATGGGTATATATACTCCAGAGGAATTATAATAGAAAATGTGGTATGAGCATTTGATTTTAAGTTAATTCTAACAGATGGCAGCCTACAAAATAAAAGAGCTATCTCTTTAAGGTTAATACTTTCTGATAAAAAATATTTAGCCGTAAGAAGCTAAAAGAGGTAAGAAGGAAAAGAAGAAGGAATTGGGGTTGCAACATGGTTCAAAGCTTTTAAACCCAAGACGTAATATAAAAAGTAAAGGACATCGAACTGATACGACCTTAAAGCCTTTAGATCCTATGATTATACTGCGCGCCAACAGACTAGTAAATAGGATTTATAATATAACAAAAAAATAGAAATAAGCCAACAAAACTGGAAAGACAACTAATGGCCAAACAAAGTAGTACTTTTAGTAGAGAGGCGTAAGACGCGCTCCACTATGAAGGATAACAAGAATCGAGACTTCTTATCGGGAGCAAGCCTTTTATTTAAGATTTAGCTCGAGGGTGGCTTCAAATTAGTGCATGTGCACAACCAACTACTAACTGACCACCTTAGTATATATTAAAAAGTATGCTAATGAACACAATTGTATACGTCTGTTCCATATACGATTGCCCAAAAAATGTTTTTTTAATTTTCTTTTTATATTTTTTGGGGGCAAACTTTACATTCACTGATAGCTCTATTAAATCTTGTTCACATGCCACTAAGCAAGCTAGTGCGCATTATGCCGCCGCTATTTAGCGAATTTCTGCAATAAGTATTCAATTTAGTCTACAGTTGAACTAATAGAACACGTTAATCCATCGCTAAGTTTGTTGTTGTATTTCGTGTAGAGATTTGGGCTGACAATGATGAAAAAATTTGTTAAAAATTCGCTATAATTCAGGTTTGTTAACCCATTGAAACCTGTAAAAGGCATAATATACAATAAAGAATTCAATATTTTAATTTATAATTTAGAGCTAATTCCATCTTTTTTGTTAAAAGTTTTATTCTAGGTTATATTCTAATTGTTATTATTACTATAAGCCCAATTTTTAACTATAACTCTCATTATCATTACTAATAGTAGTAGTAGTTGAAATGCTAGCACTTGAGCTCCCCGATATCCCTGATTTAAATTTAGCAGGTGTTTAGGTAGCATCACTAAAGGTCGTAGTTTATTATCGTAGGCAAAAATTTTTATGATTGCTGATTCTCTACTGCAATTTTTTGCGTTATTTTTATTATTTCCACAACAAACAAAACATAACAGCCACGGCGCATTCTAAAGTTTCGTTCAACCTAACGTGCACATACTTAAAATTTCTTTTACAAAATTGTAGCCTATTTAGAGGGTTTCATAGGCCTGCATTTATAAAGAAATTGCTTGTTTTTAAATGTTAATTTACTCTTATAAGTAAAAAAGGGTACTGCAAACTTAAATAGTTCTCTATTTTTTAATCGCGTAGGCTAAGTAAGCGTAGATTGCTTATACTGCGGGCATCTTGAAAGATGCTTGTATTGAACCCTAAAAAGAATTATTAAAAAATTGTGTGGAAGTATTAACTAAATAAGTAGTTATTAATTTTTACCGTGTAGAATGATATTTATTAAAAGGCAAGAATCAGTGCTTTCTACTTAGCGCCACCAGCGACTCTCGTAGTGCTACAAAAAACGGATGCATTACATATATGTTGAGTTAACTTAAACCCAATACAATTCAATTGTAAATAAATTATAACGTGAACCACTTTTTATTGTCTTAAATCCATAATATCTATATCAAAGACATAAAATCAGACTATCAACAAAACGAATTATTCTACTAAGCAAAAGGTATAAGTTTTTATTCTATATTCAAACCAAATAGGTGAATTTACTTAATAACTCCGTTAGCCAGAGTGTTAGCTTCCTTGCATAAAGTGCATCTGAAAATGCTGCTGCATTTCTTATAGGGCTTTCAGTAATTTGTGCAACACTGCTTTCCATGGAGACAGTTAGTAATAGACTCTTAATATTTTATTTTTAATGCCACGTTCTCTTCCTATACCACTGTGCTTTAAACCCAAATTGAAAATATTATATAAGTAATGCCTGCTCTTTTATTAATCTTAAACTCTATAAAGTTATATACAATTACTTTTTTGGTTTGAAAAAAGATATATTAAGGGGTGGTTTTTTAGTTATTGCATAATTTATGGAGAGTAAATCAAGCAGAGCGATCATATAGACTTGTCAGATGCTCAAAGTTTTATTTTAATCAACCGCTTATAATAAGGGCTAAAGATACAATGCTTTCATACTTTTAAAAAAATGAACATTATTTAAATAAGTTTACAAGTAATTATTTCAAAACTTTTTTGACCCAAATTACTTTATAAATTTTAAATATTTTGTAGGGAACGAAGAAGAAACAGAGGAATAAAAATTTTATTAAATGTTATTCTCAACTTGTATATCCAAGCGTACGACTTTCTATATCTTCAAGTAAAAAGCTATGACTTAACACTTTTAATTCTTCTCGTTCGGCCTTAAAAATCTTTTGTATAAATAATAAATTAATACTCAAACCAAAACGGTGGGAGAAGCTAAAAATAAATTTATTTAAAAATAGTTAAATGCAATTTAGACTTCTGAGGGAAAGGAGCGTGCTTACCGCATTGGCATCAGTAATTTGCTGAGAAGATTCTTTTAAATGACTTTGCATCAAAGTAAAATCATCTGAAGTCGTCTCTTACAAATTAATAATAAAATAGAATAAACTAATAAAATCTTTAAAATCCAAATTTTTATGCAGCACAAAATTGAATATTTACTAAGCTAAACGGTGTAAAGCCGTTACAGGGAGATTCATATTTATATTATTTAATTAAAATAAAAATAAAAAGAGGAACAACTTTTATTTATTATTTTTAAATTCCTTTGTATAAATAAAAAGTATAAATTACCAGAAATGAATAAAAAAAATATAAAACAACAGATTTATAAGGGAAGTGTACAAAGTTAAAAAACAGAATTACAAAAAAAAGTCAACTACGATTTAAGATAAATGTATAATTAATTAAAGTTGAAAGGAGATTCAAAATTTAAATTTATAGAAAGATAATTTTTAAAATTATTAAAATTACAACCGAAAAAAACATAATAAGAACATAAAGACATGACCACAAGTATATTTTTTTCCTCATCCCTAATTTTTTTTTGGCATAATTTAGTTTATAGAATAAAAATCTCTGAATCAATGAACTCCTCTTATTAAAAAAGGACACCAAGAAAACTTAAATTCATGTAATAATAAAAACAGAATAGCAAATTTCTTTGCTATATAACTAACTAACCAAAAAAAAATGAACTTTATATAAAAAATTAAACAAAATTTAATATAAATTTTTAATTTTTCTTTATATCTTGTTCTTTCAGTTTCAATTTATATTCTAGACAATATCAGGCATACTATAAACCTTTTATTAACTCAATGCATTATTAATAATGATGATACATAACAGAAAGTTTTTCGAATCTGGAAAGGGAAGCACAACACCCATTAAAATAATCAACGCACCACGTGTAAACAACTTTCACATGATCTGTATCGTCTAATTATGAGAATAGAATACATTTTCAGAAACTCAAAATTTATAAGAAAATAAATAGATTATAGATTAGAGGATGCCAATTATATATATATTTATTTGAACTTTATAATTATTTTCTAATTAAAAATCATATGAGTAGAGCGCATTTCTCCGCTTAAAATATTTTGCACAATAACAAAATTAGAAAAAATTGTTTTAATTTCTGGCAAACCATCTTCCAAGATTAGAGTGATCAAGCCTCTCGTTCCAGACATGTTTAGAATATACCAGCTAAACGAGCTGATCCAGGAAGCATCAAGAGTCTTTTGTTGAAGGATAAAATAATTTAAAAAAAAATTAAAAGTTTACATTAATAAAGTATAAATCGAATTAAAATAATTCATAAAATATAGGAAATATAAAAAAAAATTAGAAAGAAATAAAAGTTTATAAAAGTAATTTTAGGATTTCATATAAATTAGCTGGTGAAAGTACTACACCTTAAAATGAAATAATTTTAAAACTAATTTTTATAACGTTATTAGAATTATTTAAAGTCCGAAATATAATTAGAAAATGACTTTTTTTTTATAAAAGTTATAAGCTAGTATTAAAGTAGAGACGAGAAGTGTTTTGCTACAAAATAAAAAATCACTTATAAACAACGAGGGGGATTGAAAAAAAAAAAGAAGTTGGCCGACGTAAAGTTGTTAGGTTAACAAAAAAATATCCCCAAATCTTTTATAAGTAGAAAATTCGCGTGCACGAATTTTTACAAAACATAATTTGAAGTGAATTTTTAAAATGGCTTAGAAAGGATGCTTTGTTTCTTTGATAACTTAAATTTACTATAAAATCTTTTTTTTCTTAATTACTATAAGAAAATTAAAAATTGATAATAGAAACTTTTTAAATTTGATTTTTAATTTATTATTTTATTAAAAAAAGAAAGCTATAAAAAATTTTTAACTTTAATATTGTAATCTCGAAACTGAATTAATTTCATATAAGAACTGCTTTTTTCCGACTAAATTAGAAAAAACTAGAAGTCACAGTGGAGTACAAAAGAAATTTATATCCAATGAACTTTTCTCCATATACGTTTTACAGAGCTTTAAAAAAATTTATTGAAATGAAAAATAATTATTCTTCAGATGTAAAACAATAAATAATAGAAAAAGTAGTGAATAAAAGATGCTGGAAATATAGTAAAAGTTTTTAAATTAAAGATTATATAAACTTCAAAATAAAAAAGCTTTTTTAGAATTTTTTTTTAATTTAAGTTTGTACAATCTCAAAGTACTATGTCTCTACAACAACCACACTGATTCTTAAGCAATGGCATAAAAATGGGGCTATTATAAAAAATATATAAGAATCTATAATTTAGAAAAAAAAAATAAAAAGTTAATTCCTTGGCACTCTCCGAAATCTAAACTTTTTTTCAAAAAATAATTTATAAATTAATCTTTTTTTTTTGTTTTTCTTAAAAAAATTTACCTCTAGTTCCACTCCGCTTTGAGTCATAGTTTTAAATGACAATGTTAACGGAAAAGGTACTTTCGCTAGTTAATTTAATTTAAAAAATTATTAAGTTTCTATCAAAAGAATGGTAAAAAAATACGTACAGAAAAATATTAAATTTCTGGAACAATAAATAATAACCGTAAAAATCTATAGTTTATAAGAGAAATACAAAATTTGTTAATCGCGTACTCTAATAAGACAAGAAACGTTAAAGCCAAAACAAAAAAAATTGCAAGCATATAAATGAAACTTATTATTGTTTTAACTCTCAAAAAAAAAATTTAACAATATATAGATATATATAAATAAATCAATTAAATTGAGCATAAATTAAAAAACTACAAAAATTTTACAGTTCTACAACTAAGAAAATTTTTAAAAAAATTACTTGTCAAAAATCCGTAGAAGAAATAATTAACCCAATTATACAAAATTATCTGGGTAATCATAAGTTGCATGTTATTTTTAAGTGAGGTTGCCAATTTCTCAGGATCCATAGAAAGACCCTGTAAAGGCTTTTTAGAAGGATTCTCTCGTAAAATGCCGGAAACCTTTAGAAAATAGATTAAATTAAATTAAAAATGCAACAGTTTTCTAACAAGAAAATAACCTCATCACAAAAACTATGCACTCGAGCATAAAAAGATTCTCTTGAAAGGTAATTACGATTGGCTTTTAAAAGCTGTACACGCTTTATTATGTGACTTTCCTTAATCTTTTTACAATAATTTTTCCATAAATTATTAGAATGAACAATAGCTATGTATTAATTATTACAAAGTATTAAATATTTTTTACTAATACTTTCAAAAGATTTGGTACACAAAACATTTTTTTAAAATATTTTGCTATAAAACAACTTACCGATCCTAAGTCCTTAATTTTCTTATCACTTTGAAGTAACTGGGATAAGTAAGTTCTAAAAATCTCTATTAGAAATATTACAAGGCTTAAAGGAATTAAAACCCAGTCACGAATTTGGGTATCCAGAAATATACTTGTGGTCATTGCTATAAAGCAATGTGATAAAGCGAATATTGTATAAAAAAAAACTTCAAGGTAAAGTAGCAAATTTTTTAGAATTTGGACGGTACTCGCAAACCTTACTTAAAAACGCGAAGAGCAAGTTTTCGCAGAACCTCAAGACACCAGGCTTGACTCTTAAGCTATTTATTTTTCAACTTTTCCTATAGGAATGGTTGTCACCTTTTTTGGTTGGCACAACTTTTTTTAAAAAAATAGAAACCTTATATTAGGTATAAAGTAATTTATTTAATTCTTAGTTATTTCTTCCGACTTAAAAGTACATTATCTACGTTGTAACCCCTTTTTTTAAAAAATTTAAGTTAGTAACTTGCATAAAGTTAAAAGTGAAACTCTAAAAACTATTCTTATTTTTTAGTTATTTATAGTTATATATTTTTAGTATTTTAATTATCCGTACCTTGGAGCTCCGATATTGGAACTCAAGACAACTTTTCGCTATTGTAAACCGGCCTTTCTTTTTTACTCTTGTTTTAAAGATAGTTTACTTAGTACCTTAGCACACATAAAAAGCGCTGCTGGACTTATCTACCGAATTAGTCACTCCAATACACTTGGTTATGTAAGTTATTATAATAAAATAATTAAAAATATGGAAAAATACGTTAATAAAATAAATGCAAATAGTATACATAGGTAATAGCTTGCTGCGTGTGTGTATTTTAACGTATTTTTCATTATTCTGTAAAAATATATTAATAGTTAATCCCAAAAGTTTCACAATGATATTCACCAAATTATTATTTCTAGAACTTCAGTTTTTATATAAGCTGATCTTTGCTTAAAATTCTATTAAAACATTTTTTTTGTTTAAAGGCTTCGAAGCTTTTGCTGATCAGTTTTCATAGAGCAAAAAATTTAAATTTAATATTTTTATATACTGGATATTTACCCACTTCACTTAGAAATATAAGATGTTTAACCTTTCTTTTTATAAGTAGATACCCCAACTGGCTGTCAACGGATGAGACAAGTTCAAAATTAAAGTTCATATTAAAAAAAACTATCACCCAAAACTCATTATTAAGTTTAAAAAAAATTGCTACTTAATTTTTTTGAGCTGAAAGCAAGCTTTACTTATTAAAATTGTCAACTTTTAAAATAAATCAACTTATGTTGACCTTGAATAAAGCATAGGAGTGATAAAAGTTTGAGAAAGATTCTAAGACGAAGTTGAACTTTATAATAAACCAGTATATTGCTATTATTACTGTATAAAGTTTTGAACTTTCTGTATCTTTGAAGCAAATTCTTAAGATAGTCGAGGAAAAAACACTTAAGTTTAGTCGTAGCGCTAATTATCCGAAAAACAGCTTTTTTAAATTTTCACTTCTAGTTTTCACTTCTCTTTTTTCGTAAAATGTTTTTAAAATAACAATTATCCCTTCTTGTTCTACCTCTTTTTGAGAAGAGACCTCTTCGCAAAACTTAATTTAGCATAAGTGGCCAAGACAGTAACTGGATACTTTTTTTTTAATTTTTTAGCACTGGTAAACTACGGCCGATCTTCTTACTAAGACTTTAAATCGATTTATCTGAATTCCCATCTTCTGCAGGGGTTGGAGCAGAGTGCCCACCTGAGTACGCTCTTTAGAGAGCCATAATGGCTCTCCCGGAGGTCAGAAAATGCGGAAAAAATCGGGCCCGGTCTCCCGCCGTTCGCCCTGGTGTGGTGGAAAACGCTATAAATCACCGCCGGGAGAGGCACAAGATCCGAGGCCACCTGGGAGACACCGATCAGCACCGCCGTCCAGGCTATGAGCTTCTCACCAGGTGGGAGTAGCCCTTAACTAGATTCTTCTAAATTCATCAAAAGCTTATATATAACCACTAAAGAATTTTTTTTTGTAATAGGGGACCTTCCTAGCGCTTTTAAGAGTAAACAGCTGTATAGTGTTGTAACTTTTAAATCCATATTGGGTGCTTAAAATTATTTTATTGTGTCCTTTTCTCCAATCCTCTTTTAATTAGTAGTGTTTTTCTTAATGCAATAAAATAGCTATTAAGATGGACTAGTTCAAGTCCTCAAAGAAATAAGGGAAATTAAACTTTATTTTATCATTTGCAATATTAAGTTATTAAAAGTCACTAAAGCAGTGATAAATATTTTTCTTAATAATTTTAATATTCGATTTCTATAGGGAATGTAGATATACAGCAACTTAAAGTAACAAGCATTATAAATTATTAAGATGTAACGTGAGATTGTGTATGAGGTTATAAAAATATTTAGGTTCAAACTCTTTAAAGTATATATAATTCAGGTTTATAAGAATACTAAATTGGATTAATATTTATAAATTAAAAGAAAAGCTATTCAACCATTTTAGGCTAATTAGCAGGAAAAAAGCATTACGATAAAGATATATTAAGATTAGTTCATATAATTAAACGTATTTTGAAGATAAGGAATGCGGTTTGTGTTTATTCGTTTGCTATTATATAAGATGAGTCCCCCACTTCTAGAAGCCGACTTACGAAGGACTAATAAATATTATTAGCTACTATTAAAAAACTTCGTAAAGAGCTGAAGGCTGTAAAAATGAAATTACAGGATTTTGAATAAACGCCTATTAAAAACGAGACTAAACGACGAAAAGAGCCGATAGAAATTCTTCTATTATAAGTAATAATGCTAACCCTTACTCTGCTCTCCAAGTACTTAACGAGCCTTGGAAAGAAGAAATCTTAGAGGAGTGAAGGGAAAGCTTTTATGATAAAAGACACTAAAAGAAATTATAACCAAACTAATAACAATAACAATAATAGTAAAAATAATAATAATTATACAAAGAAAAGGTAGTAATAGTAGTAAGTAATTTAGTAATAATACTTTTGTAAAGGGCTTTAATGACTGTATCAACCTTAATAGTAAACTTATCAGTAATATTAAAAAAAAACTGTTTATAATAATGGTAACAAAGACGTTGATATGGCTAATTAGAGAAAGTTTTCCCAATGAAATATCTCCAGTGAATCCGAGCCACCTTCCGCAGCTGCATCTCCTGAGCGAAACACTAAGTTCCCGCCTATGGTTCTCTGCGAAAAAGAAGTGGAATCATTTTGTAAAACTTCTGTTAGCCAATGGCATCAGCAGGGTTCCAAAGTCTAGGAATACACGTCAAAGGATAAAAATTTTCCTGCAACAGCAGACGGGTATCGAGCTATCACCAAGACATGCGCGATGAACCGCTACCTCATTTCACTTATCAACTACCGGAGGACAAACCTTTATAGTTTGTTCTACGTGGGATCTATTGCGATCTTTACGTCCAAACCGTGGAGGGAGACTTAAGCGAGCAAGGCATCTCATTCCTCGGCCTGGCAAGGATGCAGCTTGAGGACAATGTCGATGAAAAACGCACGAAGCGACTTTTACCTTGATCAACGAAAGCTGTTGGAATTAAAGATGGCTTACAATTTTTCCAGGTTAGGGTGGAAGTGCTCCGAAAGAGTAATGGAGTCGGATAGTGCCACCGCTCTCAGGGTATTTGGACACAGAGCATTTCTGCTCCGCTGGTCGTATTAAATGTGGCGAGGGCCACTTGACTGCACAGTGGACAAAAGCACGAGAAAGTACTGTCAGTTGTGCTAATTGCGGTGAAACGCACACTGCCAATTATCGTGACTGTGAATATTCATCCAACCAAAACTTCAAAAACAGGTCCCTATTAATGTAACTCCGACAATTTCTTAGGCCGCTCGCCTGTCCACAAAGACAATACCCCAGCCTAACAAGAAAATAACTACAAAATTAAATTAAAAACTAATTCAATTAACAAAAAATGGATTTTCGTTGGTCGCGATGCCGATATTGATTGGTTCTTCGAATCCGCTTTATTTAGTATGCAAAAAAAAATTATTATTAAAGGTAGTTTTTTAAAAAATGTTAATAAAAAAGGGGAATTTGATTGGTTCTTCGAACACATTTTTTAGTATAAATATCACAAGACTTTCAGAATAAAAGAAGTAGAAAAGCTATACTATACTATTTTATTTATCATATCATTTTTTGCTTATCTTTAGTTACATACTTTTTTTAATATTTTTTATTTAATTATTTATAAATTCTAATACAGATAACCCCCTACAACCGCAACCAGCACTTCGACAACTGCTTTCAATATTGACAACAAGCCTGTCAACAAGGTTAGAGATGCTTTTTAGATCACGAACACTACATCATACCCGTCTTTTGTTCTAAAACAGATGACGTTCTAGAGAAAACAAGGATTGCAGTGGGAGCGGCGCGATATATATAGTACTAGTATCTATAGATTATATAGTAGTAGCACTATTCTAGTAGTGCTACTAGCATACATCAACGACCAGGCAATGCGCCAAAAGCCGTGACGAATGCTAAAGGTACAATAAAGTACCAATACCATTACAAGCTCCATCAAAAGCGTCAATATATGATATCTTTACCAACCCTGCAAAGCATTGAGAGGTTGAAGTGTCCATCCAAATTAAGCAGCCAGGGGGCCCTGTCGGTAATTAGGGCTTACAAGCCCCCCAGCTTACCGCATTACCTCAGAGCTTGATGCCCTTTATATAACTTGTTCCTCAGTTATTGAATTTAAGGACCTAAATTGCAAGCATCCCGCCTGAAACAGCCATGTCGATAACCCAAACAGCTAAATCCTCGGATCTTCCACCGACGAGTGCGGACTGCAACGTCATAGGACCACAGTACCCAACGCACACGGCGAAGACATGGATTTTAGACGTATTAGATATCGCCGTTTCGAAATATATATATATATTTCAACTGCAATTGAAGTTCTTTACGAACTTTCGTCAAACCATGCCAGTTCTGCTTAATTTGGGCGACGAAAAGGAGTAACAGAGGACATATACCAGAACTTTTTCGGACTAGACTCAATCTACCGAGGCTCTTAATATAACCTTTTCCAATCTTTCGCCTTAATCAGAACACCCACCTAACCTGACCTTGCTGTCGCTGATTTCGAGGGATCTTTGGTCATGGCGTACTAAACCACCAAGACGACACGTTGAGTTCCGCCTAACCGCTTGCCTGATGCATGGAAGACCCTCCCCTGCGAGTAACGACGCCTAATTCGACTGGCCACGGTGTCACAACGCCCGAAGCTCTTAATAGGCTACACCGGCGCATAAGGAAAGAGTTGTGGGCGCACTATAACCGATTGTGGGAGAAATGTTAAGTAATATTTTGGATGAGAACGGTTAACGGTTGCTTTCTTTCTGAAAGCTAATTAGAAATTACAGAAACCGAGAGCGTTAACTATTTTCTACTATGCGAGACGGCAAATTTGTGGCGGGGAATGATGTTGACAAAGAGACTCCATTTTCTGATCACCTCGCTACTCAGGGTGCGCCCTCAGCTTATTTAGTTGCTAACAAAGTGCTTTGTGAATTAAACTCCATTGCTAATGCCGGGGAACAGCTTGCGCCAATAACTATAGTGGAAATAGTAGAGATTATTAACCGAGACGAAAGGCACATGACCTTGACAGTATTCCCAACGTTATTAAAGCAATTACCAATGGCGACGACAGAATGCTGCCTCATCAACTCTACGATGGCTCTTGTCACCTCTCCAAAGTGCTGGAAGACGGCAACTACAGTGATGTACCTGAAGACACCACGACCTGCATCTACGTCAAGCAAATACAGGCCTAGTAGCCTCTTGTCAGCTTTTGACAAAGTAGCTGAGGCAGCCATACTGCGTCGCTTGAAGGCATTTGTTATGCAAGCCACGCCCTGCCAGAGTTCCATTTTGGATTTCGACAAGGGCACTCCACGATTCAACAACTCCTTCGCTTAACAGAGTGGACGACCCCTACCTTCGTTTTAAAGAAGGCAACGGGAGCCGTCTTCTTGATGTCGAAAAAGCGTTTGGCCGAATTTGACACAGGGGCTTGCTTCACAGATAGCGCACCATAGCCCTCCCTACTATTCTTTTTAACGTGATCAAAGCTCACCTTAAGGGTCGCGTCTTTAATATGTGTGGGGAGATGCGCGCTCGCCCCTAAGACCATTAACACCGGGAGACCCACTAGGTTCTCTCTTATCACCTCTGTTCTTTGCATTTTATGTAGGCGACATGCTATAGCCTGACGACCTCCATATGCGGATTGTCTTATATGCTAATGACACAGTGATTTACTCTACGTCAAAGACACTTGTCCCATTGTGCCAGTATCAGCATTACACCACTATTGCCGCTAACTTTTAATATTAAGGTAATTCCTTGGTGCCCTGAGGCGAAATACCTGAGGTCATTATCTACAATAAGCTCTCGTGGCGGCCGCACATAAACTATATATTGCAGCAAAGGCCAAGGCGGCGGTTCAAACTCTTTACCCTTTACTATGCTCGAAGCAAACTCTCGCTGCACCACAAACGACGCTAGTAATTGTCGTGAATTCGACCGATCATGACATACGCGTCAACTGTCTGAGCCTATGGCACACCGGCTATAATCTCTTCGCTTCAAGTGAGGCAAACCAAGCTGCTACGCCTTATGACGGACGCGCCGTGGTTTGTACGCATCGAGGCCTTACATCAAGATCTTTAGATTGAACCTCTGGGTAACATTTTCGACGTAAAGCTATCACAACCTACAATCGGCTCAATCAGACCCACTAATCGATTACTGACAGATAAGGTCAAAAAGGAAATGTTGGCCGGCGCACGCTATCGCCTACCACCCCATGGACTCTAAGTATATAATATGGGATAGGGATAGAATTATTTTTAAAGTATATATATATATCATTTTTTTAACACAAGCTTAAAGCTAATGTGCATGCTATCATTCTGTTGAGAGCACGTAAATTCGGTTTTCTTTTACGACCCGAAAGAGTACCAGGAAATATCACTAATAAAAAAATTATTAAACAGCTACCAAAAGTACATTCAAGGCAATGTTTTGTAAAACTTTTCGGGATATTGTACCCCAGTTTTTAATTTAAGGTTAACTGAGTAAGAGTTTCGTAAAATTATAAATAAAATGAGGACGCCCTAAATCGAAGTACTCGGTTTGTAAAGAGGATTTTTACACAAAATTATATAGTAAGGGCCAGCCAATAATGACCGCAAGTTAATTGGATCTAAAAGTAACAAAATCTACAACATAGCTTACAAATGGAAAACTTTTAACCCTTGTAGTCGCGGAGGGTCTCACGGATCTAAAATTTATTTTGTTTTCTAAATTTTCAAATTAGATAGGATAAAGTTTAGTGTGAGCTGTATCCTAATATCTCAATAAAACATGTTTTCAAAATTTACGGTATTTTTTATTTCTATTAACATAAGTTTAAAAAAAATTTAAACTCAAGGGGTCTGAGATACCTACTACGACTACCATTGATTAACTGAGAGGCGCGACTACTGTAGGGTTAAATGCAAGAAATGTTTAACGTTATAATTTACAACACATTCAGTGTAGTAAGTAGCAAAATAGAACCGTTTGATTCCGACTTTATCTTACTCTTCGGTGGATAACTGAAGGTTAATGGCTAGCAAGAGGAAATAAAGTTTATTTTTCTGTACGATATATTCAATATTTTATTTTGCCTAAAGTTCAAATTTTTGAATGCAATATAATTTATTTCAAATGCAAGTTGGGTTTATGGATGATATTAGAGAATATTATGTTTATGAAATTTTTTATGTGAAATTCTTATAATGCATTTTGTTCATTATAAAATGTAATTCATTTACTAATCGTTTTTGTAGAAGTGAATGCCTCCTGAGAGACCCAATAAGAACTGCATTAACTATGTATACTGTGCATTGAAGCTTGAAGAAGAAGAGAGTTTTTGGACTATAGAGCAAATGAACTATTCTGGTGTAACTCGTGAATAAATTGAGGTTACTAATGTTTTTTAATATCGTATATGCAAAGAGTAAGTAAGTAATAATAACTCATTTTTAGTTTAAACAGTAGATGCCGAGGAATATTAATAAGGTAGAAAGCTTGCCTTTTAATTGCCAATCTATGGACCGAACGAAAAGTATTCGGAATTAAAAATATAAATTAATTTCTATTTTAAAAAGACTACCCTCAATATGCCCACCATCCAAAAGCAGACTCAGCAGTTATAGAAACCAAGTAACATTAGTACATAATTTACAAAAATACTACACTTACCTTTTATTATATCGGGAATAATTTGTAAAAATAAAAAACTTTCGAAGCTAAACTATTGTTATTTTTGTTACTTTTATAACTTGGTATTGAAAGTTAATTCTTCCATTGACTGTACGTTTTTAGTCATCTTTTTTATTCATTGTACAAAATACAAAGTCTTATAAATAATATGACTTTTGTTTTTATCTATGACTACTGTCCTCCCATCTTATTTCGCATTTATTTGAGAATTTTTACTCGTTCGAGTAAATTTATCAGTGGGTCTTTGTCATACATTTTCATGCCGCTCATTTACTTCACAGTCATCAAGTTCAACGACATAATGGTTTCTTTTTAAACCAAATTTCTAAGAGTGAAGAATGTTTGCTTTACGTCTTCCAAGAATACCACCTCGGAGGTGCTCAGTAAACTAAACTATCCACTTTTTATTGCCTTTGAAAGCCTCGGAATTTTTATTTTTTTTCTCTTCATTTCAAGAAAAATGCACCTTTGACATTACTTCCCTTCATCCAAGTCTTTGAATGTTCGCGCAAAGGCAAATAATTACGGTAATTTCTTAACTTAGTTTTTAAGTTGTGAGTTCATAGCAACGTTCTTATAAAACACTGCCAAGCCATATAATTGTTCGCCGACTTGGCGCCAAATATAGTTTGTTTGGTTAAATCATCTTTAGTGCCATTAAACAATTTTCTATAGCGAGTTGTCATGGTTGTATGGATGTTTTTGACTAACCAGTGGAGGGCGCAACACCAATTAGTGTTTGAAAGAGAAGTGCTATGGCGCACCCTTCCCCACTTTTTGTTTGTTAATTATAGGTGGTCTGTGTTGTGCTCCTCAGGCACCTCTAAATTTAAGAAAAATAGCGGCTTAACGAACTACTTATTTTATTCGGCGTCTTACTCGGATAAGCTAGTTTAAACCTAGTCAACGCCCTTGTACTTATTTTGTGCTTCTATCTTGAAATAATATTAAAATTTACACTCGTTTATCTTTCATTATCTTTATATAGGTAGAAGCACTATTTTTGTCCTTTTCAAGGTCATTTTTATAATTTAGAGTTTTTAAAACCCGTAGAAGAGATAAGAACTTTTTTTCTTGGTCTCGATGCTCGCGCCCGAGAGGACGCTCTGTCTTTTATCTTTTTTATTCTTGAGGGTTTGCCTGCGGCGGACTTCCTGTTCTGGGCTGTGGTAGCAACGACTAAATTCTGTTTGGGGGGGCTCATTGACTTGCCTGACCAGGCAACTGCGGTCGGTCGGACTTTAGTGGTAGCATCCAACTCGACCATTAGCCACATCTTTTAGCAGTGTCCAGAAATGCACACTCTTTAGGGTGTAAGGATCCCTGTTCCGTCGCCTGGTCCATAAGAATATAAGCGGCCGAAAAAGATCGGTCCTATATATAAATTGCGTCCAGTCTTGGCGTTATTCCCGGCGGTTTCCAGGTGGTTTCGATCTATGGAAGGTAATGGGTTGCCATCCGTAGATGTAATGCAACGTGAATGCGAAAACATCTGTCTTGGGTCATGACATCCTCAACTCTGCAAAGATGTTGGCAATATTGTTGCTGTAAACTAGCTTAAACCAATGTATACTTTGACTTAATTCTGACACAAGTGGCTAATTAACTAAGGAAACCAATGCAGCGTAATTATGGTATATTACTTTTTGAGCGCTCTGTTAAGTTACGTTGTACTACCGAAAACTATAGGATCTATTAGGGTCGTATCGAAAAATATGCTTTTAAACTTGGCAAAACACTAAGGTTGGATAAAGTCTTGGAACAGTTGCTAACTTCCCAGTAACTTTAAATGAACCATTATGTGTAATATTCTGACTGGTGTCTGATGCCTTCGGATTTATTAACTAGACTTAACTCATAATAAAAATGACTTTGTTGATTAAACATAATAAAGTAACACACAAAGAGATAACAACTCTTTAACTTGGTCATGAAAGCTTCGCATTGAGTCCTAGCAATGCCTTTCGAAGCGTAATATTTATATACGACGCCTAGAAAGATCTATTGAACTCTTGCAATTACTGAATGATTGCTTGGAAGTAAATAGCTAAGTTATAAGAAAACTACCGTCATGCGAGTAATTGATTGCGGACGGAAAGTCTTAGCAGAAAGATCTGTATAATGAGTAATGTTCTAATAACATTAAAGGTCTGTTTCCAGATCCATTGTAACAACTACAAAAACAGTTCAGAACTTGGCTAAATAACGGGTTAACTTACGGTTGCAACAGTAGCAAACAAACATACGCATACCTTGGTCGGTTGAAAAACTGTATTGGTTGTATGTGAGTTGTAGTGTTATTAGCTAGTACTATATATATATAGCCCAACCATTCCGTCGAAATCACCGCGGTTTGAGTATCTGCTGCCCCGAACGTTGAAATTTTATTTTGAAGTTGAACATAATTTACGCCACGTTGAGGGGAACTCCTGCACAAGTTGCTCCCGCTGGGAATCCCTTACATCTTAATGAAGTTCATGTCATATTGATTCAATCACTTATAGTTAGGGGCTTTATATGCTTTTACTTTCTTATTATTATTACCATTACAGAGATTCTTATAAAATTAAGCGCTATGGTTGCCAATAAACATTAATAAAATTTTATAAATGCACTAATAACCTTCTTTAACAAAGATAAAAGTATACTTTGTGAAATTAACTTAACTAAAGTAGAACTGCCATACTAGAGTTTTTAAATTTGATGATATATTTCGCTCTAACTTTTCATGAATTCGTCCGCTATGGAGGCATTTCTTTCAAGTAGAGGTCGGTAAAAATTGAACAGTAAATTTAAATAAATAAGGGAATCGTAAAATTGTTATTTAAAAAAGAGTAGGGCTAGCATAAAATTTGAACAAACTACATTGCATATTAAACGCAAAAAAAAAAATGATTCCGGGAGGACGAAATGATTTAAACACTGTTAAATTAGAAACCTTTCGGTCAAAGGATTTACTCGCCTTACTGACGAATACCCCAATTGTGTTCTTGTTTGTGGAGGCTATTAACTTATCAACGAAAGCTAGGAAAAGAAAGAAGCATTATACTTGGTGTTGCCATCATTTTAAGATTTAAGCATTAAATTTTTAAATACGTTAGCGTTTGTTATGCAATATCATGAGGAAATTTTTATTTATAAACTTATTTATAAGCATATAACTAAAAGTTTTTCAAGGCATTTTGAAGATAAATTTAAGTGTAGTCATTTAAAAACATAATACCATATACCTTTGTGAGGTTGCTAACAAAAAATTTGAAGCTAAAAGTAATGCGACTATACGCCCCCAGGCCCTATTCGTCGGGTAAAAATACTGAACAAAATTTATTTGTATGAAGAAAAAGTTAAGTAAAAAGAGACAATTGCTTTATGGAAAAGTGAAGGGTATATATGTGACAAGGGGAGGATCCAAAATAAATCTAGTAATACATATATTCCATATTTCTGCAGCCGTTATATCAAAATCATCAATTGAGCATCAAAACTGCTACTTTTTTTTTAATATTAAAATATTAACTATTGCAACATTAGTCAATAGAAGTCGAGTTTGGTAAGCCACATACGACTTACAAAAGCTTTGAAGAAATAACAGCAATTTTAGCTGGGTTGTTATACATTAAGAGAAGTTACACATGCACAACGCTGTTAAATGATATTAGAGAAATCAGAATGAGAGACCGTAGTGCCAGATGAGCCAAGCGACTACCTTTTTTTTTTATGATTTGATTGGTACAGCTGTTCCTACTAGGATGCATTTAAAATTCTTTTTGATCGAAAAGTTCCTCAACGTACAAACGAAGAGGAGACTTATTTTTACACAGCTCAGGTAGACCTTAGCCTAAAACAGTAAAATTGGTTTATAAAGTAGAAGGATTATTGCTCTTATACTACTTGTTTGAGGATATCCACAGAAAACTTGCGACTCTGATTAAAGGTTAATTTACATTTCGTTTCGCTTGCAAGAGCTTTCTTACGCCCAACCCTACAGGAGACTTGAAAAACATAAATTCGAATTAAAATTGATAGAAGATTACTCTTCTAAAGATATAGTGAATTGAAAACTTACTTAACTGGAACGTAATTTTAGGTGTTGCTTAACTATGAGTAATTCAAGTTTAAGTCGGCACCATTACTCTTTTTTATTAAGTCGGATTAGCTCTCCTAAAATTATGGGTAGGTCGTAGTTTAAGAAAGCTAATTAGTTGTATTAACGCACGAAAAAAAATTATTAATTATTCTTCGAGGAGGCGTTATTATAAAATAGCTCTACTCTTCCAAAGCTCTTTAACTGCTGACGTGAAGCTACTCATTAAACTCATACTCCTCTCTCTTTCAAGTTCTAAAATAAGCACTACAATTTCATCTTAAAATTGGGCGCAAGGCTATGAATAAACAAAAAAATAAATTTAAATGAAGTACTGAAGCTGAGGACAATTTTTTTTACTCCCTTTAGAGTAGAGAGGCAATAAGCTAAACTCAAAGATGTCAATTTTTAAACTAGAAACTCTCTGTCTATTGTGTCTGCGTTAATTTATTATATAAGCCCTTACACCCATTTCAGATGTGTATGTAACTCTATAATAGTCAGCTTATGCTAATTTCACCACTAAAGCCGGTTGTGGAAGGACGCTTAATAAAAATAGAGCAGTTATAATTGAAATTTTTTTATTATACCCCTGAATAGTTATAACCCGTGTTGATCCCACTTTTAAAAAGAGGATTCAATGTACTCATTCCTACTTGATTCTGAATGCGAAATTGTTTACCATAATTCTTTTTGCAACTCTCAAGTTTATATAATACGGACAAAGTTATAATAATGACTATTGTGATTATTGCGAAAATTACAATCAAAAATTGTTTGGTTCGGGCTAGGGAGAGTCCAGTTAATCTCTATAAAACTAGAAATAATGTATTTAAATAGTATCTTCAATAACATCAGTACCGTGTTTTTGTTTCTTTCGCGTCTTTTTACTGTTAATTTCTCACTACTATCATAGCCAAGCGATTGAGAATTAATTTTTATCTTTTATAAATATAACAACTCATATTAAGCAGTAAAGCGGGGGTGTGTTACCTTTTTATTGTTTTCGACCCACCATTGTTGTTTTACTTTTAAGCTGCTTCCTATCTTCTAAGGAAGATCAATGTCTATAATGAGCGCTTATTCATTGACAAGAAAACTTGCCTTTTTATATATGCCGACTCTTTTTGTCGGATTCTGGTTCTTTTTAGTGGACGAGTTTACAGGCACTTTAAAGTTCAAGTTCAACTGAACCACCTGCCACAAGTAATCAGGCTAGAAACTACCATGTCACCGAAAGTTACTAACGCTATTATTAATTATGCGGGTGATTTTTTATGTTAAAGCATACTTATTTGTCTTGGTAACCCGACAACTAAGGAGGAAACAAATAAAAATTTATCGCAGTTTCATATATTTTTCACTGACAAATTAAAATATCGGCAACGAAGACAAAGTTTATTGAAGGGATACCGCAATTAAAACGTCAAGTTTAAGAGCTACCTTTTCCTTTTGGACACCTTGAGCGTTTGCTGCGAAAGATGAACTACACTTCTCCTTAACAAAGCTATTATACTCTTCGAGAGCACCCTGATAGGTGCATTTGGATTCTATATAACTAAGGCTTTCATATAGAACGCGCGAGCAACAGAGAAAATTCTTATCGAGTTTCAAAACACTGAATTAAATAAATAAAGGGTAAACAAAATGAAGGGATAACACAAGAAAAGTTAACATATTTCTAAAATCCAAGATAGGACTAAATGCTTTGGGCCCGATCTCAGTTATAGGATTACTAGATAAATGCCTAATATTCATTATGTAAGACGAATAGAAGTAAACAAATATATATTTATTACAACCAAAGAATTAATACTAACAGATACGTTTGCTATAATGCATGTAAGCGCACCATAAAAAGAATTTGCTATAAATCAATATATTTTTGAAACTATAAGTAATAAATTTCTTATTACAGATAACATTAATTAATATATCTAAACAGAAAATAGCCGCTTTCACTTTAAATAAACAAATTAAGTTATGCTTATGACAAGTTTATGTAATGAAGCATAAGCCTACAAGGTCCTTAGTTCCGTTAGTGATCCAAAGGAATTAGGCGCAATGAATGTAATTTTATTATCCGAAAGATATCTAACACATAATAGGTTTATTAACATTTTTTTTACGTCTTAACCGAATAGTCCTAAAAAAGAAACAATATAAAGCTCTATAAATTTTGATTACCTTCATTCTTTAAAATTATATTACTCTTAAAAAAAAAAGGAGTTTACAGGATTTCTAAATATCTTCATCCTTAAAAATTTCATTTATCTAAAAACAAAAGAGCTTACAAGATTTCTAAATAATTCAGGCCCTTAAACATGCCATCGTTGATCGCTGTAAGTTCGTTCTTATGTAGATCCCTAATAAGTTAGAGTTAGTTATCTATTAAAAGCTTTTTTTGAGAAGCCAAGTCTATGAATTCATTAAGATTCCATACAGTTAAATATGAGGCCATTTAAAAAAATCTATATATTATGAATTTTTTAAGTGGCCAAAAGAGCTAACCTAGAGACAATTATTAAGTTGACCTAATTATATAGTTTTACAAAGGAAGCTATATTGTGGTACTACTACAGAATATGTTGGTAGAAAACAACATAAAATAGAAAGAAAAAAAACTATGAGCAACTTACAAATACATCAACTTTGGCAACCGCGAAAATGCCTCATCAGCTATTAATTTAATGGAGCAATTTCTTAAAGAACTAAGGGAAGTAGTTAATTTAGCTTTAAAAAGTTTTTTTATGCCAGCATTCTTACAACTATTTTATATGGTCTCTTAGCTTTCTGATATTAGAAAAAGTTATATCTGTTTTTGTTATTAGCAGCGACTTACAATTGCTTTAGATTTAGGAAAACTTCGACATCATCGTATTCTATTGAGGTGATCGGGTTATAAGACAAATACCTATATGAAAATTTATACACCGCATAAATACATAGAATAATGAGTGAAAAACAACATATTCTTTCTTATTTGGTTCTCTTAAAGAACATACAATTCTGTTAATGCTCTCAAGTGGGAAATTGAAGCAGCTTTAAACGACTTTATGCTATTATGACTGAGCAATCTATTAATGATTTTACGTGAATCTTTCTGTTTTTAAGTTAAGAAAGACAATTTTATAATAAATATACATAAACTACTAAAAAAGCACTAAATTAATCTATTAGGCTACATTACAAGATTCTAATCTATTAACACCGTTATTAAGCTTTCCTTTACCCACCCTTAATTCGTATGAATACTTTTTAAAAGATATCTAAATCCGTAGCACAGCGCTTAAAAAAAATTATTTTCCCTGATACATGCTCGAAAGCTGCTATTCAGTATATTATACTATTATCAAGTAGCTATATTAAAATAAGTCTTCAGAGAAATGCTTACGCTTCCTTTAATAGTCAGTTTTGATTACGAAAAGATACTTTAAAATCTCAGTTACTCACAAAGATGCAAGGTCCTTTAAGTTTATGAAGGTATCTTTCTCAAGTGACGTCAATCGATTCCAAGCTAAATTCCTTAATAACACATATGAATTATAAATTTGCATTTAATAGAGGTTAGATGCCAACTTACAAGGTAATAATGTTCCTCGAACCTTTAAATAGCTTATCGCTAACTGTAGTTAAGTAATTGTTTTGTAAGGACCTGTGTCAATTAGTAGAAAAAACGCAAATTATATCATTTTTTAATAGCAACTAGATGTATTACGTAACACCAATTTATACTAGTAAGAAAGGCTAAGTACAACTTCTTCACTAAATACATCATTTACTTAGCTTATTAATATAATATTTAATAAATTTAGGTAGAATTTGAGGTAGACTTAATAAACCCCGCTACCACCTAACATAACAAAGCTTATTAAATACTTACATAACTTATTGAAAGATAGAATAAATAATTCAAGACATTATATGAATAATAAATTTGTATGGATAACTTTGTTATTAGTAGAAAGTTAAAAGCTGTCTTACAAGGTAGTAACGTTTCTCAAGCCTCTAAACAGCTTATCATTAATTAATAGGCAACTGTATGTTTAAGTAATGCTAATTTAAAACCAGTAAAAAAAAGGATTCAGTAAACCTAAGTGCTATATCAGCTTATTAGTTTAAAATGTTAATAAATTAAAATTAAGAGAATTTGAATTACGCTCAAAAAAATTGCAACTAAATAACACAGTAGAGTTTATTAAATACTTATAAAACTTACACAAATATAGAATATATAAATTAAGACGTTGTGAGTGACAAAGAACTAGAATTAATAATAAGAGTAGGAACTCGTAAATTTTTAAAGAATTATAAAGGTGTATATAAGTAAAAGGGTAAACCTAAAAATCATAATTTATTTTTGGGAACACTGCTTGCTAAAGTTGTTACGCAAATTTTAGAACTTAAATCTATTTAAGAACTAGAGCTTTTAAGGCTTTTTCATTAATTTTATAGGTACTTTTAGTTCTTACATTTGGTATTTTAAAGAAACTTAAAATTACGCCTGCAAGTAAAAAAAAATTAATTCTTTATAGCTTAAGCTGGGATGTGAAGGTAAAGCTACTACTCTTTTTACGGTTTTAACAGCATTCACTCCCTTATAACTAATACTTTAAAAAAAGTAAAAGACGAATTAAAAGAAGTTCGTACTTCAATATTTATAAGTATTGTAGTGGAAATTACGAGAACAATTTATATTGACATCGGAAATTTTAACAAATTAGGCTTAAACATAGGTTATATTATTTTATAGTACAAATGCTCCAGAGATTTAAGATCGTCAAACGAGCCTTCCTCTATGAACCCAAGTTGATTATTGTTTATAATTCTATAAAGTATAATAAGGAAGTTTATTTGCAGTTATATAAAAAATTAAACAAAAAATTGTTAACTACTAACCGCTAAATAGGCAAATAGTAAGTCTCTAAGAGGATTAGTTTCGGCAACCGTATAATTAGGCTATACTAATGCCTTTTTTTGCTACTAAAAAGTCTTTGTTTTAAGCTAAAAAAACATATTAAATGTAGATTCTAGAGTGACTGATAGGTTTCTATGCAAAATTACAGTTAACTTACAATTCTTTAAGGCTTCCAAGATATTTAAAGTTATAATTATAAATTGAGGTAAGACCATTATCGCTCAAAACCCTTTTATGTTTATAAATTAAGTTTTACAAAACTAAAATGTAAGTAAACTAAATGATTATAAATAAGGTTTTAATTTAAATTACAAAGAATGTAGGCCGACAAGGTTCTTGAAAAGATTTTTAGGCAGTGAAGTTATATTATTTTCCCCCAAGTTTCTACATCATTAACAAATGAAAAAAATAGTAAGCAAGAGATATTATTACTTTAGTAGTTATTTCAACAAGAAAATAATTTTCGAATGCCTATTTACCCCAATTACACTTGAAAAATTGTTACATGTTGATGCAACAGATAATAGGAGATAACCAATTAAAGTATTGAAGCAATTAGGGCGAGCAAACTACAGCAATTCCACTTAAAAATATTCTACTTAGTAATCCATATATTTTATCCATCATTTGCACTATTGATAAAGGAAGTACCTATTTCTTGCACCTCTATGATGTTCGCCAATTTGGCTAAAGGCGGCCTCTTCCTACTTTGTTAGTTTTCTTACACTTGCACTAATAATTAAATTACTGCCATGTCCCTCTTGACTGGAGTACTTCCACTAACTTTAACAAGTACTTTTAAATCGTTTACCAAAAAACTCGGCGCTTATTATAATAGCATTTTTTTAAATTAATTTTTTTTATTCATTTTGTAATTGTGACAGTTGAATTAAGTCTAATATTAGCGACTTAGTAGATTTAACTAGTTTAGACAGACGAAGGTGGCATTGCCCTAGTGTAACTTCAATAATAGTTCAAGGTAAGTAACAAAAAGATTGAAACTGCAAAGTCAGAAGTAATAACATTAAAGATAGGAACTTACAAGTACTGTATGTCTGAGGATAGCTGGTCACCTGTCGGGAGTGGGACAGACAAAAAACATCGCGCTAACGCTCTATTTATTTCATTTATAAATATCAATTTATTAACTTCTCATTAAATAGAAACATTCCTCTCATAAACTGGGGTATCAAAAGTAGTATTACCCTAGAAACCCTTTTACTATTCTCTTAATATTACGTGATAAAACAGCTATCGTTTCAACGAAGACCTTGGATGCTACAGCGCCTAACCTAAAACCTATGTCGGTAACCTTATAAAAAACTGCCGTTTAAAAACGAAAACATACAATTTTGCTGGTGATGTTTAAATAAAGGTCTAGAGGAAGCTCTTATAGAATTAGTTAGCCTAATAAGACTTACGCCTTTCTTTTATTAAATGGTCCTTGACAGCCATCTTGAGAGTACGCTCCTTGCCGTAGTGTTCCGAAGAAAAGCCAAAGCAGCAAAGCGTTCATGTAAACCAAATTTTGCACTACTGAAGTTAAGAACCAGCCATAAATAAAAGTAGTAATGTTATTTTCATCTTTTTTTAATCTTATTATCTAGATAAAAAAGATTAAAAACGCTTGCTGTACGCTATACTATCAATTAGTTAATAAAAGACAAAACGAAAAAAATTATAAAAGTTGACGATTTCTGCTTAGCCTTTTTAGAAATTATAAGTTTTATAAACGTTAACGCTATTTTTAAGTAAGTTATACAAATTTAATTGTTGTACCAGGTAAAGATGGGAATTTAGAGTTAAGAACTGGAACAAGATTTAGGATGCGCATATAATAGTCGTTATTACTATTTTTAAGAACTAATAATCTTATATTATTTTTTTCCAAAGAAACGAGTGGGTAATAATCATTTTCTAATCTGAGAGCTATATTTTATTCCCTCCTATATAGTTTGTCTTTAATAAGTGCTATCTTTCTCTGACGATAATAAGAGCCCTAAAGTGAACTTATAAGAGTTAAAATAGATGGTAAGGGGAAAAAAAAAGTAAACTAATTAACCTTAAACAATAATAGTTAACAAAGCTAAGGTCTTAGAGCAAGAATGGAGCTAATGCACAACTATATCAAAGCTTTGCACAAGCGGAAAGAGAACTTAAGAAAGGAACGAAGAAAGAAACAGAACTTAGAAATTGGATGTAGAAGCAAAAGTAACAAAGAGAAAATATGCGATAGGCGCTTTACATAAAGAAAGTAACAGAATCAGCCCCCTCACCTTAAGGTTGGAAGCCTTAACCCCTTTAGGTTACACGTTACAATGTTTACCACTTGTCGCCTAGGTTCAATTTGCAAGAGTAGGTCTATGGAACCCTGAATGACAGGCTCAATCCCTGAAACAATCTCTGGTTAGTTTGACTACCATGTTCTAAAGGATTAGGCAGCAACCAACGAAACATGAAAAAAGTGGTAAACTTATTATCAGTAAACGCAAAACAAATCCATTTTAAGCCTTGGAGTTTTGCGTTGAAGAACAATGTTTAAGCGCTAAAAAAGCAAATTATAAAATTTTCATGCATTGGCCCATATAACATAATAATATCCAATGAAAATAATGATAGGGGCGCATGCTAGCAGTAACTACCCTTTTTTGTATAATGCACATTTAACTGATGTTAGTATTAATATTAATTAAAAACAAAAGGAGCTGTTATGGTTTTTTTAATACACCACAGAAATAGTTTAACTACAATTTTATTGTTCTAAAGATAAGTTTATTTTAAATAATAACTATTAAAAATTCTACATTAAGCTAACAATATCCGCTAGCATTTTTATTTTGGCTGAGGAAAGTTAGATATACCTTCATTTTTTTTAATGGTCAACTCTAAAGTGGGCTTTATTAAAATTTATAAAAGAAAAGAGCACTACTCTTTAAAAAATATAAAATTCCAAATAAAAACTGTCCATAAAATTGAGTGAAATTAATATTATATTATATAAATTTAATTGTAACTTTTTTTTACGTGTATAAAAGCTTTATTAAAAGATCTCAGGGGGAGACTTAGGGTTTAATACATCTTACTATGTATCTAGTATCATAACTAATGATATAAAACTTACAAAAAGCAACTTAAAACTTTTTTAAAATATATTTTTTAAAAAAAATTGTGCGAGTCATTGTTAGAATTATTTACATGTTTAACTCCTTTCTTTCTCTCTTAGCCTGTATCTTACTTTCGGCACTCCAATCAGCCCAAAAAGATATAACATTTTTTTTTAACATCTCGATTAATTGTACGCAAACATCAATGGGATCTCTACATTAAACAAATTAAAAATTTTATTTTTGAAATTTACCTTAAAAGTCTTTCAAGAATTAATATATAAACTTAAATAGTCTTCAGCAGAGCGGGTACTGTTTGTTACAAAGAAAATATTTCGATTTTCGTCATAAAGGTTTGCCTTCCAAACGATAGTATTATCCGACGTACTAACCCCTCTAGGTGTACAAAACATTATTTTTAATAATTTATAAATTAATTACAAGAAAGGCACATGGATCATATTTAAATAAAAAAGGCTTTTTTATTCTGCAAAGTTTAACCAATTACTTGTCCTTATAACGTTGCCTAAATTGAGTAAAATAATACAGAAAATGGAATTTTCAGATTATATACAAAATTATAATTTATATTGTTATAGCGAGGCCCCTGCCGTAAAATTTTTTAATACAAATTTGTTTTTGTAAAACGCTCACGAAAAAAACATGCTACCTCATTTTAGGCAAATTATCCACCTTCTCTTCAAGATGGTCCCACCTGTAGCAAAATCTGTAAATTTTTGGTTTTTATAAGGAAGAGTAGTGGATTATTGTCACATGATTCTTCTCATTAGGAAACAACTCTAGCACCGGCTCTAACTATCTCTACACATTAGGGCTAACCAACATTTACACTTAAACCTAATTCAATTTGACTAGTACGTAATCAAATGTGACAAAGGCTTCCCTATTCTATAAGTGGTTGTGTCTTGAACAGTACCGAAACCATTTTTGTCCTTTTCAGGAAGGCACCGTAATCGAAGTTTATTTTCTTTACACTAGACCACCTTAGATGCTGTTCGATTTATATAGTTATACACTATTTGTGACCTTTTGGACCTTTGATGGTCATTTTCATGAGTTCGACACTCTTTTGACCTTTGAAGGGTCTTTTAAAAAAATTTTCATGTTTTAGTGCTATTTGCTGTAATATTTAAGCAACTAAATCCTCGTACACAAGAGAGATGCGTTTTTTTGATCTCTCGTTGCTTGCGCGTGTCCTCCGTGCGCACACTTTTTAATTTTAACTTCATTTTTGGCGCGGGATACGCGAAGGCAACCTTTCTAGTGCTTTGATCGCAGCAGTTAAGTCCTTTGCCGCCTCCGAGGCAACTGTGTAGATCCACTACTTAGCGGCTAGACTTTGCCGGACATCTGGTTCTTGCTCTGACTATTGGGTCTAACCTTTGACCTTTCATACTAATTGTACGCCCTGCATGTTCGTAAGGATTCCTGTTCAGTCCAGAGGGATATATTAGTAAAAGCGGCTGAAAAAGATCAGACCTATATATAAAATTCGCGCCTTGCTTCGTTGTTATTCCTCGCGGATGTGGGCTACGGTCTAATGTGGTCTCTAGGTCGCCATCCGAATATGGAAGGTTGTATAAAAGTAGACTCCTTTTAATTGGGTAATGTATCCGACTCTACTTTGTAACGAAGTCAGAACTTGGTTTCAGTCAACTAAATTGAACACTTGAAATCAACTATGACACGAACAGCTAATTAACTGTGAAATCCAATACAACGTGACTACGGTAACTTCCTGGTTTGAGCTCTAAGTCATGAGATATACAGTACTTCGGGGAGTCGCAGGTTGCGTGACGAGCGGTTCGAAAGTATCACTCTTAAAATTGGCAAAACTTTGAGTCCAGTGGCAGGTGCTATGTTCCCTGTAACATGATGGCACAGTTATGGTTAGTAACTTTGGTTCGCTAACGAGACTTGCCTGTAACTTAAATTGGCTTTGTTGTGCTAATTCTTACTCTTAGCCTTCGCGTTGAATACTAGCAGGGCCTTCTGGAGCTGTTCTTGTAAGATGCCGAGGGAGAGCTAACGCAGTTAACCCTTTCACTATCATATTATTTGATGAAATCAGCTAAGTTCTTCAAAACCTACTCGAAAGCGGTAATTAGGTGTGGCCGAATGCGATTGGGGCAAGGCCCGTAGAATGAGTGAAGTTTACCTTGTACTATAACCTTTTTTCGGGGCCGCTTTGTGACTGCCTGATCCTTTCAGGTGGCTTTGGGCCAGTTCCTTGGATACCGGCCGCATTGTGTGTATCGACACTAATAGTGTCGGTGATATAGTACTATATACACTATGCGAGCATAGTCCGACTAGGTAAAAGCTTTGAGTATCTTTACAGTCACATAAGACTTGGATTTTATTACATTACTAATGTCCCAAAGGATAGGATCATAGAACCGAACAACCTTGGAGATGACTGCAGCTAGTATGTTCAGCCTACTGTCCTTTTTACAGCTTCATAGCTAAAAGCGCCTTCATTTGTCGTTGGCGTTAGACCTTTTTATGCCTTAATTTAAAGAGATCATCTGCCCACTTTTCTGCTAATCCAGTACTGACAGTAAAGTCTTATTACGCTAGAATTCATAAAGCGGGAGATCCTTAATAAGGCAATAGTTCATCATGAGTGCAGTCAGATTTTGGCTCATTTGAGATAACATACTCCGTACCTGTCTCGAAAGCTGCCCTGCAGACTTCCGCCTATATAAAAAACATGTGAGAGGCCAAGGGTATAGAGAGGAACCGCCCTTCCTATTGCTTCCAGTTTTTACTTGAGCTCAGCTGCTCTAAGGATATTTTAAACAATAATAGCACCGGTTGCTTAACTTTATTAAGTGAGAGAAATATGTATTTGGTTAATATTAGTCCACTCAAAAAAACTAAACTGGTGGAAACCACTAAGTACTACGTTGATAAAGTGGCCATAAATAATAAAGTATTAAAAGTTTACCATGATTGCAAAAAACTTAGAATTTGTTTTTAAACCCTAGTTTAAATTAATTTTTGGAACGTTGAGTCCAACACTTGTAAAAGATTGTTATAAACCTGCCTGTGAGTTATTTAGAATTCCAAACAAACGGCACAAAAATAACGTTAAAGTTGGAAACAGTCAGCCTGTATTCGCTAAGGAATTAAATGAACAGTAGCTTTTAATACATAAAATTAAGTTATAGTATTTTACTTTAAATTATAGTAATATTTTAAAATGTACCTAATAGTCACAATAAGTTATCTTAAAGAAATTAAGATTATGCAACTATTACACTGAGAAAAAATACGTTAAAACTAAAGACATAAAAGCCTAAGAACTTGGAAAAATGGTCCTAAAGATGCTGGAAAACTCACTATAAAGGAGCACAAAAATATAAAAAATAAATATCTGAAACAAAATATGAATATGTTTAATTGTAAAAATTGTGTAAAAATAAATATTGTGCATGTACAAAATATAAACTAAATGGTATTCACGTATGAGTGCTTTATTGACCTGTTTACGATCTGTACTTATACACCCTTTACGAAAGATTAATATTATATTATTCATATTTGTCTGATAACCAGCTCTTGTGTTAGACAAAAAATTATTTTTTAGTTGTAATAGCTGTTCTTCATTTTTGAAAATACTTAATTTTTGACTGGTCGACGTTTAGGCATTACATTTTAATTTGTTTACTTGGAACCTCACTTTAGAATAACTTAAACAATTTGAAGGTTGAGTTAGGCTTACAAGCGCGCGATAATATTATTTATGGTTTGCATAGAGTCGCTTTTCATTAGTTTAATATGCATGTAACCAACTTCACTCAACCCACTCTGTTCTTAGAATAGAATGTAAAGAATTTAATAAACCTATTTTCTTCTCCCTTACTTAACATCGTAGTTATAGGCGCTACAGTCTAACTTTGACTACGCGCAGGGGGAGCTAGATTTAACAAATTAAAAAATTTGTTTCGTGTTACCTTACATGTTAACTTTCGTTAAATCTTAATGTATTATGTTTTTTGTGTGTTCTGTATTTCTGCGTTTAATAATTTCGTGTTCTGTATTTTATGAATTGTTTTTTTTTGTGTATGTTCCATGTTTGGTGTATTTGTGTTAAAAGTTAACACGTTTTTCGTTTACTGTTTCATTAATAAAAATAAAAAAATTTGTATTTTCTCCCTCTATATTTCGCCTCAAACAAATTATTTTCCCAGTTATAAATATAAATAATTAGAAAATGAGGAAGACCTGCCCAACTCTTGCCACCGATATGTTGCCTTTAAGCACATGCCGTTACCTCGTTGTACCTTAATTTTCACTTACTTTGGGATCGAGTCAGCTAAGGGCTGGCGCCCGATAAAGAGTACTAAGTCTAGATAAATATATGAACAAACTTATATATCTAGATATGTATAAATAAAAATAAAATCTATGGATTAAAAAATAACGAGAGAGAAAGATATCTTAATTAGATAAACTAAAGCGGTACTGTTTTATTACAAGATTTTAAGTAATTAAACCAATAAAAAGTAATTTCAATTTATTGAAAAAAATTATATTAATATTTAACCCACAATAATTTACAAATTAGTTTAAAAATTTTAAATTGTCTAATGATATATTTAACTTTAAATAATAAACAGTGACAGAAGCGGTTTATCTAATTAAGTTATTTTTCTCGTTATTTTTGTGTTGTTTTATTATATTATTATTTACCTTTACTTTACACATCATGTTATTTAAATTTGTTCAGTTCGCCCTCTAATTTTAAAAAATAGCCCCTCGATTTTTTTTAAATTTCTTTGCAGTAAACTGCGTTCAACGCCTCCCTTCAGTATAAGGTTTGGCTTTCCTCCCTCTTGTTTTCCAAGTTATGTTCTTAGTTTAATAGCTTATTTTTGTTTCATATTTATATTTTTTTAAAGAAAATTTATATATAATAGCCTGTTTTTTATGTTAATAAGTTTTTATATTTTTGTAACTTTGGGGCTAGCTTTATTATCATTAAAAAAAGTCCTTACGGCTACAAGATCCTAATGATATATACCTTCATAGCTGATATCCTTTTTTTATACACTTGCTTGTTTACATTCGCTTTACACGCCTTCTTCTTATAGTTTAGAACCCTTTCATTCTCACACTTTAATATATATTTTATGGCTCCCCTATGGATCCTTTTTCTATCAGAGAAACTAAACAGACTTTGCTTCTAAGTTATTAGCTATTGTTAAACACTCAGAATAGAGTTATTAGTCACAAAAGCAAAACTAAACGAGGTTTATCAAGAAGATCACTATAACACGGAAACGAAATGGATTAATGGAAAAAACTGACTCAAATACTATTGATATATATTATGGGTACTGGAGCTCCTCGATAAGCCAAGTACCTTCAAAAGCTTATACTTGAAAATAAGGAGATATTAAATCACTCAATAAAGAATTTGGTTAATACTAATAATTATTATAAAAGCTAATAAATCATAGCCACTTTAATAAAAGCATAAAAAATAGTATTTATAAACTTTTATGGAGTTTAAAACACTAATCATTATAATACTATTAAAACTACGTTAAACAACAACAGTGACGAGTTCAACAAACTTATTGGTTAAAAATGCGACAAGCACCACTACTGGTACTAATTATGTAGTTTTTACAGTAACAACTATTCTACAACATCGGAGATGGAATTAATAATAAAAACAATAAGTTACAAACTACAGGCCTCCACCTATTATGCTAACAGATATAACCAGATAGAAAATCTTACAACATAGCGCCAAAATTCGGGACGTTACCTTTAAGTATATTATCTTACTGGTATTAATTATGGCAATTTTAATATTACAAATAATTTCTACATTAGTAAAGATAAAATTAATAATATGAGCAAAAATTAAAAATTACAGATTTTCACAAAAGTCCTTCAATACCTGGTGCTTTTATGATTTTGTACATTACAATAGTTTAAATATGGCCATGCTAACTTACACCAGTACATTATGAACTATTGTGAATAATAACGACGATAAAAAATAATTATTGGAAGCATATCACCTTCGTGATCCCCTGACGTACTCTATAACTACAGACTGTCAGGTTTTTAATAAAAACCATTTAGGCAACATTTCGGCAAACTTATTAGAGTACGATAACACCGTCTCCTGCATAGGAAAGGCAGGTGCTATTTTACTTGTCAAAACCTCAATTAAATAACTTGAGAACCTTTATTGTTCTCTTAGACCTTATTAACATAAAATAACTTATTTGTAAAGGGTAATTATGAAAAAAAAATATAAGTTGAATTATTATTTCCATTAGAAAAGTGCTTTAAACAAACTTAAAAAAAAAATAGGATTTAAAAAAAATTAAAACTGGGGTTCTGCGTACGCTCTTCTTTTTTCAGTTCTTTTCTCCATCAACCTAAATGGTGCTCTACATCTATTAATATCTGCCATCTCAATACGCCGACGACACCTTAGTAGAAAGGAAATCATAATAAGCTCAGTTAGCAATAAAGCACATTCGACCGTATCTAGCAACCCTCAGAAAGTGATTTGGCTCATGACGAGTTATGAGTATTGCTTTCAAAATAAAGCGTCTCCCCTTAACTAGAAGAAATTTAAAGATCCATCTCGACTAATATTATCAAGTTACAAAGGACGACCTATTGTAGCGCGTGTGTTCTCCTCTTCACCATCTATTGTATAATAGTAATTTGAGCCTTAAGAACAAAATGATACTATTCAACTCCCTGACTAGACCGGGGTTTTTTTTACTTATTAACTGCTTGAACTATTTCGGACGCAATACTAAATGAATGCAGACTCTTTTAACAAATATTTCTTGTTTTAATTAGGGCACCATAAAACGTTCGCAAAACCATTAAAAACTCCCCACACAAGTGGCAAATCCAACCAACTTTTTATAAAGCTGTAGGTTACTATCCTATTTATTACACGGAATCCAAACTTCTTGAAAGTAAAAGTAAAAAAATTATTATTCTATTGATATCAATAACATAATAACTAAATAGTTATATCTTTTTAAAATTATTACAGTAAATAAATAATATTTACAATTATAGTAATAACAAAAAGCGAATAGTAATAGAAATAACATCTGGAAAGTCCTTCATTACATAAAAATTTATTGGAGCCACCTCCGTTGCAACCTCACGGCAAACCTATGTGAAGCTTTTACTATAGTATCTTTATTTTAAGTGACGCTATTTATTTTAAGTTAAGTGCTGCAGTACAGTATATAGCGTAAAAGAGTAGAGAAGGGAAAAGAATTTAGTACCGACGTGAGTGATCACCATGGTAGCTAGTGTTACTAACTCAGGCCACCTTCGAAGAGAATAAGCCTGAGAAAGTTTAAGGGAACCAAAATACTGTGATATTTTGTAAAAAAAAAAATTAACTTGTTCTCAGGATGTCAAACGGACCTATTGAAATAATTGACTATTATCGACATAGAGATTACAATAATAGCAATTTTGGATGAGTGATTTGGTTTAGTTTGTTTTTACGGAGAAATAATATAATATAGAGGTTCAAATGCACGCTTTATTTGTCGGGCATGATCACATAAGCTTTGGATAAGGTATAAATAACCTTACAATTTTAGTTAATGTCATATTTTAAACAGTTTTCAAAGTTATATTTCGTTTTTTAACAACGTCACCTGGAAAACCTAGTACACTTAAAATTAGACAGATCACAAAATTGTGCTATTCACTAGTAAATATAATTATATATCCGGACTGTAGTGCTTATTCTTGGTCACCAATATAAAAAACCGCTGTCCTTTTTTATAACAAATTATATTTGGAGTTCGTACATTACTATTTTTGTTTTGAAAGTTCTTAACTTAACTTTATATTAAAAAAAAAATAAAAAATAAGTAATAAAAACCAAGAGAAGACGATTTCCTTCAACAAACCATTCGATAACCCTAAGAAAAGTAATGCTATTTTTGTATTTTTCGCTCTGTAGAGCGGATGAATATAAGAGAAAGAAGCATACGTTAAATTGATTTTTGGAAGATTCTATAATTAGTTTGTTTGTTTTTTCATTTTCAAATTATTACTACTTATAAGGACATCGCCAGTATTGTTAATAAAAAGATTAACCTTGTGTATTATACTACTCCCTGAAACTCTTTTAACCATACTTTGTAAGCGCTTGATCTGATCGGGAAATAATTTATTTTTAAATCTTTATACAGTTCCATAATGCCACACTCACCATCTCAACTTTTCTATCTTTTATATCAAATGAAAAGATGTATGGAGGCCTGCATGAATATTTAGGTTTTTGTTAGTTTTGGAAGGTATTCTGAAGACCTTAAAGAAACTAATTTTTTTTGCTAAATTTAAATATTATAAGCCAGTCAACTGAGGTTTTGGCTTCTATGTTGTGGAAGGAAATAGGAAGCTTGCCTGAGTGTTATTCACTGGTGTCCAAGCTTAGTAATTTCTACAGGTTTACAATTCATGTATTAATAATAATACTAAAAAACTAAAATTAGAACTATTTATATATTAATATAGGGAGAAATAGTGGAAATTCTCTAGATGGAGAAGCATATTAAACTCCCTTTAGTTTTAATTAACAATTTCGGCCCTTATTGGGTTTACTTGTTCCTTTTTTACTTTACATGATTTTTGAACAATATATAAAGTGTCGGTTGTTAGCACAAAGACAGGTTTTTCTTTAATGTATTTCTAGTAACACCTAAGAACAACAGCATGTCTAACTCAAAGATATACAAGGCTCCTAAAAGGTATTACAAAATAAATAAAAGAACCGACTTTTTTCTGCGACTAATTAAGCAGTGTATAACAACATTTTGAATATAACTACTGCTCAGCTTTTAAAAACAAAAAAAAAGGGTTTTCGGTACTTTTAGGATTGGAACTTCAGTATATGCCCAATTATAACCTTGTTTTTTAGACATAATTAAGTAATTATTCTAACCCCCTCAAATTATCTTTATTTACTGACTGCTTACACGCAATGAAAGATCTCATGTCAAAAGAAAGCACGGGGGTTACCAAGGTTGTTTTAAAATATAAATGTCGATTCTAAATAATAGTTAATTATACTTTTTTTTAAATCTATTAGATTATCTTAGCTTTACTAATCCTCCTATTTATTCGAAAGCAACTTTTTTTCAAAGTGGGGTACACTGATATTACATATTAAATATTTTATAAACGTTTTTAACTCCGCAGATATTAGAAAGATTTTATATGAAGAGAAAAGAAAAGGTTTTGGGCTTCCGCTAAACCAAGTGCTACTTTTGTCACAGTAATTAAAAATCGGTTGAAGCAAGATTGCCATAGATAACAGTCTACATTTAAAAACAATTCTCCAAGCAACTAAGTCATTTTGAATTCACCCTTTATTTTCTAGTTCTTAACCCCAAATATAATTTTTTAACACTTTAATATACCATGAAAATATATCCTTTAATACCTAGAAAAACTAATTAAAAATGGGTTAAGTACATGGAGTGAATTTGTCAAAAAGGTTAATTTATTTAATGGTCTTAAATATATAGTTTTCTTGAAATGCTAGAAAAAGTTAAAAACGGTTGAAAACTGAAAAGAAATTTTAAAAGAAGAAATAAGCAGAACAGGTTAAAAGCCTTCATGAAATAAAAAGGGTTAGGTTAGCTCGTTCATGGGTGAGTGACTGGCCTACTAAGTTTATAATATTAATACTGTGAATTACACTTATTATAAGTACCGCGGTAAAATCTAATTTATTAGGCTTAGCGTCATGTAAGTTTTATAATTTGATCTAGGTTATATTTCACAAACTTATTATTAATAAACTCGCCCTTGGAGCTTGAAGCCAGTTAAAATTTTAATTTATTTATGAAGTTTATTCTATAGAGTTTAGTCTCTGCCGTCTGGGTTAAAAATTAATAATATTTAAACTTTTTATTAAAAAATCAATATTTAAAATTAAAGCAAAGGAAATTCTGACATTATTTATAACAGGTATTTTAGTTAAAAACTTAAAGGTTACAAAATTGGTAGTTTCTTGTCCATATATACTAAGCTGGCCTATGAATCTCTAACAGAAGAGTTTACAGAAAAATTTGCACCTTGAAGAGCTTTATGGTTAATTGTGTGAATTTTATTTAAATGCTTACGCTTGTATATTAATACATAATAAATTAAATTTTATATTGCATTATGTTTGTGATAAGAGGGTAATATTCAAGGGCAGTCACATGTGATTATATAAGTGTGGCTCGCGCACCCCGCTGCATTCTTTTTTTTGCTTGATTGTAGTGCCATTGGATTTTCTGCGCTTAGAGAGTCGACAATAATCAAATAAATAGACAGTGCTTTTTAGTACTTCGACTTCCTTATATTATTTCATATCACTTTATTGTCTATAATATTCTTTATATTACCTACTTTATCTTCTTTACTGCCTACAGTATACAAGTTTTCAAGGAATTACATCCTGTAAAGCCAACAATAAGCAAAATTTATTTGTAGGCAAGAAAAGGTTAAGAAACATTATTAGTAAAAACAGGTCAAGAAAAAAAAATTGTCGTAATCATGTTGGGACGGGATTTAATAAAAGTAAGGGAAATAAAAATGCTTGTTCAGCTTAATTTCGCCTTTTAAAAAAGATGAACATATATATTTTTTAATGTACTACATCCTTTAACCCAGTGATCTTGCGATTTAATTGCAACATCTACTTATCATGTAAGATTAGATTAGGGTATTTACTGAATAGTTTAACTGCCGGTAATTTTTGCAGTGTTCAATACTTCAGGTTGTTAAGAACCCAGGAAGCAGCTGGTTCTTTTTAATGCTAGAATCTCGATATAGAACAACATACGGAGTAACTTCTGAGTGTAATTATGAAATTTTCTCTTCAATTTAGCTACATAGTAAAAATTCCATCAGTATTGCTTCCTTTATTATATTTGTAATGAGTGTATGTAATGTGAGGATTGACCTATCCGAGGGTACATGCACCTACATTTACTTTTGAATAATCACACTTTACAGAATGTTGCAACTCTCTGGTCCGCTTTAAAGAAAAGACGCAAGGTCTTGCCTATATCTTTATAAACATTTTACAAATAGCAAATTCGTATTAAAAATTTTTTATATGGGGCAGTGAACTATGAATCTAAATTATAACAACGTATGTGGGTTGGAAGCCCTTTAAATGCTTTACCGTGAATAACTAATCTGGTAACTGAGATTATTGGAATTAGAAATTAATTGTTTTTCTTACATGCACTAAAAAGGAACATAATAATATCTTAAATGTTTTTAAATTTATGAGGTCACATCCTTAAGTATGACAAAAGTTATTTCTACTATAACAATTTACATCTCTTTTCCTGAAGTCTATATAAAATTACACAGTGGTTGTTGAAAAGCTTTTAAGCTTGTTTTTTAATAAAAAATAACCAATATGTTTAAAATTATCGTATACCATTTATGTTTATAAACAGTTAACCTGGATGCATTAAATAAAAATAAGCTACATCTTTTTAATTCTTATTGGAGTATCGAAAAGAAAATTCCGGCTAAATTAATAAGACTAAGCAGATCTTTCAAGTGGGGAATTTAACACACTTCATTAATATAATGGTATTGGCGACATAAACTTGGATGACACGAGTAGATATCCTGTAGTTAGGATTTGATGCTATAATAAAATAATTCCTGCCACCTTAAGGCGAGGTTCAAATTTTCACGAAACCACTGGAAGGGTAGTTTTTAAATTACTTAATACAATTAAGTTTTCTTGCGATTATTTTGTAAAAATGCGTATGCGTATGGAATGTTTTCTTGCAAGCATAAATTATTATTAATGACTATAAGAAACGATATTCGCAGGTAACTTTGGCAAGTAGTATGTTATTTTTATAGACTGTCCGCTTAGCCCATCCTGAGTGTATTCCTGCAATCTCATGGCAGTGTTATTATTTAGGCTTTGCAGTCAACCTGATAAGCTACGTAAGTAGAGGCCCAAATTTATATAGACTTCAGATGTAAAAAAGGCTTCTCCTCGGATGTACTTACCATATTTCTTAATTATAAGAAGAGAATCTTTTTATTGCACAGCTCTACAGCTGGGTCAATTGGCCTTTAAATTAAGATGTGACCCCCTTTATTTCTTTTTGGGGGAAGGGGTAGTTTTGGTGTTAAAAATTTTTTTTTGTATAACCAGGCAGCAAAAACTTAAGTATGAGAAAACTTATCAAGTTTTTCCTTCAATATCAATAATTTGTGAAAGGCTCACAGAACGCTTCACTTTTTACATTATATTTTGTAATGGTAGTGTTTTCTTGTGCCTCTTTAAATATTTAGCTATGCTCAACAAGAAGTATTGATCTAACGACTGTATGAAATAAAAATATATATTCATGTATGATCATATTTATAATGTAATTCTTCCCCTTGATATATATAAATCACTTATATACCATCTTTAAAAGCATTTTTGGATGATGTTGTCTAATAATGTTCCATTCTTGTTTTCAAATGCTTTATAGGGCATATCTTCCTCTAAAAATTATTTATTATATAAAAATGTTTCTTTTGTGTCCAATTTTAGAAAGTAGGAACGTAGGTATACCATAGTATTACCTTTCTTTTTGTTGAAATGTTATATTACGGTAAAGTCTACACTCAGTCTATTATGATAAAGTTTCTAATATTTTTGTAAAACTTTTCGTGGTAAAATAGCCATGTTTAAGCTTACGACAATTAATTCTTCTCTAGTAGCTAAAATTTAGTATTATGGATCCAGAAATAAATGTGACACCCACTTTAACGTCCCCTTTAATAGCATTCATTAACGAATTAAAGTCACTTTATCCGTATTCAAGAGTTCATTTTATGTAGTTTGGCGGACCGTGGGTGTGAAAAGGTTAGGGATCATTAAAGTAGGTCTCTGCGAGGGCTTTTAAAATGTTAAGTTGCAAGTACTGTCCATAATATATCGTATATTATGCAAAATTAGAAAACGTCTTTTCTTTACACAATCAATCTTTTTAACGTATCGATGTGTAATTTATGATAATACGTCTCTAACCTTTAAAGATGTGAATATCCATTACCTTTTCATACCACTGGTGCTAAGGTCTATCATGCTTTATTTTATCTATTCAATTAAATTTTAATTGCACCCAAAGCATTTTCTAGATCGTCCATAATTATGTTTGGGTGCGTTTTTAACCCGTAAACAGCTACCGAAGGCTTACCACCTAAAGTAAAAATCCGATTCTGTTACCTTCTTTATATCAAAGCGCTTACTTCTTCTTTAGGTTCTCTACTCTTTCCTTTGTCTTCCTTCTATCCTATTTCAAGCTTTTAGTTATAATTCTGTTTTCAACTGTGCACTGCCAAACTTAGTTGTGCCAAAGCTCCAATCTTGTTCTGATATCCTAGTTGTGTCTTTCCACCTTATTTCTTTACTTTTTGTTTCTACTATCTATCAAAGATTCTAACTGTGGGCGTAAAAGTCTTTAAAGAATGGTACCATTTGTGAGTGGTAACATTTGGCAGACGTTATATCATAATCCTAGGTCACTTGTTTTTATATAATAATTTTTTTTTGTTACCAGTGCTTATATATAATTAGGCTTAGAAAATGTAAGAAGATATTGATGATTATTGATGAACGTTGAAAACAATACAAAGGAGAGGTAAAACGAAAAAGAACAAATTAATGGATAGAGATAAGACATTAAACTACCATTTATTAAGAAGTTGACGTTCTAGTATTTATAAGCTAGACCTTCAATAATATACAAAATTTCAAGGTTTCTTATAGTATAAATCTTTTGCCTTAATATTTAGAGTTATAATGTTTGCACAACTAAATTAAAAATCTAAAAAGATTGTAACGAACGCTATGGAAGGAAGGAATGTTGTGTGCGCCTATTTTGAATATTTTGACTTTTTTAACCCCCTTCAAGCGACCCAATTTTGTTGCTATATTATTAACCTCGAATAACACATTTTTAATTTATATTATAATTTTCGGATTAAAGTTAGCTCTTAAGCTTACACACAAACTAGTTACTAAAAGTAATAAGATAAAAAATTATTTTATAAAATAACTCTAAAATATTTATTATAAGTCAGGTTAATTAGAAGCCACAGAAATTTACAGCTTTATAATAATAAATTTAACAACATATTGATATATTATAATTACTATTGTGGAAAGCAAAAATATTATAAGTATTATACAAATAACTTTTATTTGTTCCACATAACTTTTAAAAAAACGTTTAAAATGTTAAACTGCCTATTTAGTATAAAGTTTAAATCAAAATACATGCAGAGCTCTCTTTTATTTTATGCAAGTATTTTTAAATAATCTAAGAGTAAACGCTAATACGTTTTAATAAGAAAAGTTACTAACTGTTAAAAGCCATGCTTGCGAGAGATAGGTTTTTAATATTTATAGATTTTAACTATTAACAAAAGTTCACTGTTTAAGTTAGAGGTAAGGTAAAAAATCTTTTAAAGAAGTATAAAACAGTCTGTATAAATGCCATTTTTAATAGTCATAACGATTTTACTAACGAAAATTGTAATGATACAGTTCATCTTAAAATTTTTTTTTTTATTCGCTCACAGTAGTATTTTTTTAGACGGAAACAAACGGTTAAGACGAAAACATAGGCTTGCAGTAATAATAGTTAAACGAATGCCTTAAAAAATTATATGTATTGTTAAGCAAAAAAATACCAACAACCGGTATCAGGAACATACAAGTAATATAGAAAATATAAGAGATTTTAGAGCAATTTTTAAAGCATAGATGCACCATAACAAACGCAACAATAAAAGATAGATTAAACTTTAATAACCCCGAAAGCTTTTCTATAGTTTTTCTTAAAATAGATATTTAGATATTAAATAGAAAAAGACAAACTTTTATATAAAAATTTTTTTTATAAAAAATTCCAAAAGTCCTTGGCTATGATTTTTTTGGACAAATGTTTAAAAAAACTTCATACACGAGAAGGAAATAACATCTAAAAATGATATAAAAATGAATTAAAAAGAATTAATTTTCACTAATAATAGTAAAGACTCACCACGCGAACAGGTCGACCCATACTTACGGGCGGTAAGTTAGAAGCAAACTTAGCGCGAACAACACCAGAATTTCCGTGAGGACGGGTTATTCTACCCCAAATAACCCGTTTTTCCGGCTTATTTTTTTTTTTAACAACTCTGTAAATGTAAGCCACCCTCTTTCCGAGATAAAAATTACAATGTTCCCTAGTCTGAACACCTTCAAGTTTTAAAAGAGACGTATGATATCTCTGAAGCCTTTGGCCCCTTCTAAAGCCCAAAACTTTGCCTCTACAGTACAATCTAGAATATAAAAATAAATTTATTTCATTATGTAAAAACAATATAAATACACTAATATATAAAACAGTAAATATATAGCATAACTGGCAAAAGTTAAGCTGTAAAAAAAAAAAAGAGTCAGGACCTCGCCATTTTTGAGAGTAATATGGAAGTAGCTAAAATTTTGAGTTCCTTCGTTACATTTATATAAACACGCGGTTATTTTGGGTACCTTACCAGGCACGGGTTAATGAGCCGGTGGTTAGTTTCAAATTTATCTGAATTGTCTTACAAGCATATACGACGCGTAATTTTATTAAGTTTTTAAGTCGTGTCTATAAAGTTAAAGTGCACTTAGCAAGTAATTAAATAACCTGTTGAACTGTTTTAAGTTTGTGATTAACTAATATATTATATATCATAGTACATCTCAAACATTTAAACCTTTTACCATTAATTCTTTGTAAAATATTATTTTTGTTAACTTTAAAGAGTGATTTTATTTCTACTGAGAACTATTGAATTATTTTCAAAACTTAAATTTTTTACCTAAGGTTTATAGAAGATTGTGGTAATCTTATAAGCTTTAACCTAATTTAATCGGCCGTTTCTTGGGTTATTTTTATTTATTTAATACAAAGAAAAGCTTTGAAGATTTTAAAGCGAGATAGTCGTAGGTTCAGGTTTATTTTATATTGGTAGGAAAAACGAGTATTAAGTTTATACGTATACTATTAGTTAAGTTGTAGGCTCTTTTCAGTTCACATCTCTTATTACAGGAAAAAATTTTTAAGAAAGTTTCTTTTATTAAAATACATATAATTAAAGTGGATTTACAATTTTTTAAATCTTATGGGCCAAAATTTTTTAACTTTTACGTACATTTTGATAACTTTCACTCGCGAGATTGTGCTCTTTTAATTTAAAATACAGCGCTCAGCTGAACCTAGGAAAACAGGAAGCTGAAGAATCAAAATTTGTGAACGTTTATAAATTCAAGCCTGGCTTTAGTGTCAAAAAAGGATTTTCAATAATAGATTTTAGTATACAATTTCATAAGTTGCCTAAACTTATTTTGGCTATAGTACTCCCTATATGATTTTTCTAAAAAAAAAATTATTTTTTTATAAGAGTTGAAAAAAAATTAGTTATTTTTACAAAAGATAGACTTGCTGTATATTTTCCAAATTTAAATTGCACTCCGAGTAAATTGCAAATTTTGCCTAAGGTCACCTTGAATTATGTAAGTTACCATAACACAGCTAAAGCATCTGACTTGGCGGGGTCATAAACATAAAATTCTAAAATGCGAAAAAAGTGTTTAGATTTGAAGCTTACAAAACATTGTGTGGCTTTAGATAAAACAGTGTGAAATGAAAGTTTTAAACAGAAAAATAAAGAACAAAGACTCGGAAGCTGCTATTATTAAAAAAAAACTATCCAGTTATTTTAAATAAAGTATTTCTATTATTAGTAAAATATTATTAGAATGCACTTGCCTAAAGCTTAAATATTTTAAAAATATGCTTTCAATAACCATCTATAAAGCTATTAGAAAAAAGAAGTATTTTCAAATTTATAAGTTAAGCTAAAAATAGCTAGTTTAGTTAAACACTTGCACGCTATTAAAGTAATAACTAACTTATGCCGCACCATAAGCTTTTGCAATAAAAAAAAGGAGAGAGAAATAGTTTAAACGGGGTATAGCGAATGTACATATTTATTAAGTAATTATAACTTAGTAGAAAAGTGCACAAAAGCTAGTTATTCATGTAATTATGATCTCATATAGCACATTTATTTATACTATGAGTTTAGCCATAATACCAAACTGTTATTATCTTCCGCGTAACCGCGTTAACACAGTAAGAATAACTACAAAATGCTTTGTTAAATTGAGAGCTTTCTAAACAAAAAAGTAGAGGAGTTGAATATGTCCAAAAAGAAATAACAGTTGTGCATAATAGCATATCTTAAATGGAAAATATTTGCAAAGTTCAAAGAATAATTCTTTCATGGGATAACAAATAGTATAACTATTATGCCCCTCCTTCAGAATCAAATTTTACTAAGCCTTTGCAACGAAGCGTTTTATCTTTTGTTAGTAATACCCGAAAAATTTTTAATTTCAGAAGATTTACTTCATTTTCATTACATAAAACTTTAATTCAAACGAAAAGGCTTTATTGTGGGCTATAGACGTTGAGTATATGCTACTCCCTCTTTCCTAACTTATTAACGTGGTAAACTTGTTTGGCGTTATTGTCATTCCTAGAATATATCACAAGTAGGGGTTGCAAAAAACATAATTATAGTACATCCAAGGTAGGAATAGATGTAAAAATATTAATTAGGCAATATATATATATAATACTTTGATATTAGGCCTGACCCTTTTTTTTAAGACGTCTCTACGGTGCGTCTATTTTTAATTATGCCAAATTGGTAGACGCATGTGGATTGCGCTTTGTAAAACACCACCAACACTTAATAATGTCGTGGTAGTGATAGAAGCGATGAACATAAGACGACGCTCTTTACTACCTTTTTTAGCTGCTCAGTGCGTTTCTATAACTTCGCTACCTTTAGGGGCGAAGGCAAAAACCGTAAGGTCCCTCGATGAACTTATCTAACTGAGATTAGCTGATGAAATGGCTTATATAGTCTCTGCCACTTTAGCGATGAGAAAGCGCCTTACGGATTATATATGGATAGCCACATTACCGGAATTGAGAAATGTCGTCCTAGCTCAGCGCATTGACACTCATACTTAAGGGCGTGGATTCGATTCCCAATAACAAGAATTTTGGTCTTCGGTGGCTGCGTATTTAACCTCGCCCTTATTAATTTTAATACTTTTTTAAGACGGCATAACTAACGGGACGCTAACAAAAGTTGTTGGCGCTAGCGATTAGCAACTTCTGCAATGCCCCTTGACTTCTTTCCACAGGTAGGAAAACACCGAGTACTTCACCAGATTTTAGCAAATATCGGTTCCATTAGCCTGATTATAGCAATGGATAAAACTGTGGAGGCAACACTACTACGCCGGTTAGAAGAGAGTTTATAGAAAAGACCAAGTGCTACCAGAATTTTAATTGCAATTTCAAAGAGGCTACTCAACGACGTAACAACTTATGAGGTTTGTTGAGGGGGCAGCTCAGGACTTCAATTTAAAAAAATCCACGTTTTCCTCTTTTTGGATGTATAATGACCTTTGACCGTGTATGGTCATGCCTCCTACGCAAACATTGTTTTAAGCGGACGCACCGCTTGAGTAAGAATTGCCATCCAAGGGAATAATAGTAGGGAACAATAATACTATAAACCACGTTTTAAGCTAAAGCTTATTGCCCTATTAGACTACTCTTACTCCCGGGAAACCGCGCAGGTTGTGCTTCTTTTAAGGTTGCAAATTTTTTTTGATGATAAAAGCCTCATTCCAGCCTACCTGTTTGGTTTCAAAGAAGTCACTCTACCAGTCAACAAATCTTAACGTTGGTAAAAAAACAAAACTAATACCCTTAACTACCAAAAATATGTTATGGTTTTGTGACACAGAAAATGTCGACTAGGTACAACAAAAAGGTCTCATACATAAAATGATCAAAGGCGCAATATTCGCATACTTGATACGAATTATTTAGTCATACCTCAGCCATAGATCCTCCAACCTCGTCCTTGTAAGAACAGAATTATCGGAATCCAACTTACTTAGTGCTGGTGCCCCTAGGTCCTTATTGTCTCCTATTTTATTCTCATTGCACATGCCTGCCATTATCTCTTTTTTTATATTTCCCCTTAATTAGACTAATCAAGTTAACACCTCGGTGTTATATAACATTAATTGGAAGGCCCACATTAAATATTTAGTTAAAAAAATTAAAAACACGACACAAACGCTTCAAAAAATGAGTTATGAATCAGTAACTTGAACCTATTCCTCGACCTCCAACATAGAAAAACTGCAATATATGCAAGATAACTTTTTTAACAATGTTTTTATAGGAGGGCCTTGGTATATAAGACTCTCACAATTACATCGTGAATGCGAATTGGAACCATTGTGAAGTTTACTAAGCACTTAGCTGAGAATTACCTCAGGGCGTCTGAAGCTCATTGTAACGGATTATTAGCTAATACCCTACATAATCACCCCTTCCATCTTCCCAAGTATAGACGACCGCCTTTCTATGTTAGATAATAACTTGAAATGCAAGATTTTTAGTTAAAATAATACAATAATTCCGATCATAGTGGCAAACAAACAATAGTATTATTAATTAGTAATAATAATAATATAGTATTAATCAAATAATAAAAGCAATAGAAATTATGATATAAAAAGTCAGTAAAGGCATTACTCAAAAGATCTAAATTTTTTTTTAAGGTAACTATCCATTCAGGTAGTTTCATTTTTGCTTAGACAGTTTTTGCAGGAATAAAACTTCCCCCATCCCTAATCCGAACCCTCTCACTTGGGACAATGTGGATTAAACAGCTTAACCCCTTATAGATTACTGGTTACTATATTTACCACTTGTCGCCTAGGTTCAATTTGCAAGAGCAGGTTTATGGAAGTTGGCCCTAAAAGGACAGACTCGTTCTCTGAAACAATCCCAATCTCTGGAAAGTTTGAGTGCCATGTTCTAACGGATTAGGCAGCAACCAAAAAAATAAAAAAGTGGTAAATTCAGTTACCACGGAACGTAAAAAAATCTTTTTTAAGCCCCAGAGTTTTGCCCGTTAAAGGGCTAAGTTATATCCGCCTCAAACCACTGTAGCATGCCAGTGCAATAAATTAAATAAAATAACAAAAAAAAAAATGATTGTAATTTTTTTTCCTCCTCCTCTCTGCTCTTTGTGTGCTTTTTTGAAACCTCCACACACCTACGTATATTATAAATGTATATAAGATAATGATGAGTTGAATTGCGGAATACTGAACACGAACCACGCAAAGTAATTAGGTTATCAGCAAAACTAAGCACCCCGCGCTCGATTTTATTATGCATACGCTATTTTATTATAATAACAATGATTATAAAAAAATTCATTTGTGAATATTATATTTTTTATTATTCCTGACGTTATTATTATTACTAAGTCATTTCCACTTATAATTAGAAAATAACTTTATCTTTGAAAAAAAATATACAATAGGAATATTCCACTGATTTTTTTCCCTTTTTTATTCCGTTTACTTTCTTTTCTTAAAAATAACTTAAAATTTTTTAAAAACACCGTACTTATAATTAACTGAAATATTAGAATTTTAAAAGGTGTTAAAGATCATTTTAACTTAATAATTCACTACAGCAGTTATTAAGTTGGCATTTTTATTTATTTTAAAAAAAATTAGTAAAATTTAAATTTACATTTGAAATTTCTGGTCAAGTTAAAGATTCGTATATACTTACCGAAGTCATAATCTTAAGAAATTTATAAAATCAAATAAAAAGAAAAATTATTTTTTTAGTCCTAATTAACAAATTTAAGTAACAAACATTTACGAATAATATAATAAGTAATTATATTTTATAAATTTCAATGAAAGATTGGTTATCAATTTTTTTTATTACTATTTTTATTGATAATACTTATTTAATATTATTTATGATACAGCTGTGTAGATTAAGTAACTATTTAAGAATGTCCCGCTTTAAAAAAGTGAATTGCTTAGACTATTGAAGCCTACTTTAGGAAATTTTTTTAAAATAATTTTTTTTTCAATCGTAGTTTGTGGTGTGTAATTCTTTTTCAATGTTAAATGTTAAAGAGTAATTTTAATGACTCGTTCATAATATTAATGTTTTTATTTCATTTTTAATAATTTCTCTATTGTTACTTTAGTTTAGAATTAATTAAAAAAACCCGAAAACCTTCTCCAACCAAAAAAAAAGTGCGTAAACCAAAATAATTAAAAAAAGAAAAGCAATATATATTTTATTGAAACTATTTTAATAAATCCTTTTTAGTATTAGAGATAAAAATTAAAAGTTCGCCTTATAATTTTTTGGAAGCAACTTTTGCTTTTTAGAAGCCACGTTTAAGGATTGGGTGCTTTTGTATTTACTGATTCACTGGTTTCTCATCTATATAAAAAAACTCAAGTCAACTTTCATAGTAAAAAAAACAAAAGTTAACTGGAGTTTATCATTTTTTGAGAAAATATCGACGAGCTAAACAGCTTACTTTCACTAGTTTTGCTTTTACTTAAACTGTGTTTATATATAAAATTTTAATTTAAAATTTAAAAGATTTGAGATATCACGATAGCAACTTTTCTTCAGCAAGACGAGATGCATTGGTCTTGACAAAAGTAATTTTACTCTTTATAGTTACCGAGTGTAAAAGTGCCTCCCAATCCCACCTCTCTATTAAAGTTGAATAAAGAAATATAAAGTTTATAAATAGTTACAATATTAATAGAAATTCTAAAACATTTCCTAAAGTTGGATGTAGCTATGTTTTCTGATAACTAATAAATTAATATATTTAGTTAGTAAACATTAATCTTTTAAATCATTTTCCTTTAAAAACTTAACCTAATATCAATTTTCATAATAATTTTTTTTTTTAACTAATGGCGTTAAACTCACCAGAAGAATTCTTGAAAGTTACTTCCATGTTTGGTTTACCGGTTAAAAATACCAACAAAAGCGAGCAAGAGCTCTTCTTAAAGGACAAAGGAGTTACAGTAAAAGTCGAAGCAATCAGTTTTATTTTTAATCTAGGAAAAATTGAAGAAAAGTAAAAGTAAATATATTGCAAATAATACTTAGTTTATTATAAAATGATATTAAAAAAAAGTAAAAAGTTAAATAAGATATTCTACATATATAAATAATAAATAAAATAAAATGAGGGTTAAAAAAATAACAAAGCAAACAAGCAACCAGAGTTTGAAAAAGTTACTAATCTTCCAATAATTAAAGATAATAGGCAGTTTTCGTACAAAAACCGAAGATAAATTTTAAAAAGAGTTTGCTACTTTAAATGAAGTTGTTGAATACTCTAAAGGTTTTTATTAAAAATAATTAACGCTTTATCCCAAGGCAATCTCTAGATACTTTAAAATCACACCTTAAAAGAATTGTTAAAGTAAACATAGAACTTAACTTTTTATAATTTTTTCTTTTATAAAACTTTTTAATTTAAAAAGAGGACCGGCTAACAGTTATAATTATTCTTAAACAATACTACGCTACACAGGAAAATATTATGAAATTTTTATAAAATTAAATCTTTCTTAAAAGTCTAATAACTTAAGAATTATGTCTCTCAAAGTTAGGAAGATTTTAACATAAACTGCTAGTAAATAAAATTCAGTTACAATTTTACACTAATGCTTGAAATTTTAAAGAATATTATTAGGTTAACGGTATACTAAAGGCCATAAAGATTTTCGGATCAGTAAATAAATATATCCTAAAAAGACTGAGTCAAGAGAATTCCTTTAGCATTTTTTTTAACTTAATTACGTAAACAATTTTTTTTAAACCTATTTATAATATAACAACGATGGAATGACTTTACTTTCTATCAAAATGTATAGTTGTGATAAAGTTAAAAATTTATTTCTTGTAAGTGATGTTCAATGATCGCTCGCTAAAAAATTGAAACAAAGTAAATGTAGAAATTCTACTACCTAATTTTTAAATAATAATTTCTTATAAAATTTTGTTGCCGTTCCTAACCCTTAACCTAACCTTAACCCAAAATTTCCTATGTAGCGCTATTTATGAAAAGTTTTGTACTTTATAGCGTACCTTTAAGTGAACTATAAATCAAATTTCCAGGAATTAAAGTACGGAGAAATTATTAATATTGGTGAATTCGCATAGTCATGGCCTAACTATTTTTTTTAACTCACTGATATTTCTAAGAGGAGGTAGGCACGCTTCTAATAATAATTAAATTTACATAAAAAGTAAAGCGCGATGAAGGCTAAATAAGTTGTTCCCTTTCTTCAAGTAAATTAATTTTAAATGTCTTGTGATTATTAGATCTTCTTTTAAATAATTTACATAGAATGTTACACAATTTTAAATTTACTGATAATTATTATAACCTACGAAAAAAGTTGTTAATAAAGTTTGTAATTTATTTAAGCAAAAGTACCTTCTGTTTCTATCAGGCCTTGCCATTAACAAAACATCGCTGAAAAGTGAGAGATGTAGATCATTATTTTTATATTTGCATAATCCCTTAGTATAAAGCAGTTAATATTTAAATAAATAGTAAAAAAAAGCAAGTAATATATTATTCTTTAATTTAATAAAAAATTTAAACTTTCTTGCTTATAATACAGCATTTCTTTACAGAAAAACCAACCCGTTTGCAAATTATTACATACTAAAACCATCTTTGAAGAAGATAATTTAAAAGTCTCACTAAGCAACATGAAAGACTTTTCAAGAAATATTAAAGTTTTAGTGAATAAAAAACGTTTACTTTGATATAATAATCTTAAACTATTTAGTGCGCGTAGAGAAAAAGAAGTGTTCTACGTAATAGAAAAATGAAAATTATATCATTGCCTGCGGTACAACGGGATTTTCTTTCAAAATATTAATATATTTATTTTTTTAATATTATATACTTTTCACTTTCAGGAAAATTCGCTTAAAACATAATCGAGTTTTAATATTTAAATAAATTTTATATTTTCTTAAAAACTAAATTTCAATCACTTACTTAAGTCTCGCTAACTGTCCAAGTCAAACCTTTGCATGTTTTTAAGGTTATTAAAGTATTTTGAAACCATAAATAAAGTATTTTAAAAAATAATAATTTCCTGATTTTATTTTGAAATAATTTTAAGCTGTATTTAATATTATTTGTTTGTTTGTTATTTATCATTATACTAGTAAATATTAATTATTATTACTTATTGGTTATGCTTTTTTATGTTTTTGTATTTCGTAATATTATTATTTTGACTGATGTATTATTATTATTACTATTTGTTTGTTATACTTTTCAATTTAAAATCTTACGTATATCAAGATTCTTAATTATTATACTATTGTTATTTTTGTTTGTTATTAATTATTTAGTTAGTTAGATTTATTATTATTTATATAATATATCTTTTATTATATTTGAAATTTTATTTATCAGGGAGACTATTTTTAATTATAACTTTGATATAATTAGATTGTTATTTATAAATGTTCTCTATTATTTCTTATTTTTAATAGCTATTTATCATTTTATCTAAAACTTAATTAGTTATTATTTGTAATTATATTATTATTTGTTTGTTATTTGATAATTTTATTTGAAATTTTAATATTATATTATTTTTTTATTTTTATTTAATTTAAATTTTAATATTGCTATTATTTTTTTAAAAATATTTATTATTTGTAAGTTATTTATTATTATTCTTAAATTATTTGTTGATTATTTTAACCATTTTTCTGTTAAAATTTTATTAATTATTATATTATTGTTTTATTTCTTACTTATAATTTTATAGTGCTATTATAATCCTTAAAAAATTATTATTTGTATATTTTTATATTATTTAAAATATGATTATGTTAAATATTTATTGTTGTGTTTTTAATTTTATTTATTATTATTTTTTAGTTATTTAATATTATTTTATTTGTGGCTATTATTATCCTTTAATAATAATTATTATTAATTTATATATAATTTTTATAATATATGAAATTTATTTGTTATTATTCTTAAGGATTGCATTACAAATATTTTGTTAATTATTAATCATTTTATTTAAAATTTTATTTAGTATTTCTAATAGTTTTATTTTTTATTTTAAAATCTTTTTATAATCAATATTATTCTTAATTATATTATTATTTTCTTTAAAATTTACTTTTATTATATTTATTCTTAAATATATATTTTTATTATTTATTTGTAAGTTAATAATTATTTTATTAAAAATTTTATTTATTATTAATACTATTAGATATTTATTATTATTTATATAATATTTTGTTTAAATTTAGAATCTATTATCATTTTTAAGTATTTTATTATTATTATTGATTTATAAGTTTGTTTATAATTTTATTAAAAATCTTAAAAATGGAGATCTTTACTATTGTTTCACACTTCTCTTAATTTCCTAATTAATCAGTGCAGAAATGTAAATTATTTTTATTTTTATAACTTTTTTTAATTTTCTTATTTGTTTTATATAAATTAATTCATAATAAAAACTCGTATTCAAATAAGTCCTCTGCTTGTTAATAAAATTTACTTTAAAAAAGTATAATTTCTAATTTCTAATAAAAAAATTCTTTAATAATTAGAAGCAAATTAAGTTTGAAAATTGTAGATTTTAAAAATTACCTGCTTATAAAATTGTCTACTTTCTTTAAACAACTGCACTTGACTATTGTCTTCAGTAACGTATTTGTCTTCAAGCTCAACAACTTCCATCATTTCATTCTAATCAAAAAAGGAAAAAAATCAATAGTTTATATATATAAATTGAATTTTATAAAAAAAAGTTTACAATAAAATAAATTTAGAAAAAAAATTTAATTATAACTTTATCGTAAATCAAAAGTACTTCAACTTTATTAATTTAATAGAATTAAAAAATAAACCGTTAAATATTTAAATTTAAAAAAGTATGGAAGTGGAAATTGATTAACTTTAGTATAATGTATAAATAATATAAACAGATTAAGGTTAGGGTGGGAGTTTAGGGTAAAAATAACATTTCTTCTTATATGAAAATGTTATTAGATTGTAAATTTAATTATAAAAAAGTTGAAAGTTTACTAAAAAAAGAATATAATTATAAAATTAAAATTTTATTAATAATAAGTTATTTTATTATAATAAAATAAAACTTTTACATGAAGAAATTTAGAAATTTAATTATTTTAAAATCTTTCGAGGCAAAAAATTTCAATTAAAAAAACAAATTTATCGAAAAATTTTATAAAAGCATTTATTTAACTATAATAAAATAAAACTTTTAAATAAAAAAATTTTAAAAAATTTAAATTAAAATCCTCGAGGCGAAAAATTTTAATTAAAAACGATTTTATTAAATTAAAAAAGTTTAAAGTATTTATTTATTTATATAAATTTAAAAAAAAAACAAACGAATTTATTAAATTAAAATGTTTATAATAGCATTTATTTATTTGTAACAAAATAAAACTTTAAATATTAAAAAAATTTAAAAATTTAATTAAAATAAAATCTTTCGAGTCAAAAATTTCAGATATAAAATACGAATTCTTAAAAAAATAAAAATGTTTATAATAATTTCATTTATTTACAATAAAATAAAACTTCTAAATTAAAAAAAAATTTAAATTAAAATCTTTTGGGTCAAAATTTTCGAATAAAGAAAAATAACGAACATATTTTTTTACATCTTCATTCACTTTTTTACATATTTCGTTAATAACGACGAGAATCTTTTGTAAATTTTCATAATCGGGATCATCTGGAGGAGTGTACTTAACAAGCTGCTTAAGTAATAAACTATATCTTGGAATTCTCTAAAAAAAAATAGAAATGAGATGAAAAAAAGGTGAATAAAAATAATAGCAAAGATTAAAGATTTTTTTTAAAAAAAAGAAAAATTGAATTAAAATCTATATATTAATAAATTTTAGGAAATAAATTCAAACAAAAAAGTGATAAAAATATTATTTAAAATTTGATTATAAAAATGAAATTAAAAAAGGTACTGATAAGAATAAAAATTAGTGCAAAAATTGAAGAAATTAAGTTAGTATTAAAATTTATTAATTTAATTTATAATAAAAATAAATAAAATATGATTAACAAGATTTAATTCAATTAATTAGTTCAGTACTTATAAATTTATAAAATAGTGCAGAAAGTAAAATATTGTAATTAGTATTAAAAAGTATAAATTTAACTTATAATAGTATATGGATTAAATTTTTAAAATTATAAATTTTTGTAACCAAATAAATTTCAAACAAACGATAAATAAATTAAAATTAACAAGATTTGATTTTAAAACATTAAAAAATTGAGCAAAAAAATGCAAGAAAATTAGCGTCATAAAATAAATTTAAGGTATAAAAGTGAAATAAACTGATTAAAACTTTATTATGTATAAATAAATTGATATTAAAAAAATTAAATTATGACTTACGTTTTTGTAATAGAATTAAAATAAAATAGTCCGTGAAATAAAATTTTAATAAAAAAATTTAGTATATGTAAATGCAATAAGTTTAAAAAAAAATAAGTAAACTAGATTGGAATATAAAATAAAAATAACTTAGTACTTATGGAGTGGAAAAATTAAGATCGAAAAAGTATCGCCTGAACCATTAAATTAATTAACGAACTAAAAGTAAAAGAAACTTAATTTTTAAATAAATAAAATTCAATAGAATATTGATTGTTATAATTAACAAAATTTGGTTATATAATAAACTCAATACTTGTAAAATTAAAAGTTAAAGAATAAAGGGGTATCGATAAGTAATCTTTAAATGAATAAATTTTAAATAACATTTTGTATATATAAAGAAAATAAAATAAACAAATAATGATTAAAATATAACTTACAAGATTTTATATAATTAAATTGAATCAGTATTTAAAATTGCTAGTCAGCAAGAAATTAGTAATAAAGTTAAAGAAAAGTATTAATTTATTTTTAATAATCTTAATTTTTATAAACAAAAAAATTACTAAAAAAATTAGCGTTAGAGGAAATTTATTTTTAAAAGATATAAGAAAGCCGATTATAAATTGAAAATTTTATTTATTTTATCTAATATTTTTCTTTAAATAGTAGCGGATTTTTTTGTCCGCATTAAAAGCCTGGAATCAAATGATTTTAAAAATTTTAACAAAAATAAGTTATAAAAAAACCTGAACGGGAAGTAAAACGAGCGAATCGAGTTTTTGCCTCTCCACTAATTCATCATTTTCAGCCTTTTCTACAAACTCGTTAAATTTTGGCGAAGTTCGCCTCAATAGGAGTACCTTCAGATTTTTATTAAAAGCTTTAGGAAATTTGCTTTATTATTTTATATAAAAATTTAAATATTTTTTCAAAAAAATCAAAAATTAAATGTAAAATTAAAAAAAAAGGTAGAATACAAATAATATCTTTAAATGTAAATAATAAAAAATTATCTAAAAATATATAGAATAAACTTATAAAATTTAATATACAAGAAAAAAATACACAAAATTTTTTCTTTTTAAAAAATTTTATAAAAAAGTAAACACCTTTTTCTTGGATGTTTCAAAAGTACGACTATAGTTACCGTAAATTCTTGCAAAAAAGGGGGAAAGTTTTTGAAAACATTCAAGTGTATTAGAAGAAGAGCTTTCAAGTTTTTTTAAAAATTCTAAATTAAAAAAATTAGAGTATGTATTTTATATAATAATAACAAAAATCTAAAGGAGGACCCTTATTAACTACAAGGAGTTCTCCTAAAGATCCAAAAATAAGATTTAAATCGTTAAGAGAAATAAGAGGTTTTTCTGAATCGATGCTTTCTTTTAATGGTTTGTAAAAAACCTTTTTTTATAAAGAAGAAATAAAAATATTTATTTGCTTAAAGCAAAAACGTAATTAAATTAGACCTCATTCAGAATTGTTAGGCCGTGAACATACTTTTTTTCTGTATCAACTAATTCTTGAAACACTCGGTGTCTCTTTTTAGCTAATGATTTTCTTATTTCCCTTAAAAATAATAATTTAACTTATAATATTGTTCATGGCAACTTATATTTACAACTTTGAGAAACAAATAATATTAAGGGAAAAATAGTTTTTTCCATCCAGTTTTATCAATTTAGATTTATGCTGCACAGGCTAAGATCGATAACTATTTTCTATACAAGTATTAACATACTTTTTATTTTATTTTATATTATATAAAAAACAATAAAAAAATATACTATACTCGGAAAGTTCTTGCTGAGCGATGGACATTTACTGCGGGCATCAGCAAGAAGCAATATAGAAAAAGTATCACCAATTAAAAAAATCTATCTAAACGTTTATTTTTGGTAATTTTTGGTTTCCTGTTTACTGCTCGCGATTATCAGGAGCGTGAGCACTTGCTAAAGCTACTTTGGCTAGTAGGCCACGCTACTTATTATCTTAAAGAAAAAAATATATATTTTAGAAAACCTAATTTTTCTATTTTATTTAGTTTTTAATATAAGAATTTAAATTTTTTTTATTCAAAAATTATTGAAAAGATTTATTAGTTACAATTAAATTAATTAATTTTTTTTAATATTTTAAAATGTTACTTATAACTTTTTTATTTAAAAAATAGTTGTGAAGGTTTATTATCATTTTTAAAATATTTAAAATATTTATACTATTCGGCCTCCACTTTCTCGTGCGCAATAATTATTTATAATTTCTAAAGTTAAAGCTTTTGGCAGAGTTGTAAACCTTTAAATATTACCAATTAAAAAAGCTATTGGAACTTAAAATATAAAAATAACAGTATTTTTATACTTAGTATATATTTTAATTAATTGTTCAAAATTTTAAAATAAATTATAGCAAAGATGAACAGTCCCAGTTAAGTAAGCTTTTGATTTTATAGCTGTATGTGGTAAGTGTTATTTATATCCGTTTTCTAATTTTTTACAAGGAATTCCACCTTTTACAAAAAAATATCTAAGGTTTGAATAAAAATTAATAAAGCAAGTAAATTCTATTTAAACTGGAACTAAAAAATTTTTTAAAAACTCTAAAAATTTTACTTTACAAATTAAGCTAAGTACATATAAGTTGAAGTATTTGGAGCAACAGAATTAGAAAAAAAAATAGTTTAAAATACATTAAATTACTTTAGGACCTGCTTACAAATTAGTAAAATTACGGACTTCCATGACGGTTGTTTCGATCTTATGGAACCAAAAAGAGATTAATAGTTTAGTGCGTAGGCGAGGGCTTAACCTCGGGGACTAATAGTTGTATATATGAAAGGACCTGCCACCGCGAAAGAACTGATCAGCGTTATTAGTAAAACTCAACTTCTTCCAGCGTTTCATTCAATCTCTGCAACTTTTCGACGTAGCGTCCAGACTGCCTTGATAGGAACGGCGAAGGTTGCAGCTATTTTTGGTCAGACCAAACAATCAATACAGTGTGATATCTTTACCAGACCTGCAAAGCATTGAGGCGGTTGAAGTTTCTCTCCACTTAACCAGCCAGGGGTCCATGTCGGTAACTGCAACTTACAAGCCCCCCAGCAGGCCACTTATTATTTCAGATTTTGATGCCCTTTTTAAAAATTGATCCTTAGCTGTTGTATGTGGGGCCTTAGCTGCAAGCATCCCGCCTGTAATACCCTTGTTGATAATCCAAACGGCGGAATCCTCGACACTGACGAGCGTGGACTACGCGTGTTAGAACCATAGTACCCAACGCACATGGAGAAGACAGGAATATCAGACGTCTGAATATCGCCGTTTTGAAAAATATTTATATTTCAACGGCATTTGAAGCTCTTTAAGAACTCTCGTCGGACTATCCGCCAGCTCTGCTTGATTTGGGCGAAAAAAAGTAGTTACCGAGGATGTACACCAGAACTTTTTCAGACAGGACTCAATTCTCCGAGGCTCTTGAAATAACCTTTCCAACATCTTCCGCCTTATTCAGGGCACCCGCCTGCTGTTGCTGAATTCGAGGGAGCTTTGAGCATGCAGTACCATACTGCCACGTCAACACGTGAAGTTGAGTCCCACCCTAACCGCTTGCCTAAGGAATTGAAGACCCTTACCTGCGAGTGGTGACGCCTTATTCGAGTAGCCACGGTGTCACTTACACCGGCGCATAAAGAAAGAGCTGTTGCACACTATAGCCGATTGTGGGAGAAAAGTTAATTGTATATGGGATGAGAACGATAACGGTCGTGTTTCTTTTTAGAAGTTAATTAAAAAAAAAAACCGAGCACATTAACCATTACCTTCCATGGGAGACGGCAATTTTGGGGCGGAAAATGTTGCTGACAAAGCGACACTTTTTTGCCGATTATCTTTCTCAGTGTGTGCCACCTGCTTATTTAGTTACTGATGAAGTGCTGGGTGGATCAAACTTCCTTGCTGATGGCGTGGAAAAAGCTTGAGCCAATCATCATAGTCAAAATCGTAGAGATTATCATCGTCTTTTACCTAGACGAAAGGCCCGTGGCCCCGACGGTATCATCAACATTATTAAAGTAATTACCTATGGTGGTGGCAGAACGCCTATTCTGCTTCATCAACTCTACGATGGCTCTCGGCTTCTTCTCGCTACGCTGGAAGACGGCAACTACTGTGATGTCTCCGAAGACAAAACGGCCTGCATCTACGCCAAGCAAATACAGACCTTGTAGCCTCTTGTCAGCCTTTAACAAAGTAGCTGAGGCGGCCATACTGCCGCTTGAAGGCATTTGTTGATACGAGTCACGCCCTGCCAGAGTTCCATTTTGGATTTCGACAAGGACACTCCACGATTCCGCAACTCCTTCGCTTGACGGAGTGGACGACCCCTGCCTTCAAGTTAAAGAAGGCAACGGGAGCCGTTTTTCTTGATATCGAAAAAGCGTTTGACCGAGTTTGCCACATGGGCTTGCTTCACAGATTGCGCAGCATAGCCCTTCCTACTATTTTTTTTAACGTGATCAAAGCTCACCCCTAAGCCCACTAACACCAGGTGCCCCAAAGGATCTCTCTTGTCACCTCTACTCTTTGCACTTTATGTAGGCGATATGCCACAGCCTGACGACTTCCACCTGCGGACTGCCTTATATGCTGATAACCCAGCGATTTACTCCTCGTCAAAGACACCTGTCCATTGCGCCAGCATCTGCACTATACCACTACTGCCGCTAACTTTTGAAATTAAGGTAATTCCTTGGTGTCCTGGGGTGAAATATTTTGGGTCATTATCGACAATAAGCTCTTGTAGCGGCTGCATGTAAACTATATCGCTGCGAAGGTCAAGGCGGCGATTTATTTCAGACTTTTTACCCTTTACTTTGTGCCCGTAACAAATTGTGGCTGCACAATAAAGGATGCTTGTCTCTGTTGTGCATCCGACCCATCATGACATACGCGTCTATTGTCTGGGCCTATGGCTCACCGGCTCACCGGCTATAATCTCGCTTCAACTGAGACAAAACGAGCTGTTACGCCTTATGACGGGCGCGCCGTAGTTTGTTCGCGACGATGCCTTACATCAAGACCTTCGAATTGAGCCTCTGGATAACGTTTTTTCGATGCAAATGCTAACTCCACTTACGATCGGCTCAATCAGCACACCAATCGATTACTAACAGATGAGGTCAACTAGGAAATCCTGGTCGGCGCACGCTATTGCTGGCCGCGCAATGGGCTTTAAATATATAGTATTGGACAGGGGTAGAATTATTTTAATAATACATATATATAAGATCGCTTTAACACAAGCTTAAAGCTAATGTGCACGCTATCACCCTGTTGAGAGCTCGTAAATTCAGTGTTTCCCTTTACGACCCGATCGAATACCAGGAAACATCATTAATATAAATAAATGAAATGGCCCGAGCACGCTATTCCTTTTTTCTTTGAATTGTGGTTTTGGCTGTATGAGGTGCTTCCTGGGAGTCTTTAAATTAATCAAATAAATTATTACCTTGTTGAATCTTTAATAACACTATATTACAATATCCTATATAATATACAATCTACTATACTATATATCTAATAGTTTATACATATACCAAATTTAAAGATTTAATACCGATAAAAACAACAAAAGCGAAAAATAAAGAAGTATTAATGTAATTTGTAAACACTTTTATTATAGATTGGATTGTGTAGTATAAACTTGTAAGAAGTGCTTCTACACCGGCAAGCGTAAATTAATTCCGTAAATAGAGATAATTGAGAGTTTGTTTATAAGAAAATTGGTCACTTTGACAGGAAGATGAAAGAAGTTTGGGTAAGATTAGAATTGAATATTTATTTCATTAACATATAATATTGTAACATATAGTGATAACATAAATAAACAAATATAATGATAATAGTTATTTTAATATAAAAATAATCTTGGAAAAATCTATAGATAGAAGGATAAAAGTTCAGATACGTAAACCATCATACCGGAATCGAGAGTTGTCGTCGTAGCTGAGAGGTTAAGAGAATTGATGCGCATACTCAAGATTGTGGGTTCCAGTCCCACCGGCGCGATCTCTTTTTCGCTCTTTGATGACCGGGTATTTAACCTCGCCCTCATATATTCTACTACAGGATGATGACTTGATCAAAATAAAAAATTAAGGTAGTAGTTAGGAAAAGTATGAAAGGTCTATAAAGAATTTGGAATTGTGATATGTCAAACTATAAGTTCTCATTATCAATAAAGATTTATGAAAACTAATAAGATTCTCTTTTTTTAACTTTTTAGTTTAAAAGTATATATTTTACTAATAAAGTTTTTTGTATTTTTTTATTATATATTATACGTGCCTTAAACATAAAGGGTCAAAAAGAATATTACTAATAAAAAAGGTTATTTTAACATTATAAATTAAAAAAACAAGCTGAGTATTAAACTATTATATTGTTTAACGCTTTACACGATTAATATACCCGAAAAGATATAAAGCTTCAAACAATTTTCATTTTAATAAAAAAAAAAAAGACAATAAAATTTTAACTACTAACAACATAGAAAAAATTAATATATTGCGAGTTATAAAATGCAGGCTAAAGACGGTAGTTTCTTTTCGGTTGCACGTTGAAAACAGTAAATAATATCATTCACAATTCAGTTAAATGATACAAGATAATTTAATTTCACTTTACTAAGAAATTCTTTAATACATTGCACTATCGTTTAAAATTGTTTCTGTTTTTAAATTGTTTCGTAATAATTCTATAAAGCTTTATTAAATAATTGGTACCATGGATCCCTTATATATTTATAAGATTCATTTAATGTAGTTCATATTTTTTAAAGTTTAAGTCTCAATTAAAACGGTTTTGCACGTGGCCCCCCTTCTCGTAAAATTGTTTCAATCTTTGTACAAAATTTTAACGGTTATTCTAACGTAGAGGAGCTTTTTAAAGCGGTTGAATGTCTATAAAGAATAGCTTTTATAGAGACCTTATCTAATAATACGTAAACTTAGAGCCGATAAAGAAAATGACGTAAAATGCTTTTTAGGACAAGGCAGGCAGGCCTTATTCCGAGTTCGCTCGGGAATGTGGTGTCAACCAAATTAAGATCAATTACAAACAAATTGTAGTTAGACATAGAAGTTTATTGTGTATAAAATTTAAAGTTAGCCATTATGTTATTCAAAAGTTGTCCTATATTAAATGAAAAAAGCAAAACATTGAAATAATTTTAAATGATAGTGTATAAGCTATGTTACAGCTCGGATTCATAATATGGAGAGGAGGCTCCCTTTGGTGCGCGTCTGATCTGTTATTTAGCCGACTGTGGGTCTATTCTTTGCTGGTTTGTATATATGTACTCATTATTATTTTATAAATAAATTTTATACTTTCTATTACTCTACGAATTAATAATACAGCCAAGTAAAAAAAGTCTGGTAAGGGCATGCGCTCACACACTGGTGTAATACTTTAAATAACTTCATTATTAAATCTGAATCTTTTAAAGTAGACCTGCATTGGGAACTGTTAAAGTTTGGATTTAAAAAAATCTACGTCAAATATATTAGAAAAATAACAGGGTTAAAATATAATAATATTAGACGGTTTGAACTTATTGAGAAAAAATGTTTTACAATCGCTGAGAGGTAAGTGCTTACATGAGGGGAAAATAAGTTGGATTTTTAATGGTTAGCGGTTTGATTAATGATTATAACTACTCAATTCGTTTAATGAAAAAGAAATTTGCATAAGTGTATTTTATATTAAAGATAAGATTGACCAGCAAATAAATGCGAAGAATTATTTAATATTCTTTAAATAGTTTTTAAAAAGAAAGAAAAAGATATTGTAATGCGGAACGAGTTGGTTGATCACTGTAGTTGTAGGTAAAATGTAGCCTTATTTTATGCTTCTTAAATATTAATTTGTTTAATAAAAACTTGCGTGGTACAGCTTTACAGTTTTTCTTTCTTGCCTTTAGAATTCTCGCTGGACTAGCAAAATTAATATAATTTAAGTGATAAATAATATTTATTACATTTCAGTCAATAAGTTTGGGAATATCTGTGCATAAACTTAGCACATTTACAAAATGTTTTCTTGGATGTTATCCCCGGTGAATAACGAAAATATTTATCCCATTGTGTGCTATTGTAATGGAGCAGATATATTATTTTAAAGATTTTTATTACACTTTATTCAGTCTTTTGCTTGTTAGTATTAATATAAAGGACATACATGACCTTAATCTTTCTTTTACATCACTACAATTGTAAAGTTATAAATCGCGTTAACAGAGAGGCTGTGGATATTGTTTGCAACTAGTAAATAGAAGTGATGTAGTAAAGTAAGTAAAAATTTAGTTATGAGAATGCGGAAAGAGTAGCTTTTTTAAGTTCACTACTTTCCAATATATAAAATATATCTATTTCTGTTCAAATACAAATTTTTGAATATTCTGCATTCTTTTTCATTTATCTGTATATATATTTTAAAAAGATTTTCACTATGGCCGACCTTACAGGGCATAAACTTTTCAAGAGCTATTATATGTTATAAAATTAGTAAAGCAATACAAATTGTAATAAAATTAAAGAAATATAATAGAGTTAGTAAAAGCTTAGGGAAAAAAACCGAGCCTGAGTAGCGCAACGCCCTCTACCATCCCTTACCTTGTGGTTATTAATTGATATTGTGCTTCCATAACAATATTAAAAAAATATTTTTTTCAAGTACTATATAGAAAAACTCTGACTCCTTTGAATTTCCTACTGAAGTCTAACAATTATTACAACACCAGAAGAAAAACTTTTAATTCAAGATTTAATAAATTAATGTACAAATTAAATTGCAATATAAAAATAAATTAATTAAATGTTTTTATTAAAATAAAGTATACATTGTTAGATTTGCTTGAATGGCATTAGCACTTAAACTTTTTGCACGTTAATTTAAAATTTATAATCAGTTTTCAAGCTACTAATATAATAGCGATTTTTAGAAATTTATAGATGGCGAGGATAATGATTTTACTCAAAATCGAAGTGATCCGCTCAGATTTTTAATTACTCCCCAAAAAAAAAGCTTTTAAAAAGCATGTGCACATCTTTTTCGAGAATAATTAAAAACTTTAATTTAAAAAATATTTATAATAAAATTTATCCCAATTTTACATTTTTATTACGAAACAAATACTTTGATTTAAAACTTCTTTTAGTAAAAAAAATTTCATTCTTGCACGCAGCAGATTCGTTAGATTGGAGATCTTTAATTTCTGTAAGACCAATTCTTTTTTGTTCATCTTGTAAACTTTTAATAATATAATTGAGTGCAGAAGGGATGCTTTGCGTATTCTGAAGAATCCTGTTTACTTCCTCCATTGGAATTAACGACTAAATAAAAATCATGTGATAATAATAAATAATAAGTAATAGTTATTATACTTTTGAGGTAAAAGACGAATATAAAAAGCAGTTGATTTCGAGATGAGAGAGTAAATTAATTTCTAAGTTGAGCATGCTCTACAAAAAAAATATAAATTAAAAGATGAGTAGATTTACTTTTTTTATTACTAAAAAAAGAAATAAATAATGAAACGCACTTGAAAATTTGGATGTTCAAAAATAGCAGTAATGAAATTATGGCTGTTTCCAGAAATCTCCACCACAAAAAAGTTTTCTCTTGTATTTTTTACAACTAAAAACAAGAATATATAAAAAAATTAAGTAAACTTGAGAAAAGAATAAAAAAATAATAAAAACAATAATATGAAATAAACAAAAATAATAGTAATAATATATAAAAAATGTAATAGAGAAAATAATAATAGTAATAAATAAATATAATAACTCAGTAAATAATAATAATAATATATAAATAAATAGAAGAAAATTTTAAAATAATATCTATATAAATAATAAATAAAAGTAGATTTAAAAATTAATAATAACTAAATAATAACAATAAATAAATATATGTAATCTTGAACAAAATATAAATATTATAACAATAATTAATAAAAATTAGTAATAAAAATTATTAGTAATGAATAAAACAAAGTAATAATATTATATAAATAAGTAAAATAGCTCCAAAAGATGAAAAAGTAGTAAAAATTATAATTCATATTAAAAGCAATCTTGAAATAATAATTCTAAAAATAATAAAAAGGAAAGTAACAATAAAAAAATAAATATATTAATAATAAAAAATAATAAAAATAAAAATAGTAAATATAATAATTCTGATTAATAATTATAATATTAAAATATATATAATAATAATAATAAATAATAAAAATAAAAATAGTAAATATAATAATTCTGATTTATAATTATAATATTAAAAAATATATATATAATAATAATTTTGAAAAATAAATTTATAGAAATATAATAATTTTGAAAATTATTAGTAATAATAAAGTTGATATAACAAATAAATATTAATAAATAAAAATGTAAATATAAAGAAGATATATAAACAAAAATAGTAAATAGAACAATATTAAAATTAATTATAATAACTTAAAAGAGCTAATATAATAATGGCAATAATAAAAAATACTAATAAATTTAATAACAATAATAAATACAATAATTCTAATAATAATAAAATAAAAAAGTAAATATAACAATAATAATATATGATAATAGTCAATAGAATAACAATAACTATAATAATAAATGAATAAAGTAAATTTAATAATAATTATAAATATAATATTTTAATAATGACAGTAATAATGGTAAATATAATTATTCTTATAATTTAATTAATTAATTAAAAATTAAATATTATAACAGTAAATATAATAACCACAATTATAACAATAATAAGTAAATGAGTAAATATAATATAATAATTCTAAGAATGATAGTAATAATAAGTAAAAAAGTAAATATAATAATAATGTATAATATAATAAAGATAATTCTTTTAATAATAATAACAAATATAATAATAATAAATAATAATAGTAGATACCATCATCATTAGAATAACAACTTTTCATTAACGAGTTATACACAATTTGTTTCCGAAGTAACTAAAAAATATAAAATTGGAAATGTATTATATTATTTTTCATATATTTTTTTTATTTTAAGATTTCTTATTATTTTTATATTTTCATTACAAAAAGTTTTATTTTTTTTTATTAAAATAGTATATATTTTTTAATACTTATTTATATTTTTGAAGGTAGTTATTTACAATTTTATATTAAAAAAGGTTTTTTTTTTATATTTTTTATGTTATTATTACATTTTCATATACATATATTTTTTTAATATAATTTTTATATAAACAAAATATATATATAAAAACGTTTAAAAGCGGAAGCAAAAATGTGATATCATCGAAAAGAAAATGCTCAAAAAGTACAGCAGAAATGGCGTTTTTACTAATATAAAAGCGGAACTCAATTCCCTTTTAGAAAAGTTTAAAAAGTATTAAGTATTTTTCCTATAAAAAATTATAATTTATTGAATATATTCATAAAAATATATAATAAAGAGTAAAAGAAAATTTTATTATAAATATATTAATCGTAATGATAAATATATAATAGAGAAGTTAAACTGGTTATTATATATAAATATATATGATAAAATAGTAACAATGAAAGTATTAAGGTACTTTTAATTATAATAATAAAAAAATATATAATAAAGCAGTAACAAAGAAACTATCAGGTATTTATAATAATGATCAATACATAATGAAGTGGTGATAAAAAAAACTATATATTTAAAAGATATAATAGTAAATATATAAATATATATAATAAAGTAGTAAAATAGATTTGTATATATAATACTTATAAATAATAAAATAAATGTATAATGAAGTAGTAATAAATAATACAATTTAATTTTTATAAATGACAAGAAATATATATAATAAAGTAGTAAAAAAAACTTTTATATAAAAATACTAATAAATAAATTAAAGTAGTAATCAGAAAACTATTTTTTTATAATAATAAGAATAAATATATAAGAAAGTGGTAATAAAAAAATTATTTATATATAATTATTATTATAAATATATATTTATATAAAAGTAGTTCCAAAGTCTTTTATATAAAATAATTATAAATAACACAATTTATAATGAGTAATAAAAAATGATATTTTTTATATAACAGAAATAAATAAGTTTGATAAAGTAATGAAAAATTACTTTAATAAAAAAATATAACTAACTAAAAATAATGAAAATATACTTTCCTATACTTTTAATAAAATAAAACTAAAAATATATATATTTTTATTTTTAATAAAAATTAAAAATTTAATTTATTGAAAAACATTATATTCTCTTTTTTATTTTTTATTATAAAAATAAATATAAAAATTGTTTTATACAAAATATTTTCTTTATATGCTTTTTCGAAATTAACAATATATTATAGAATATTAAATATTTTTAATATTTTTAATGTAAACGAAACTTTTCATATACGAAAAAATTTAATTCTTTTTAAATATATTTTATAATAAAACGAAAAAAAAAACAAAACGTTATACAAAAAAAATTATTTTTTTAATTGTTGTGATAAAAATTAAAATAAAAATTGTTTTATATAAAATATTTTTCAACACTTTCCAAAAAAGTAATAATAAAAAATAAAAAAAAAAGGTATAGTTAACTTTTAAAAAAATCTTTTTTAAATATATTTAATAATAATAAAAAATAAAATTATTTACAAAATTTAAATAATTTTTAAGATATTCAGTAAAAAATGGAATACTAAAATGTATATATATTTTTAAATATTATAACTTTTTTATTATTATTAATATTTTTAATAAAAAATAGTAAAACCTTTTTTAAATATATAATTTTTTATATACTTTTCTAAAAAAGTTTAAAAGTAAAAAATTGAATAAAAAAAAGGTAACATACCTTTTGAAAAATAATCATTTTTATATTTTTAAAATATACAATAAAAAAAATTTTGTATTATAAAAATATTTTAATATACTTTTTAAGAAATTTATTCCTTTATACATTTAATAATAAAAAGTAAAATTATTTTCTATAATAAAAATAATAAATCTTCTTATATATATATATAATTTTTATATACCTTTCACAAAAAGTATTAATAAATAATAGACTAAAGTATAATATACTTTTTTAAAAAATAATATATATAGTTTTAAAAAAATATAAATAAAATTTTTTAAAAAGATAAGATTGAAATATATAATAAAAATAATATAATGTACTTTTTAAAAAATTATAATCTTTATATTTTAAAAAAAAACTTTCGGTATTTGAAAACTTTTTTTAATATACTTTTTAAAAAATTTTTTTAATATATTTAATGATAAAGAAAAAAAATAATATAATATTTTTATATAATTTTTATAAAATAAAAATCTCTGATATTTTTGATAACAAAAAACAATAATAAATAAAACTTGTTTTATTAATTAAAAACTTTATATAAAATTTTTAAAAATTACAATTTAATAATAAAATAAATAAAACTTTTTATGCAAATAAAATATTTAATAACTTTTTAATTACTTTTTTAATATTTATAATAATAAAAAACAAGAAAAATTTTCATATACATAAAAATATATTTTTTATAGTTTTTATTCGTTTATAAAAAAATACTTATCTAAAATAATAAGAAACTTTTCTAATATTTTTTGTTTATAATAAATAATAAAAAAAACTTTTTATACAAAAAAAATACGTCTAAAGCGCTGTTAAACGCAGACTTTTTTTTTCCAAAAAGAAAGTCCTCAAGAGATACGCCATTGGACGAGTCCTGAATATCAAAACTTTCTCGAACTTTTCATGATATAAATATTTATAGAAAAAGAAATAGAAAACTTCTTTACTGTAAAAAATATAAAAATAATCATAAAAATAATAATAATAGTAAAAATAATAAATACTTATAAATTCTATATAATAATAATTAGTATTTAAAATAATTTTTTTATAATTTTTTACTAGTAATATTATTTTATTTATAACAGTAAACTTTATATAATATTAATATAATAATCAAAAGTAATAAGAGTTTTTAAATGTAATAAAATATTAAATACTATAATAATAATAAGAAAAGATATATAATAATATATAATATAAAAAAGCTACTAAATATTTTAAAAAATAAAAAAAAATTAACTTATAATATTATAGAAAAAGTAAAGAAAAAAGTTATTAATATATTTAAAATAGTAATAATAAATTATAGTATATATTTTATTTTACTTTAGTAAAAATATAATATTTATATTGTTTACTTTAAGATATTAACCAGAAAATAGAAAAAATAATATAATATAGTATTTTATTTTTTTTAATAATACCAATAAAGAAATAGTATTAAAAAAGTCTAAATAACTAGTACATATTAAAATACTTATAAAATATATAAGAAGTATTTATTTTTTTTGTTTATAAAATAAAAATACTCTTTAATATAAAGTAATTTATGAATAACTTGAAAATATTAACCAAGAATAATACAAAGAAAAAAGTATATATAGTAATAAGTTCTTGACTATTACTAATAAAATAATATTAAGATAAAAATTACCAAGGATTAATATATAAAATCAACGTATCCTAAACTATTTTTCTCGTAATAGAATTTATTAATAACAAAAAAAAAATAAAAAAACCAGATAAATATATAATAGTAATATACTACATAATAATAAAATATTGTATATTATTTTTACTAATAAATTATAAATGAAATAAAAAAAAGTAAATAATTTTACAAAAAAATGTAAAAATATATAAATAAAAGTATTCTATAATATTCTTCTTGCTTAAAAATTAAAATATTATATAATATAAAATAAAACTATTAAATTTATAATAATAAAGAAAAAAATATATATTGTTATTAATCTTTTACTAGTACAAAACTAAAATATCAATAAAAAATAAAAAAATTAAATAATTATACTAAAAAAAATTAGTTAGAAAACTTTTATTAATAATAATAAACCAGTAAAAAATAATTTATCAGCACAAAATAAACAAAAAAAAGTAAAAAAAATAAAATGAAATAATAAAACATTAAAATAGTCACGTGAACCCGTTTTTTAAAAAAATTGATTGTTGAACCACGCCCACGAAACGGAGGCGCCATGCCAATTAAATCTAAAAATTGGTACCATTTGTTCAAAAAGTAAAGGTGGTAAAGGTTCCCGAATTTTTATATTTTGCTTTTACTTTTTATTTATTTATCAAATTCTGCATTATTTCATTATTTTTTACAAATATTAAATAAAAATAAATTAAAAATAGTTTTAAAAATCATCTTTAAACTTTTTTTGCGCTTTTAGTATTTATAAATATAAATTTTCTTTTTTACTTATATAAAATAAATTTCAGCAAACTTAAAAAAAACTCAAAAAAAATATACAATTTTTATATATGTAAAAAGTTTAGAAAACTCAATAATAATATGGAAAGCGCTACCATATATACATATTATTCTTAAAGCAGATTTGCCCTTATGACTGGAGAATATATTTTAGCTTGGACCAATCATATTTATAGGCTTCGCAATTAGGTTTTCAGTTTCATAAAAAAACGGACGAGGCCAAGCTGATTGGTGGCAGTGCTAGAAGTCTACCGGATATTTTTAAGGAGAGCCCTAAGGTCATAGGAGCAGACAGGACTAACTTTTATAAAATTTTTATAATCACCAATAATAATTCAAATTGTCCACGTGGTGATATGGTCCCTTGAAGTCAATAAAATTGCAACAATAAATTTTTTACATGTATATTTTTTATAAATATTATAAAAAAGAAAAAATCCGTAAAAATATTATTCTTATAGTATTGTTTTATTACTTTTTTAATAGTGTCACTATTATATAAACTAATTTTTATTTTTTAGTTTCTTGATAGATTTAAACATATATTTTTAAAGTTTATAAAAAGATAAGATAAAAAAATATCGTATCATTTACTATTAACTACATTAAATATAATAATATAAAGATTTCTCTCAAAAGTTTAGTAAAAATCGCGAACATATATAGAATTTTAATTTCAATATATGTATTATTAAAAAATATTAAAGAAATAAACATAAAAAAACATTATATGGTTTACTAAAATTTAATACATAAAAATATTATAATATTTAATAAAAAATTTTTTTTTTAAAATATTTTATATAAATAAAATAATACTAAAAAAAAGTTCCTTAATATATAAAAATACCTACAAGTTCAAATGAAGAATTTTTTTATAATATATAAATATTTAATGATATATTGATATATACTTTTAGAACATATTATAATATTTTTAAAAAGAACTCGAAAAAGTGTTTATTATAAATATTTTCTATATAATTTACATAATTTTATTATAAAATTATTATTTTTAAATAAAAAATAAATAATAATATTTTAATATAATAATAGATAAATAAATAATAATAAGTAATTAAATTAATAATAAATATTATTTGTATATATAATAATAATAGTAATAAATTTATAATAATATTATATACGTATTTTAATAATAATTATAATAAACATAAAATATGAGAATGACAATAATATATAAATATAATTATTTTGTTGATAATAAATCATTATATAAAAATTCTTTAACACAATTTTTTTTATTTTACGGATTCGTACAAGTTTTCGTGAGAAGAAATTTTTATATAAAAAAATGTATAAATATAAAATATTTTATATAATCCAAAAATAAATTGTTTGCTTAAGAAATTTTTATATAAAAATAAATATTTTTATAAATAAAAGTTTTTTTATTTCAAAATAACCTACATGTTTTCGAGTGATGAAACTTTCATAAGAAAAATGTATAATTATTTAATATATTTTAATATTATAAAGATAAATATATATAAATATATATGTTTATAAACCACAGTTTTTTAAGTAATAAAACCAATAAGTTTTTAAATATAGCTACAAAAAAATATTATAGCGATATATACTTATTGTTATTATAAATATTTTAAACATAAAAAGATATTTTTTTAAGAGTTTCATTAAAAAAAACCTACAAGTTTTCGAGTGAAGAAACTTTAAAAAGAAAAACGGAACTGGCAAAGGAGAAGCGAGTCGAAAGCAATAGGAAACTTCCAGCTCAGCATAATTATACTCAAACTTTACTTTCATAAGACTTTTTCCCACGCCGCTAGAAAGTTTATAACAAAAATATATCGTCTAAAAAAATAATACCGTAAAAACTTTTCTATTAAAACAAATATAAAAATAAATGCATTCATTATAAGAAGTTCGCTTTTATTATTATTTTTTTACTATCTATAGGGAAAAAGGATCCGAAGCACAAAAAAGTTAACTTTTATTATAAGTTTAAATGTAAAAAAAAACTTTTATATATATATAATAAGTAAAAAAATTAAAGCATACTTCTACGAAAGTTCACTTTTATAAATAACTTTCAAAACCTGTTTATAACAAAAACTTTTTTTTACAAAAAAGAGTTTCTTATGACACCACCAGAAAGTTTGAAAAAAAATAATGAAAAACTTTATATAAAATAAAATATATTCTTTATAAAAAAATAAACTTTAATAACTTTTTTAATAGTACATAAAACGTTTACAGTTTTTCATTTTATAATTATTTTTCCTTAAAATTTTTATTACTAAAAAAACTTTAATATAGAAAACTTTTTACTTTCAAAATATTTATAATAGTAACAATATTTTGTAATTAATATTTTGGTAGGCAATAATATAATGATGATATAATTATAAATAACTTAAAAATATCATAAATAGTATTATTGTAATAATAAATAATATGAATATTTTAAAAATATTAGTTTAAAGTTTTTATGTACTTTAATATGTTCACTTTATTATAGTATTCTTATTTATTGTGATTTAGTAAAAAAAATATATTAGTATTTAAAAAAAAAAAACTAAAGTAAATAGTAATAATATAAATACAAAGTTCCAAACTTTCCAAGGCAAGAAAAACTTTCTTCGTTAGGAAGAACCCTTGGTTCTACTGGTAGTTTACTATTTTTATCTTTTTTTTGAAATTCATAATATAATGGTATTAATTTATTTGGTTTACCTTTTTTAAAAGTTATAAAAATATAATAATAAACCTTAATTAATATTTTTTTTAAAAATAATATTTTTCATTATTTTATACCAAAAAGGGCGTCAGCCACTTAGAAATCGCTTTTATAAGCTCGCAACTTACACTAAACAGACATGCGAACGCGCGAGTTCGTAATTAGTAATAAATTGGTCCGGATAAACTCGGATTACTAAAGGACATCAGTTCGTAGAAAAAACGCAGCAGACTTACAAACGTCCAGGCTGAGCGTTGCACAAACAGAGGAGTCCTTAAAAAAGAGTGCTCGAGTATTGCACTCATTAAAATCTTTTAAATGAAAATATAAATCAATAAACCAATAAATAATTCACCAGTCAGAAAAGAAATAATAATTGTGTGATAAATAGATAAATTATTAAAAAAGTACATATCACCCAATATAAAGCAATAAAAAAACAACCAATCCATTTGTGAATAAAATTATTTAATATAATTGATCATGAAAAAGTAGCAAAAATTAATATGGCATAAATAAATTACCCTTTAAAAAAATAAATAATAATTTAGTAAAACCAAGTTAACAGCATTAAAGTACATACAAACAAATAAAGCAAAAAATAAATAAAATATTTTAAAAATAAATTAAATAATTTAATTGATTGGTCATAAAAAAATAGACCAATGAAGCAGTTAACGAAACAACATATAAAAAAATAAAAATTATTTAGAAATTAATTGGCTATCAGAAAAGTACAAATTAATGAATAAACTAAAAATAAACCAATAATGTTACAGTATGTTAATAGATTTGTAAACAAAACCCATCTCATTGGCCTGTAGGGCTACAGCAGGATCCACAAAAAACGCAAGAGGAACAACCAATGGCTCTCCAGAAAAGTCTGCAAGCCCGTGCCCTTCCCAAAGTGCCCCCAAAAGTCCTAAAGTGGCCCTATAAAAAAACACGAAAGCTTATTGGCCAATTATATTGAAAAAATAAACCATTATTGGTTCATGGAAATCAAAAAAAATTAGTAAAAGTTACCTTTCTTGTTCACATATTACTTTCATATCGCCGACGAAAGCATGATGCACTCGATATAATGAACTCCTGTTTATTATCATTATTTAATTTTACTCTTATTATTAGTATTAGTAGTATAGAAATAAAACCTGTTCATAGTCGGCTCTATTATATTGTAAAACTCGACTAAACTTTTCAAATAAAAGTAAATAGTCACAAAGTTATTATTTCTAAAATTTTAGTAATAATAATAATGATAATAATAATGAAAATAATAATAATAATACCGAACAGCGGCAGTCAAAAAATGATGACTCTCAAGTTATTAATAAAATAAAGTAAATAAAAAACTAAAGCAAAGCAAAAGTAAAAATATATAAGTTTAAAAAAAACTTAAAAGAGTTTCAATCCTTTATAAATACATAAAAAATATTATTTACATAAACAAAAATTAGTTAAGCAAAGCTAATGAGGAATGTCTTTAAAAAACATCCAGTCAAAAGACACAGAGAGAGAGGGTCATTAGTCCGCCAATCATCAAATTTAAAAATGCTCTTTTTATTTTTCTCTTCTTACTGGTACATTTTTATTTTTTAAAAACTTTATATACGTTAAAGATTATTAAAAATTTTAATAAAACAGCAAAATTATTTATGAAGTCCCAAAAAAACTTTTTAAGAATAAATAAAGAGAAATCGTCATGATTATATAAAGAAAATATGTTATATATATATATGGTATTTTTATATAAATAAGTTTTTATAAATATGTTAACTAATAATATTGTAAAAAAAAATAATATATAACTTTTTATACAAGATCTCCAAACTTTTAATAAGTATTTGCTAATGATATTTAAATAAATGAGTACATTTATAATAAAAAATAATATTTATATATTAAATGAAAATTTTTTCATAAAGATAATAACTCTTTTATAGCTTTATTATATTATTTCCTACTTAAAAAAAAGGTAATATAAAAATTAAATCATTGTAAGTCCTGAAAAAAAAAAAGTTAAACCAAAAACCTACTGTTTCGCTATTTTCATTGTCGGTGTGATAAATATTTATTAGAATGTCTTCTTTCTTAATAACTCCGTCTGTTAAAGATTCGCACTGAAATAAAATCTTTTTCATAAATATAATAATTAAAAAAAAATAATAGTGTAAAAACAGTTTTAAAAAATAATGAATAATTAATAAAAATAATACATACTAATAAAATTTATTATGAATATTTATACTAAATTAAACGTAAAAAAATTTAATACTGCTGGTTCTTAATTTTTTTTATGTTATCATAAATTAAATAAATATGATTATTTATTACTTAAAAATTCTATAAAATTAATAATTATGAATAATGATTAGAAAAATGAAGGCGAAAAGTATAATATTACAAGCTCTAAAATCTTTTTTATAGTAATTATAAAATGAAGGATTAATAAAGAATTCTTAGTAATAAATTTTTTTTAAAAATTATTTTAAATTAAAAGTTATAATAAAACCATATAACAGATATTCATCAAAATTTATTATTTATAATAACAAATTCAAAAATTATGATGAGTCAAGTGTTCGCTAATAAAGGGTTTGAAAAATAAACTTTTTTATAATAAATAAAAAAAAATTTGTTCACCAATAAAAATTCGAATAAAACAACATTTCCTCTAATAAATAAATCAATATTAAAGATTTAGTATAAAAAAATAATAAAATTATAATGATTTTAGTTGACCAACAAAAATTAAAAAAAATAATATATTTCATATAAAAAATAAGCAAAAATTGAAAAATTATGATATATTTAGTGCATCAATAAAAATTAGAATAAGTATAACATTTCATATAATAATTAAACAAAAAATTCTAATTTTATAATGAACTTTTTCTAATATATCTTCTTTACTGCTAGCGAAAAACAGTTATGATAAGAAAAAAATTCAATTTGCCGGGCGCTTCAAAAGTGACAAATTACAAAATTCGTAGAGAAAACTCATAAGAAACTGACATATTAAAAGAAGCAAAAAAATCATTAGAAAAAAAAGATACAAGCATTATTACGAAATAATGAGTTGCATTAGCTGAATTTTTATATAATATTCTTATTGGTTAAAAAAAAAATTAGTATCATCCTTTTTACTGATGTTTATATTTTTATTAAGCATGTATTTCTTTATTTTTATGAAAAATATAAAACCTTTACTTTTTTTTTATACTTGTCCATATTTTCATTCTTTAAAAATCTTTATATTACTCTCTTCTACCCCAACAAACGAAAGCCAAAGCATTAAATATAAAAGCTTATACCAACTATCATAACCTTTAAAGAAAAAGAATAACATTTCTTAAGTTTCATAACAATTTAATGAAAAAAATTTGGTTTTTGCAACCAATAGAAAAAAACATTCAAAACTATCATATGGAGCACGACGTTTTTTCATTAATGAACTCATCAGTTATAAGCAAATTAATAATTCATTTAATGAGTTTATATTTTTTACAAAAATTTTAATTTACCACAAATTTTTATTATTTTAATAAATTTTATTATAAAATAAATAAAAGTTCGTTAACAATTTTTATATAAAAATTACCTCAACGCACTCAATTAATAAAAATAATAAAACAGCAGCTTTGATAAGAAAAATATCAAAATGACACTCACGTGGAAGCATTTTAAAAAAAAATGGGGGGTCAACAAGTTAATCAAAAAACGTTTCTGTGCCAAAACAAGACCACCCACAAGGTAGAAAAACCACCAATACGCTTTTCGTTAAAAAAATATATTTTTTAGCATTGGCTAAAAGAAAAGAAAGAAAGTATTGCGGCGTTTGTAAAAAGTATAATGATAGTAATAATAAAACTTATAGTAATAGTAAGGAAAACTAAATATTATTATGCTTCTATGAAATAAGTAAAACGAATTTTTTTTTAAAATAATAAATATAAAAAATACTAATATTATAATAAATAATGAATAAAAAATTATTAAATTTACTATTAATTAAATATTTATAAAAATTTAAATAATTCATAATTTTATAGTAATAAAATTGTATATTTGAAAAAGTTTAACTTTTATATATTTAATATTTTAAACTGATTTAAAATTTATTAATAAATAATATAAACTATAAAAAAAATAACGAAATAAATTTTTATATATTTTTTATAATAGTTAAAAATAAAAAAAAAAGTTTAATAATAATTAAACGTAGAAGAAACTTTTTTATAATAAACAAAATATGATAAAAAACTTTTTGAAAGTATAATACAAAAAATCTCCATTACTTTCAAAAAATATTTATACAAGATTTATTTTAATTATTTTTATTAATATAAAGAAATACAACTCATATTGTTTAAAGTAGTTTAAGCAAGTATAAAAACTTTCAAACTCTTAAAAAAAATTGTAAATTATATCTTTTTATAGAAAAGTTATAGTAAAGTAATAATAGAAAAAAAAAGTTTTTATTACTTATAGAAAAAAATTACTTCAACTAAAAAAACGTCGTTGCTTAAAAATAATGAAACGGTCGGAAGAGAATCAGAGTCCACGTGGAAAGCAAGATCAAGTGATTCAGAAAGCGCCTAAAATAATAGTTATTATTATTATTATCATTATTTATTGTTATTATTACTATTGTAAAAATGTATGTAACTTCAATTATATATTATTATCCATTTTTTTATAATAATAAAAGTGATCAGTTTATTAATATATATAAATGCTTAATTAATTTAAAACTCTATAAATAATAATTTAATAACTTCAACATTTTTATAATTTCCAACAATGGTAAACATGTTAGTTTTTAGTACAAGAATCTAATTATACTAACTAAAATAAAATATAATACTGTTATTCAATTCATATATAAATAGAAAAAATATGTCATAGTATATATATATTGTTGTCACCATTATTATTTTATAAGCAGAAAAGATATAAGTAAAATTCAAAAAATAGAAAAAACAAATTTACCCAAAAAGCAAACGCAAATGGTAATTAACAGCTTCCACTATTGCAAAAATGTTCACAACAAAAGTTAAAATATTTATATAAATTATTATTCAGTACTCTGTTTTAAGATTTACATATATTAAAAGTATAATGAAGCGAAATTTAATTACTATAAAAAGTTTATTTTTACAACAGCTTGTTAATAAATTTCGCGAAGCGATAAAATTCAATATTAAATATGCTTTTTAAAAATAATATAAATTATGTAAAGTAATGACTTTCATAAGAAAATTAACCACAAAATTATAATAAAAATTTGTTAAGCTAAATTAGTTTACTTATTATTATAATTAATATAATATATATATATAATTTTTATATCTATAAGAAAAACCTTAAATTGCTCCATAAAAGATGTACATTTTATATAATTCTGTTGATAATGTCTTAAACTTGTAAGCAAAAAGGATGAATCTCCTGTTTCCTTGCACTTTTCCAAGCATAAACTCATTACTTTTTTTAGGTTTAGAATCTTTGTCCTTTCTAGTTCGACTTCCTGATTGCATGATAAAGATTTATTTATTTTGTAAAAAATTGTACTATATTAATATTATAAAAGATCTAAGAATTCTTACTATTTTTATATCATTATGGAACGAAAAAAAAATAACGATGTAGAGTCTGTAAAGATAACTCACGCGAAGCATTATAAATAGATTGTCGTTAAGCTTTCCTTGTTTTAAAAAACCTTTGCAGGTTAGTAACAGATTTTTCAGTGAACTAATATTTTTAATAAACTTATTTTTTTCTTTAACAAAATTACGAGATCCATACTTGTGTTCTTTGCCATATGAAAATAAAATAAGTTTTTAAATAAGTCCCTTATCTTAGTATTTGTTACCTAGATCACTCCCTTTGTTTTCAAACAGAGAAGCTAAGCTATCGACGCAACTCTGAATAGAAAGATGAGACAGTGCTATAGTCATCACACCACGTACGTACAAGTTACTAAACTTTTCAAAAGTTTTTTAAATTGTTGCATGTATATGAGGGTGGGCCTCCTAAGGGCAGGACTATAGGGATTATGTGCGCTTCGCGCTCTTCCTTCTTTTTTAATGCTATTTAGACGGCTCGGGAGCAGTTTAGTGAGTCATTTCAGCTCTTCTTAACTAACTTTGTTTTATATTTCTTTGTAATATAATTTTTTAAATTTACTCTCATTTGTTTATAATATATCAGTTATCGAAGTTATCAAGTCTGTAAGATCAACAAAACATTAAAAAATCGTCGGGGTGTATCCCTTATAAAAAAAGATGATTAAAAAATTTTTAAGTGAGTTTTCCCTATTATTTCAGTATCAACTAAAAAAAAATTAATGTGACTTTTCAGGTATACGTATAAAGTCAAGTCGTTATATGTATTATTAAGAAGACAAAGAAAAAGGATTTATAAATTTAAAATAAAACACCACCAACTGAGCGTATTAAACTTCAATTAATGAAATGAGCTAAAATAAACTGTTAAATAAAAACCAAGCTGATTTTAATTCTACTTGCAAAATCTGGTAATATAGCAGATTTTGTTTTCACGAAGTAAGAAGTGACCTTCCTTATTATTTGAAAACAAACTTTTTAATAAATATAAACGTTCTATAGAACCTTATGATATCCTTATGTAATGCTACACAGATTTTTTTTAGACTAAAAAATATGAATATCGCCCTACAGAGGAACACAATCTGCTAATACGGAAGGTTTTTTTTAAAAAAAAAGCACGAATCTAAAAATTACCTTAAGAGGCCGTATAATTGTCGATATGAAAAGCCATAAAGCATATAGAATACTAAACAATTAATTTTATAATAAATTTAACTAAAGAGAATTTTTACGAATCTGAGACAGTAAAGAACAATTACAGGGAATCACCTATAATAAAAAACTTCATACAAAAATCTATTATCATTACCTTAAGCAAGCTTTACAGAGAAAATAATGTGTAAGAAAAACAAATATACTCAAAGAACAATTTAACAAGACGATTCAAAAAAGATCTCTTGTTCATTCTACTCTAAGCAGGCTTGTGGTAATAGGAAGTTACTTCAAGGAAAACAAAAGTAAAATTGAGCCAGGAACCGTTCATAAATAAAAATGTTGGAAAGATAAGTCGCTTATAGGAAAAGCAAGGAAATAAGCTCACTATAAACTAAAATAAATTCATTAAACATTACTGTTATTTTGAAGGAAAAAAGCATATTGTATATTTATAATTCTATAAAGGAAACACATACTGGCTAAAAACAGGTTTTTAAAAAGCTAGCCTTCGTAATTATTTATTTATAAATTTTCACCGCCTCGCTACAACTACCCCTATATAATAAATACTTGTAATCCGAAGTAACGCATGCTTGACCACATAGTTACAGGTAAGATAGAACCTGCCTCAAGATTTTAGCAATCCTACGCATTTTTACCAGTTTTAAGAGTAGTTGTTTTCAACCGCGGACCGTCAAGCTAGATTTCAGGCACCACCTTTAACTCTCCAAAGTAATGCCCAACTTTCTGGGGCATTAAAGGTGGCCCTTTGAAGATCCCGTATGGACAGCTGTGCAGGCTGGTGCTATTAGTGGTAGCATTAGGCGCTGTTTTGTGTCTTTGACTGTTGCCTTGAACCTAATTTATGAGCCTTCTCGATTTCAATGCACATTCTTCATGAGCGCAAGGGTTACTCTTTGTCCCTAGGCTCATCGTCGTACAAGTGCTTGTAACAGACAAGCCTATATACAAAATTCGCAACTTCCATCGCTCTTAGTCCATGTTTAAGTGGTTCCGAATCAAAACTTTTGTTTATTAAATCATCACTTATACTAAGTGTCAGACACGATCTTTGCTTTCAGCAGACCTTATTTGCATTGAAAGTCCCCGATTAGCCTGGCACTTAGCTGTTTTTTCCAAACTTTTAGTTTAAAAAATGATTCAAGTAGCGCATCATTCACTATGGGGAGCGGCGCGGTTATTATACATAGTACTAGCACTAATAAGAAAAGGTACCCTTAGCATGTACCGAAGCCCAGATAAGTCACCGAAATGAGCTATGCCAGAGCCGCTGCAATGCTAAAAATAATTTTATAAAAATGCTAGTACTATGCTACAAGCTCAATCAGTTACAATCAAGCATGCATTCTCGGAATCAAGGAACAAATGCACTGCGTTCATCTTTGCTACTAACATGACAGAAGTTTAATCTAGCAACTTAGCTGTATTCGTTAACGGTTTAATAGGTTAATAGTTAACTACAACAATCTTCCTAGGCAAATTAGAATTAAAACTTGATTCGGAAGGCGATGCTAGAACTCAACGCCAAGCCTTACGGTTAAAGTTAATTAGCTTAAACCGTAACACGACCCTAGTCATCATCAAGCTACAAACTTCTCGTAACAATTACGTTAGCTAAAACTTGCGCCATCAGATACATGTAAAATAGAACCTGCTCCAAGGCTAAGGTCAATTCTCAAGTTTTTGTCAGTTGTAAGAGCATGTCTTTCAACACGTGCGTCTCTAACATAACATAACTCAATTTTAAGTTTAAATTAGTTAACTATTGCAGCCTGCGGCTCTCCTCAGTAACGCCATGCGCTCAACCTAGAGCTTAGCTAAGGAAAGTACCATAATCACGATCCTAGGTTGGTAAATAGTCAGGAAACGAGTCCAAGCTTCAAATCGGAAGCTAGCCATGTTGAACCTAAGGTTACTGTACATTATCCGCCTTAGCAGAGGGCTTAAAGGATATTCGTTTGCTAACACCACCGGGTAGTAGAGGGTGACATGACCAAAGCAAAGATAAGTTTACATCACTACTCTCTTCCTTAAGGTTGACAACCTTCGAGCGCCGGAGATCGAAACCACCCGGAACCCTCGTGAAATAACCTGCGAATTGAAACGTATTTTAATGAATAGGCACGATCTTTTTCGTGCACTTGTACTAACATGTTCCTGGGGACGGCAATTGTCGGTGCATCCTCACTACCATGCAGAGTGTACATCAATGCTGGATAGCTCAGATAAAGTAACCATCAATCAAGCCAACCACTAAAAGCTTAATCATCACCGCTGAGGTATAACGATAACTACCTAACTTTAAATCATGGCCGCATGATAGCCTAGATCGCGAAGACCACGTAAGCAAAGAAGGAAGCTCGCGTCAGGCAAGCGTCAATAAAATAAGGTAAAATACCAGCGCTGGCACAAGTGCGAAGGTGCCTTGAGAATAGATTTCTATTCTCTAAATACATGGGTCTGAAGCCCTTAAGAATTTAAAAATAACAAAAATAAATTAACAATAGTGTTTCTACCCAGTGAAATTCAATACACATAAGTTAAAATCAAGGTAACAGGTAGAAGTACTAAGTAAAGAATCATAATGATTAAAAGTTATAAAAATATTCTAATAATTTTTGAACTATTAAAGAAAATATCTAGCATATACTAGTAAGTAGCACTATTGTGTGGAGATAATTCGAGAAAACCTTAAGATCAGGAAGGGCATGTAAAAGTTTTTATATAAATTTAACCACATCACCAGTTTACAACTAGTTGATTAACATCCAGATTCAATGTCAATCATGCTACTTGATCACTCATTAACCTAACCGACATGAGATTTGCTTAGGCTTGCACGAATCTACTCGAATTAGGTAGACTTAGCCCCTAGAACCAAGGTTGAGTTAGTTTCAAGGGATTTACTTTTATCGCTTTGATAAGTTCTGATGGGAGCCAAAAGAACCAAGTAGGTAATACCGCTAGTATGTTTCGCCGAAACATTGATATAAAGCATTTATTGTCAGTTTTTATTATCATTATTATCATTAGGTTAGCTGCTAGTTCAAGTGGTTTATGTTAACTTTCTTTCAAGCTAAACATGTTTATGCAAGCTACTCAACGGCTCACAGGAATTACATCTGCTAAGGCCTAACGTGACTCGACTGTTTTACCAGTTTTACGAGCAAATCTTTCGATTCACAGGTTTTACTTAGCGCTCTCCTCGGTCAACGAATGTTCTCGTCGCTATTTTTTCAAGTAAAGCAACCATAATCATAGCCTGAAGTTTTATCTTACTTTGTGTGCTAAAATGCTAACTAGAGTCTACTTGGTGTTTCAACTGAAGCCAAAGTCAACCTCGGACTATAGAGGGTTAATAAACATAACCAGGTTTCGTAACTACATCACACATTGAATCAAACCGAGGATGGAGCATAACCGGTTAGATTAGGAAGCCGATGTCAGAGAATATATATCGAGCCCAATGGCGAATTTAACTAAAAGGCCTATATAAGAAGGCCGATTTAACTCAAAGCAAAGTTTTCATTCTATTTCTTGCTAGTTGATCTTGAGGCAGAGTTTTACTTTCGCCAATTGATTTAGGCTGCTACAGTTCATAGATGCACTTAATTTTAGTACTTTGCGCTTAAAAGTTAGTACTTGTTGGTTTACTTTCTTACGGTTATATAATAATATTAGCGGACATAATCTCTAGGTTAATTTTCAAGATAGCTGGTTGCTTACATAATAATACTAACCAGATTCGAACTAGTTTCTCCAAAGTCGAATGACTACAGTAAGGCGTTCCACTTTGATAGAACAAAACTAACTACCGCTCTAGAAATGATAGCTTGTTCTACCAAAGTAGAACGGAACAAAGGATAAAGTTATGTATCTCCTTTATTTACGGTGTATTATCCACAGAAGTAGTGTAATAATCACCTAGCTCGAGTAGATGCAATACTGAGTCCCTACGGTGTATAGCATCTGCTACGAAGCAAAAGAGATAAACATTACTTTATCCTTTTTTTCCTTATACTCTGGTAGAATAATTTAATTTTCATTTCTAGGTGGTAGTTATTTTTGTTCTACCAAAGTATAACCTTATTCCCTAGCATGAAGGATTACTATTTGTAAAATGAAAAATTGTAATATTTCTGTATTGTTGTTAAGTCGCCTGTGCTAGGGTTTAGTAACCAAGGTGAAACAACCTATTTACAAACTATTCAGTCGAGTAGGCAGAAACTAGTCAGCATCTTTACCGCTAGGAAGTACTCTTGGTTTAATCAATTTTATCAAAGTCATAATCGAGACTTTGCTACCGGTTTATGAATCTTCTGTGCGTTGTAGTAATCTCGTGGTTATTATTTTATACCATTGACGATTGGTATATAGATCTGGGCAGTGATTTGTCACTTTATTGAACTTCATTGAGGTGAAATCCTTTAGCTTTATCTTTACCTTGGCCTTTATACATTGAAAACTACCTCTAACAGATCTATATTTATATTTTTTATATCTAAAATAATTTATATATTTTAAATATTAAATAATTATATAAATAATTTATATATTTTATCTTTTAGTGCTTCTACCTAAACTAAACTAATTGAATTTACTTTATCTTTTGTATATCTAATTTTACTAGGTAGAAGCGTTTTAGTGACCTAAATTAGGTCACTTTTTACATTCTTAAGAGGTTTAAAACCTCGTATATAGAGAGCAAGCTAATTAACTTGCTCTCTCCGCGCTCTTCCTCTCGTGCGAAGACTATCTTTTGGTTCGCGTACGAGCTTGTGACGCAGCCGGTCTAGTGCTGTGACCACGGCAGATAAGTCCATAGTTTATATAGTTGTTAATTTTGGCGACTGTGCAGCTCAGCTACTTAATGGGTAGACTTTGGTGCTACTTTGGTATCTTTGTCTGTTTTCTCTAACCTTGTGAGCATCCGTGCTAGATTGTACATTCTTTGACAGAGCGAGGTTTGCTTTTTGACCCTAGACTGTCAATCGTACAAGTGCTTGTAACAGACAAGCCTATTATAAAATTCGCTCTGGCGAACGACTTAGTCCTCGAGGGTTCCGGATGGTTTCGATCTACGGCGCTCGGAAGGTTGTCAGCCTCAGATGGACGGTTAACTCAAGGTCGATTCATCTTGGCTTTGGTCATGTCACCCTTTACTATCCGATGGTGTCAGACAACGAATCTCCTTCAAGCCCTCTGCTGAGTCGGAGAAGGTACATTAAACTCAGAACTAACATTGCTATTATCCGATTTGATACTTGAACTCGTTTACTGATTTTTACCAACCTAGGATCGTGATTATGGTACCGTCCTTAGTTGAGCTCAGGATTCAGGGTGAGCTAGCGCTGAGGAGAGGCGTAGATTGCTATAGCTAGCTAACTTGGGTTTAAGTAATGTTAGAGATGCACGGTTCGAAGCTACTCTTAAAATTGGCAAAAAGTCGCTAGTTGGTAAAGTTTTACAGCAAGTTTTAGCTTACCTGTATTCGCAAGCGCAAATTTTAGCTAACCGGATGTTTACGAGAAGTTTGTGGCATGTAAATGGCTTTATAGTCATAATTAAGTATATTGGTAGCTTAGCTTTAGCTTAGCGTTGAATACTAGCATTGCCTGCTGAACCGTTGCATTCTTATGCGGCCTTTAGGCAGAACAGTCGTATTCAACCAATTAACTATTAAATGGTTGACGAAAGCTGCTAAGTTGCCTAGCACTCTACTGTGGTTGACGGCGAATATCAAAGACGAAAGCCGCTATAGCAAGAGCTAGGTGATGAGTAATGTTCTACTAGGATTATCATCTCCTTCCAAGGCCGTCGGCTATTGGTTCTTTCGCGGCATCTTTGTGACGCTTGTGATTGTGCTGGTATGCTTTCCCTGGCGTCTGCTAGCCGCTGCTGAATAGTACCTGTAGCCTACGGGTATTGACACGAATAGTGTCTATACTATATAATCCTAGTAGCTAGTATTATATATACCCGCGCCGCTCCCCTAAGGAGGAATAGCTGCAGAAAGCAATGCTAGTTTTCAATGAGAAGCTTTTATTTAATCAAAATTAATTAAACCTTTTTTTCAAGTAAGGAAATTCCATTTAGTTTAAGTCACTCTTCCTAAAAACTAGTTGTCAATTAAACCAATTTTTTGCTAACTGGATTGCCAGCTATTAGATGACAGCATGGTTCCCTAACACCATCTAACCGTGAAATAGTTTTGCTCTTTAGCTAATGTAGCTAAGACTGATCAATTTAATTATTTGCAAACCTGTTCGTTGAGAGTTGTACGTTATTTTGAAGAGTTCTAGATGATCCTGGAATATGGCTTAGTAGTTCGCGGGTCGAAAGATCTACTTTTAAACTTGGTAAGAATGTGTCCGTTGGAATAGCCCTCTAGTAAATATGTCTACATAGTAATAAAATTTCTCTTAGCTTCTTTTTACAAATTATCTAAATTGAGGCAAGATAGTCTACAATTGTCACAATTGTCTTAGTATAGCAGTAGTGAGTCTATAGTAATATGTATTACCTGAGTAGTCTGATTAACAAGCAAAATGCAAAACTTTACTGGAGTTTCTGGCAGAATGTTAGCTTTAGATAAATAATATAAACCATAATCATGCTTCTTTAGGTTTCAGAGTTAATTAGCTATGAATGTCAATCAGTGAGTTTAGGAGGTATACTTAAGTTTACTGAAATATCAAGTTGACCTCGTCATGCCCTTAAGAACTGGCTAAGTTCAACTTTAGTTGAACACCAGAACGAACTAACAGTTTAGAAATGTTAGCTCAGAAAAAGGTTCTACTAAAGTAGAACGAAAAACAATGTAAAGCAATAAATTTAACCCCCACCTCAGAGGCTAAAGCCTGGGAAACGGTGGTATATATAATACTAGTAGCTAACGCTATCCAACATTCCCATCCGGAACCGCATAATGCCGATCCGAATGAGAGAGTACTGAAACAAGTTCAACCTGCTTCCTGTGTCTGTTCTTGCAGCTTTGGGTTAAGCATATTTGTTAGTCACTTTAACGCGAAGTTTCCCAAATTTGGAACCATGCTTCGAACCTAGTCTTTGCTGGCGCCTGGGGCTATCTAATGCTAATTTGGTAGCCGAAGTGAACACTCTTGCTTAATTCTAATTACTATATAATTGACGCAAGTTGATGATTATGCACTCTATTTTAACGGTTTTTTTTACCCAGAAACTTGTTGAAACAGAATGCTTCGTCTTTTACAATTTTAAATATAACACTACAACAAAAAGTATAAAACTGCTCCTAGTGAAGCTCATAATAAGATTATCTACCCTCTAATAATCAAAATTTATTAAATGTAGGACCCAAAATAACACGCACAATATGGTTAGCACATGGCATGTACCACAGAATGAAAACGTAAATAGTCAGAGTTCAAATTTTAAACGGTTTCTGTTTGTATAAGACTGGGCAAGCACATTTAATTAAATTTAAGCACCAGGTCTTTTTCAATAAGACCAGTTGACATATATAGGGTTTTCATTGTACATTTATTTCTGTTATCTTAGCAGGTAGAAGTATGGCAAAATGGGAATACTAAAAATTTTCTACTGTTCAACAAAAGCATATGTATTATATTTTATGGATTTTGCAGTGACTTATAGGGAGAGAAAAAAAGGAAAGAGAGCATAGTGCACTACATTAGTCTAACATCTGAATATATAAGCATAAGTAGCTGTTAATAAACATAAACGTAAACTTTTTAAATTAATTTAATTACCGGTCATGGCCCAAAGCTGCTTTGTTCTGTTTTACCAACATTACCGAAGGTAATGGGGGCCTCAGAATGGGTGGATTTCGGTAGACGAGTTTTAGTAAAAATCATTACTGTACCACTTAATTTTCACAATGAGTTTGTTCGAGTGCTAAGTTTAAGGTTTTTATGCTTGAAAAGAGGATAGTGTACTTCAGCATATTAGAATGAAAAGCCTTCTGTGGTGTTTTAATAAGTGCATTTACGGAGAAAAAGAAAAGGAACGATCACTACCTTGAAGAAAAATAGTTATAGGAAAGCACAATATAATGTGAGGAAAGAGATAACACGTTTTATGGACACGTGAATTATCAGAGTTAACTCCCAAAAGGCAGAAGGGAACCTTGAAGGAAACGGATAATGCCTTAAAATTAGCAATTACCCAACTTGGACAACAGCTTTTTGTTTATGACCTTGGATCTAATCTATGTTCCTGGAAAAATGTATAAGATTTATAGAACTGCTTTACGCCAACATATAGATGATTAGACCAAGTCAAGCGTGCATTTCGCATAACTTACACTCTCAACAGATAACCAGAACTAAGACAATTACTTGGCTGGCATATATTCACTTCTATGAAGATGACGTGCTACACTTAAAATACACGTTTTTACCGCTCATCCTTGACCATTAGGTAGCAAAAGATCGGAGAGTAATTTTCACAAGAAAAGACAGCTAACCTTATAAGAAATTTGAGAAATTTTAGGAGAGGCCCATCTTAAACTATAGAAAAAACTGTTTAACAGCTTACCTTTTCAGGGACTGTTATATATACTTATGATATAAGAGAAGGAAAATCAACAACAAAGATATTAAACTGCGAAATATAAGCTTTAAGGCGAAATCTTTTTTATACAAATTTACACTTTAAATTTACAGGATTATAATCTAAATTAATGATTACTTTCTGACGGGGGACAAGAATAGAGATCATTTTATTGTCGTAAAGGACATATACCTCAGGGAAGAAATACAAAATATGGGGAACAAACGTAAAAACACGTGTGATGAGCACATGGTACGGCATAAGGTTTAGAATGAGTCTTTAACCTAAACACTAAAGATGGTCTCTCGGAATCAATTATGATATGAATTTTTCCAGCTCTTAAAAAACGGTCTTAAGGAACATATGTCATATAATGTAGATGTATGTGGTTATAGGAGTGTTTAGGCAGCAGTTTAATTATATATAAACCCTCGCTTTTTCGGTCGGTAGTGTATTTATCAACCCAATTATTTATCCCAATGTTTAAGCAAAAGTGAACTATTTGAGTGTCCGTTCTTTACTAGTGAAAGGGATCGTAATATTGAAAAAGTTAGATCAGTTCATTTTACAAGGTAGAAGTGATGCACAGGTATCCTGCAGACAACGTTGACCTTAGCAAACGGATAATATATGGTATAGGCTTTGTATTGAATTGCATGAGTTTGAAATAGGCTAGTACTTCTATAGTGTATTTTTGTCGGTTTACATGAATTTTTTGGGGGCTTCTAAATCTTTAAGTTTGTTTTCTTATACTATGTAAAAGAATTAAGCAGATCTCTCGCCCTGTCATTTGTTTGCTTGAAAATTAGTAATTTGCTTGTCTTAACTTCATGTGTACCTTTGGTAATTCCACGTTTTGGTTTTCCAACAATAGGAGAGATGAAACAAATTTAATTTTATTATCAGTACGGAAACATGGAAGTCTAATGACAATTTCATTAAAGTAATTAATCAATAGCAAATCCTGAAAGACTCCCGAGTTCAAAGCCCTCAGTACATCAAAAATTCCCGGAATAGTAGGAAAAATACTAACTCCAAAAAAAATATGAAACTAAATAAATTAACCCTCCTTCGTTTTTTTAATGTTCATCTTTTTGTTATATTCATTTTATAACTCTATAGGTTCAAAAAAAATTGAAGAATGTGTAACTACAGGGTGTGAGAGTTGAAGGTTAGGGTAAATACATGTAAGTCACGTGGAAGACTAAGTTCTTTATGACTTTCTCTTTTCTCCCCCTTGTCGTCTTAAGTTGCCCGCTGTGTACGGATTGGGTCTATCTTGTTTAGTAATATACGGGGTAGTTTAATACATAAATATATATAATTTCTTAGCGTTAGGTAATATTTCGTTGCCTATATAGATCTTTAAACCAGTTCCGTAAGCAGGAAGTAATTCTGTTAATATATTTCTAATCACAAACATGCTATACAATGCCTTGCTTATGGCGATATATTCAGCTCCACAGGAAGATTTATTAATTTTTGTTTTTGTCTAAGTTGGAGGACCGTTGAACAGGGGAGCGATTAACAAGGATGAGATGGCCCATGGAGGTCTTATAGTCCTTTGTGTCCGCCCATGAAAAATTACAGTAGCATTCTACTAATACCTTATTTCTATGGTTATCTAGAGGAAGTGCTCTAACGCGCACTCTATGGTTCGACCGTTGCAGTGTAGGAAACGGTTAAGCATAGAACTGACATGAAATATCAGGTCTAGTACTGTCAGCGATATTTCGTAGTGACCCGACTGGGCTGTAAAGGTTGATTAGCCCCCCCATCCGAGGGTGTTTTGGCCTTGTGTTAATGGACAAAGGTAGTTTTGATATGTTTTCCTTACCAATATGATGTTTTTGAGAACTTTGATTTAACAGGACGGCATTGTCCTGTCATCGATGTTAATTCCCGGAATTCTTTGGGTTTTTCCACGTTCCTTAAATTATTCTCTGTCCTCATATTATTGATAAAGGAGGTGTGTTCATACCTATAATTGTTTCAAAGTTATTCGTATAAAATATGCATTCATCTACTTTGCTCTGACTGTAACCATACTTTTTAAGCTTTGTAGACAACTCTCGATAGAAAAGTCTCGCTGTCTCTTTAAGGTCGTAAAGAGCAACAATAATTTTTAATGCACAATTTTTTATTCAACTATGTTCCTTAAGCAGTCATTTTTGAAGATGGTGTAATTTATATTTAATTTATTTTTTATTGAATACACTCCTTGTGGTATGTGTACAAATACAGACTTTTGTAATTTTGAGTGTAAAAATGCGGTTGTTATTGTTGAGGAAAAGATTCCAGTTCATAAGTTTAAAGCAAATAACCGTTTTTAGAGAGTTTTATTTTTACTGTTTAGATTATTTCATTGCTTAGTAGTTGGTATGTAATGAAGGTTCACGAAAAATGAACCGGGAGTCGCGTTAATTTTTTTCAGTGCTTTTTTTTGTTCTAGTCACATCTGTACGTTTCTCACACACACACACACACTCTATTTTTATATATATATACATTTGTTTACAATTAATTTTTAAAGGGCTTAAAGGTTTAGATACCGGTCAGTAAAGGTTTGAATACCCCGACAGTTATGTCTGCTGTACGGACTGGCTAATTTTCGCATTTTGGCTAGAGTTAATAGTGGTCTAAAATTTGGATGACACTGGAAAATAAGTGCTTAATAACTAGAATCAGGAATTTGCTGAAGGCCTCTGGCAACTAATCTGGCTTTGTATTGATTATTTGCTTTAAGATGTAACCTCCACGCAGTTGATAATAAATTTCGTTAGGAATAAACCATAGTAATTATCTCGAAACCTTTATGCTCTAATGATGTGGGATTGTTTTTAGCTGCTAATTTTCACAAGTTTTTGTCTGCTGATTACATCGCTTCAGAATATGTTAAAGTATTATGAGTTATTAAAGCAATTGATAACCTGGTTTTTTTGGCATGCAGTCCGCAACACTTTCAAAGTGTCTTTTATTTGCACTTTCCTATTCGTTATACTCACTGTAGTGCACAGTTATACTCTTTAGTAGCTGTTCTTATTCACAGTCGTTTTCTTCATCTATAGAGCAATTTACAACTGCTAATATATCTGTATTTCATATAATCATGCGTTTTAATTGTATCCGACAACCTCTTGTAGGGTTTATATTTTAAATTTTAATGGGTAACTGCTTTTTTAGGTTTGTTATTTGGTGATCCGGATAGTGTGATTTTACTTAAAAATTCAGCAGCGTCATTTTTATTATGATTTATTGAGGTTGGCTCAAACTTAGAGTGTTTCTTCAAGTGATCTAAACTTCCTGTATATTGTTAATATAATTAGTGAAGACTTCTTTAGTATAAATGCCAGTTCTTCTAAATGAGCTATTGTTTTCTATTTAATTCAGATTTCTTATAGTTAAATGCGTTAATAAAGTTGTTTCGGTGTTAGGCCTGTATATTACTTCAGGGTTCATAGTAAGAGCAATTATTTAGGTAGTGCTTTTTTGTGTTTAAGGAAATAGAGAAAGGGTTATGTGTAATTTGAATTGTTTCTGTTGTTAAAAAGGAACACGCCCTCAAAATATGTCCCTGAACCTTACAATTTTCCCTGCGTTAATACTAAATATGTTAAATTCGTTCTCGGTGGGATCTAATGGTTTGAATAAATGAACGCCTTCTAAAGCACGATCTTGCGATTTCCTTTCATAGTGCGGATTATAATATAAGACTTTGCAGCATAAAGATTTATAAAATTTAAGGCTAAAATTTTGGTTAGGTGTAAGTTGTTCGCCCTTTTTTGGTATGTTATTAAGGATTAGTATTGCCTCGCGGATAGCCTCACTCCAATAGTTTTTAGGAAATTTAGGGTGTTCTAATATACTCCGGGCCACGTTAGGTAAACTCTGAATGCTTCTTACACTTAGCATGGGTTAAGGAGCATCTTTAAGTACAGTTGACAGTTTGATAACCTCCTCTTGTATGTCTTGATTAACTTTATAGTTAATAAATTCGCTGCCTATATCGATTCTTATTACCTTTATAACAGTTGTTATGATGTTTCCATTATTTTTTTTATCCTCTATAAATTTATGTAGACTAAATCCAGTTAATTTAATTGTTAAAATTTCCTGTTAGTTTTTTGCAAATAATATTGTAATAAGTTTCGATTTCGCGTCAGTACAAATACATTATTGTATCCCTCGTACGAAGTAATATCCCTGGTTAAAGTGTCTATATATATTAATCGTCCGAGTTTTCGAAAACCGTGGGTTTCGCTAAATTAGCTAATTTTCTTTTTCTTTATTCTACAGGTTAAAGCATACTTCACAATCTTCGTTTTTATATTAAGGAATGTTCGGATAACCTCCTCTATATAGTAATGATTAAAGTGACCAAACCTGTATTGTTTTCTTTGGAACATTCGTCACAACAAATTAATAAGTTACCGACATGGAAAAACTTTTATTTGCATTTACAGTGTCAAGAATGTACAGTCAATCTCTTTAAATTCCCGGAGTCACAATGTTATTTTGTTTTCTAATAGACTGTTATCTTTAAAGAAAACATTATAACCTTTTTGTTAAGCTTGCAAACTGATAATAGGTTATATTAAAAGTTGTTATTATATATGGCTTTAACGTGCGCAAGGCAAATTAAATATCCACTCAAATAAGCTTTTGAGTGGTCAGTTAATGGGTTTAATGATATTTCTTTGGTAAGTTAACTGGCTTATTAGTCCCTTTGTCTTTAACAAGGTGGAGGTAGGCCCGTGTCCACAACCATGTGTTGTTCAGACCTTTGTCCGAATTTTAGCAGGCATGCTATTTCAACATGCCCAATTTTTCAGCAAAATTTGCATATTTCTCTGATAAAGGACACTGTGATCTCAAGTGGCAATCTAGTCACTTGCAATGAAATTGAAGGGACTCAACAAAATATTTGTGCTTAGATTTATTTTCTTGGAATGTAATAAAAGAAGAACATTTCGAAGCAGTTTCAACTTTATGCCTTGTCTTGAAGAAGTAAGAGTGTATTTATAACCAAAGCAATTAGGGTTATTGCTGTAATACTGTCCAAGATCAGTAATTTTCTTTATGTGAAAAATTAATTATTTTATTGTACACTGTTCTTCAAATTCGTTTGAAAGATAGTTAAGTCGAGTTGCAAATTGTTGAACTGTTTTATCACGGTCTTTCGTGGCGATACAGAGTTCTTGCACTCTGCTCATAAAGGTAACAAGTGACTTTCTTCCAAAGGTATCCTTAACAATCTATAGAGCACGCTCTGGTTCTGTAACTTTAATTTCTTTAATTCTACTTTTTACATCGCGATGAACGCTGTTCAAAATATATTTGGATACCCAGCGCAGAATTCTTCAGTCTCTCCGAAGAACTTACTACCCCCGGTTCACCTACTTTTATTTCTATAAAAAATAGGTCAAGGGCTCCCTGATTGATTAAAGCTAGTTTTTAAACCATTGACGAAAATGTGGTGTCCCTTAGAAATTGTCCTTTCCAAGCTTGTTGGGTGCGCTTATCAAAGATATTATGCAACTAAAGAAAAGGTGTGAAAGTAATTAAAGTAAAGTAAATATTATAGTAGTCTGAATTAAAAAAAATTAAATTGAGAAAGAATAATAAAAGTTTATAATAAATAAAAGTAATAAATGAAAGCGTGGAAGAGAGTATTAATATAACAGTAAATAACGTGAAAATATATAATGGTATAAATTAAACTTAAAAAAAAACTAAGAAATGCCAATAAAAGTTATATTATATAAAAGTAAAATATAAACAAATGTATATAAAAAAGACAAGAAACAAAGGACGTAGTATTTCGTATGCTCATAGAAAAATACGTGCTTATAACGTAATAGACAGAATGGAATAAAGAGGGAAGAAAATATAGAGGAGAAAAACAGTAACCACGCACGTGTTTTATTTTTACTAGTGTTCACTTCAGAGGTTGCAAGCCTTCCAGAGCATATGTATTATAGACGGCATAGTAATATAATATATATATATAGTATATTATAGACAATAAAATAATAGAGTATAAGAAAGTCGAAGTACTAGAAAGCACTATAAATTTATTTGGTTATTATAAACTCCCAGCCGCATAACAAAAAGAATAAAAAAAACTGCAGCAGCTACGCGAGCCAAACTTATATAATCACATGCGCATTTCACTTGAGCCTTGAACACTTGAACACTACCCCCATGCTATAAACACCCTAATTTATATTTCTCCTTTTATTGATCTTTCAGACTTGAAATTTCAAGAACGAATATATTATAAAAAAATTTAGAGTAATACGTTAAATTATATCACGAATAAATATAATATTAGTGAAAAAATTAAAAAGAGTCGTATAATTTATTTAATTGCTCTCGAGCCGACAAGAACAAGACCATAAAAGAAAAAAAAAAAGCGCGACACTCATGAACCCCTAAAATGTTTAATCAGAGGTGTGCCCCCAGACGGCCTCAATTACATCTAACACATAAATTATCACTGTTCCCTACGTTTCACTTGATCACGTGGAATTTACTTATTACAGTGAAAAATGCGGTTATAATTAAAAGTTAATCCTTTGTTGGCCCCCTCCTTTTTCTGGACCGGGCTGGCATGGTGCTGGCCGATGTCTCCTGTTGACCTCTCGAGTCTTGTGCCCTAGGCTTGACTCTCCCAGTGATGGTTTTTAGCGGTTTTCCAACACACAAGCCCGAATGGCGAGAGTCCGAGCCTGATACTTCCCACTTTTTCAGTCCGTCGGGACAGTCGTTTAAAGCTCTCTAAAGAGCGTACACTGGCGGGCGCTCGCGATGCAACCGCTGCAGAAGAGGAGAATTCAGCTCAAGCAGCTTAAGATCCTCAAGAAGACCGACCGTGGTATGCTAGTGCTAAAAAAAAAATGTTCTTTTCTACCGAACCACTTCCAATTACATTTTATAAAAGTAGAGATTACGTATTTTAATATTTTGGTTTGATAATAGCAGTAACTATCTCACGGCTATCACTGCCTAGCACTATATACTTTTTTTATATTTTATACATATAACAACTTCAAATGAGTAGTAAACCTGAGGAGTTAATGGCTTCTTATTGTCAAGAACAGCTTGATGCAAGCTGTTCTTTACCTTTGAATTACTATTAGTAATTATGATTACAACTAACGCTTAACGTTAAAAGCTATGCTCTCAGTGTTAAAGGGCGGAAGCTCTGCCAGTATATTAAAAACAATAGTGGAAATAAAAGAGATCCCTGGGGCTCTCCGAGTCTATCTTACTTCTCTAAGATTTTCTCTGAATTTGCGATAAGAGTAAACAATTTAAACTAACGTAGTTGACATGCTTTTAATTTATCCTCTCAAACAAGTGACTCTTGTACCAAATCCTTTCAAAAGATTTTCAAATCCAAAAATTCTATAAATAGGACGTTTTTTGTGCAAACCTTTCGTTACGTGTTCCTAATAGTTCTTGCACAATAAACTATCACTTGCGAATGCTAAATTGAACATTAGGGAGAGCATTAAGACAAAATATTAAATAAGCATGTTGGTAGTGCGCGTAGTCGCATCCCAGAAATGGTAAGGGAACCGCGGAAATCTAAGTATTCTAAATACAACTCGCTCTGCATTTGTCTTATTAATTATATTTAACTAATTCATTTGAATCGTTTTTTTAAAAAAACTAAGCATTTTCCTACCGTTTTTTCTGTATTGGCTCGCAATGGTAATAAAAAGTTTATCTTGCTAGTTGTCCTCAAGCTGGCAAAAAATGTTACTGATAATCATTTTCGGGGTATCTCTAGTGTTTGTTTGCTTCCAAGTCCGCCGTGTCACACCTTTTAAAAGCTTATGATATAAGGTCGCAGCAGAAAAGTATTTTTTTAGAAAAATACTACAAAAAAGGTTCCTAAAACCTAAAATTTATTGACCGCCTTGTGCCATTTTATTGCGGTTATAGGTAGAATATTTCTATCTTTTAAGAACTACAGCTTCTTTAGTTCTTTTTGATAGTCGTTGGGTTTATAGATGGATCTATTTTTCGATGTACAAAGTTTATATGAAACAATAAAAAATGCTTTAGTTTTTATGTCTATCGGTTACCCCGAAGTCACGTGTTCTAAACGTATAGTGCACTAAGTGAGAAAAAGTGTCTTTAAAGTATTTACTCTTTACAATTTGGTGTTTGTTAGGATGATTATGTGTTTTTCAAGTCATTAATCTCATTTAAAAAATAAAGTTATTACTTAAAAGAAATTAGCACAATGACTTTAAAGTTAGGACCAATTACACAGTATAGCAAGTTACTTTTATTTTACAGGTTGAATTACAGTATGACCGGTTTCATTCCTATATTAAATCAAGAGAATAATTCTACTGAAAAACTTAATATAAGTCACAACCTATCAGAAAAGTTTAACCTCGAGAAAAAAATAAATATTTCCGACACTCTATCTCAACCTTCTTTATTACAGTCCATTGTTGAAAGATATAAGAAGTCACTGCATTTATTTTCAACCGTTGAAAACTTAAAATTACAACATCCAAGTTTACTAAATTATATAGTTGAAACAAAAATTCTTGAAGCTTCATTTGTAAGCATTAACGATTTAAAAAACCGTTTTGAATATTTAAAAATTAGGCCGGCTACACCAGCTGGTATACCATTGTTAATTATATATAACACATTTCGTTTTACATTAATTTGTACATTTATAGTATCAGAAGTCGCCTTGTGCGAAAGTAATCCTTTATTTATATTTTTATTAAGTAAAATAGCTATTATCTTTACTTATAAACTTTTTTTTAGTTTAATAAAAAATATTTAGAAGTCAAGTTTTGCGTCTTTCCTATAGGTTTTAAGATATTAACAATTTGTAAAGGCTCTTATATTCTCTAGCCGCTATTCATTAAAAAAATTTTTTAATAGTAAATTCATGTTCAATATTATACCTCTAACATCTAACAATTTTAAAAATGTTATTGCTGATCAACCTTTTGTCGATACTTTTATAATTTTTTATGTAACAAGTTGAATAAAATTTATTTATAAACGAATTACTTATAACAATACAGTTGTCGCATTAAGCGGAGGAGCAGATAGCCTTTGTCTTTGGTATCTTTCTTACCTTTCTGGTTGGTTTTCTGAGGTATTTAGCTTTATAAATTCTCACGTTGAGTACTTCTTACGTTACAATAACTTTATTTATTCTGGTTAACTATTCTAGTCATCTTTTTAAATTTACGTAAACAGGTTATTGCGGTCACTGTAGACCATAATTTGCGTTCTGAAAGTTGTATAGAGGCTAAATATCTAGAAGAAGTTGTTAACTATCACGGTGCTCAATTTTTTTTTAATAACTTTTAGTTAACTAATTTTTTGAATATTACGAGGTGGGAGGCATTACACTTTGCTATGTCGCTGGGAACCCGAAGAAAAAATAAATTCTGAGCTTTCTAGAAATAAGCGATATGATCTTTTGTCTCAGTTTTGCGCTGAGCACTCTATAGAAACCCTATTAGTAGCACATCAAGCCGACGATCAAGTAATTTTTTTTTAGAAATTATTAGTAATTATATTAATTTTACCTATATTTATTATATATAAATAAACTAACTAGTTTATTATTGTTTTAAAACTCAATAAATTTGTATTCTTGTAAAAATTTTTATTAAGGTCGAAACTCTTTTATTGCGTTACAGTAAGGGAAGTAGTTTATATGGGCTTTCATGTATGCAAGGTTCTTGAATTTTAGTGTTTTTTTTTTTCTTAAAAAATTTTCAACTTTTTATTATAACACTTTGAATTTATTTTTTTTTTAATTTTGTTAACTTATTATTTCATTTAAATTAGTAACAGCTAATAAAATTTAATCGGCATCAGTCTTTTAATTATTCAAATATGATAAATTTTATAACTTAGTTATTTAAAATTTCTACTTTATTTTGAAATTTTTTTTTACAAAAATAATTTTTGTGTATAATTATAGAAGTTAATTTATTTTAGATGCAGAAAAGCATTTTTTTAAAGAATTTATATTGTTTAAAAAAAAAATGAGTTTATAAGTTACGAATTTTTTGGTTATTTCTTAAGCAATTACTATACTTTTGGTAAAGCACAAAAGTAATTTTCTTTTAGAAACATTGATATCATTTAATTTAAATTATTAAATTTTTTCTTTGTTTTATATTTTTATTAATTATATATTTTTTTGGCATTATTTATAATTTTATGATTCTTTCAGAGCTTATAAAACTGCTGATTAATAATATTATTCAAAATAATCTTATCTGAATTGTATATTTTTTCTTCTCCAAAATATGCGGAGTTATTAAAAGTGTACGATATAACGAATTATTTTTTTTATATATATATAAAAGAGTATTTAAAAATAACTTAATCTTAAAAAATTAAAAAAGTTGATTATTATTAAATATTAATGGGAAGCTTAATTTTTTTATTAAATTTATTTTTTTACTTTATTGCTTTTACTTTATAATAACTTTTAAAAAATATAATTTTTTTTTAATGGGAAGCTTATTTATAAATATGTTTTAACTATTTTATTAGAATATTTTTCAATATTTTTATCTCTTATTATAAAAGAAAACTTTTTTTTTATAATATTATTACTAGTATTATATAAAATGAACTTAATATCCTTGTTATTGTTAGAAGTATACTTTTATAAATATTATTGAAGGAAATTAAACTTTATATAACGGGAAGCACAATAATCGTATTATTTATAAAAACTTTTAAAAGAAATTTAAATGGTAAAAGTATAAAACTTATTATACCACTTTTTAGCTTATTTTCTCCATTAATAAAAACTTTTACTGAATATTTTTGCTATATCACTATTATTTTTTAAGCTTATTTCTTTATTTTATTAAGAAAAACGGTTTATAAACAGTTGGGGGGAAAAAAACTTTGCTTCAATCTTGTACCGACCGTTGCTCCCATATACAAAAGTACCATTTACAAAGTTTTTATAAATAGAAAATATATTTATTATCAATTTGTTAAGTTTGAAAAAAAAAGATTAAATATAAATATTTAATAAGTACTTTTAGTTTTATTAGTTTTGGCTTGTTTATATTATTTTTTCTTTTGGTTTTATAAATTTCTATTTTATGTTATAAGTAAATAAAAAAATATGAAATATATTTCTATGCAAATATAAAGAAGTAAAAAATTCTGTTTAAAAATTTTTATTAGTAATGCGTTTACTTTTAACTAAATTTACATTATTTTGTTATATATAAATTTTTTCCTAAACTTAATGGGTGTTTTTTTTAAACGAAAAAAGATTAAATTAGTTCATACCATACACTTTTAAACCGGCACTTTAAGTGTTTTCATTTACCAAAACTCAACTTATATCTAAATTAAATTATTTTTGGGTTATATCAATTTGGTTAAACCCAATTGGGTGGTATAGCGTATGAATAAAATTTTTAATACCAATACCTTTTAAACCGGCACACTAAGTGTATAAGGTATCTAATAAGATAATTTTTATGGTATTATTTCTCGTGAGCGTTTCTCCTTTATCACATCCGATTAACGGATGATTTAAATTTTATTGAATACCAAATACCTTTAAAACCGGATTTTTAAGTGTTTTAAGGAACCAAAAACTTGATAAAAATTGCACTTATACGCCATTATATATTATACCTTGTGCCACTAAATAACATGGCTAACTTCTATCTGCTTTAAACCACGTGACTTACCACGTGGTTTATCTTTTGCCTTAGAAATATTCGCTTATATTGGAATAGAAATACAATATAACTTGTTATCCGGTATTTATTATTATAATTATTTTTTTATTGATATTATTATGATGTATAATAATTTTTATTTTAAATAGTGTAGAGTTTATTATATTATATTATATATATTTGATAATATATTAATTTTTCCTATTTTTTAACGATTTCAAAACTAATTTAAATCATTTTTTTACGTATTTCGCTCTTTAATTTTTTCTTTTCTTTTTGTCCGTGAATTATTGATTATTAACTTTATTTATAAAAGCTGCAGATGTATAAAACGTGTGAGAAATACGGCCTCACGTGGATTGAGGTAAAAACTTCTTGTAAAGTTTAAACTTATAAAAATTTTATTATTATTATTATTATTATTATTATTATTATTATTATTCTTATTGTTAAAAGGATCCTAGTAACCGTAACGCAAACTGCAGCAAACGCAATGAACTTCGCATGAGAATAACACGGCATTCTTCCTACTTATCTTTAAGGAAGCGCGCGTTATTATTTATAAAAGAAGCAAATGCATTTCGATTTTATGTGGATTGTGAAGGTCTAAGGGAAACCTATTATTATCATTTTTAGTGTCACTTAAAAAAAGTAACCCTAAGTTTTCATAATAAACTTTTTATAAGATTTGTGTTAGGATTTAAAAACAAATTTATTTTCAATTTTTTTTTGAAGTATAACATTATTAGTATAATGTTTTTATCAATAAATATTTATATTATTATAATTTAATTCTATAATATATTAAGAAAAAAATATTTTATAGTGTTTTATTTTATTATGACAGTAATGAAAATAAAAATTATAGTCAACTTTTTTATAAATATATTTATTACTATATTAAATATTAAAAATTAAAAATTTTAAGTAATATTTTTTTGTTTTTAGTAAACTTTTTTATCTATTTGTATTATTATATTAAAACTTACGTAAAGAACAAATTTTTAGTAATATTTTTAATTGTTGTGATAATGAAAATATTAAAAAAATTATAGTAAACTTTTTTTAGAACATAATTTTTTTAGTAATATTTCTAATAAAATTATAATTTTTTTAAATTTATATTTTATTTAAATAATATCGAAAAAAAAATAATAAAATTATTTTGATAATTTTTTATTAATTAAATAATAGTATTAATTAGAATAATTTTCAAAACTTATATTATTAATAATAATTATACTGCTTAATATATTTTTTATTAATACTATGTTAGTAAAATGATAATTTAAAAGTAATCAACATAAGATTGTTAACTTTTTATATATATTTATAAATATAATAATAGTGGAAAGAAAATAATATTTTATTAGTATTATAATAATACTTAGAATAATAATAACAATATTTTTATTAGTATTAATATTCTTGCTATAAAATTTATAAAAATATTAATAAACTTTTGTTATATTTTACTTATTATTATCTGATAACGATATTATGTTTAGGAAAAATATGATAAGGTACATAATAAATTCATTGAGATATATTTTACTTATTATTTAAACCTTATTAAAAGTATTACTGCAATAAAAAATTGAGGGGAATATATTTTTTTATAAAGACTTTTTAGTATAATTGTAATGATATTAAAAATAATAAAGTATAACTTAATAAAGTTTAATAAATTTATTATATAAATCCTTTTTAATGATATTATTTATATATATACAAGATATGAAGATATTAATAATTTTTCTTTAAATCTTTTTTTATATAAAAACTTTTCTAAATATTATTTTAAAAATTTCAATATTCTAATAAAATTTATTAGTAGAACTTTTTTTAATGATATTATTAATATTTTTAAATTTTAAAAAAACTTTTATTGTAAAAAGTTATTTATGTAGTATTTTTATTAATACCATAAAAAAAAGTAAAATTAACTTTATTAGTAATTATTATTATTTATTATATAGTATTATTATAAGAACTTATTTCCGAAAATATTATTTTTATTTACAATCATAAACATAATAATTGATTTTATTATAAATGCTTTATATTAATAGTTAAGCAAAATTATCAGAAACTTTACACCAATAGTATTACTTTAACTAACTATATTGTAAAAAGTGATAAACTTCTTTTCAAAGGTTTTATTGATGTAAGAAAATAAAAAAAAATAATTTTTATTATAATATTTCTATTAATAATTATCATAATAATAAAAGGAAATAATAAATATATAAATTTATTAATAGCATTATTACTAATATTATAAAAATAATAAAATAAACTACAAGAACTGTTTACAATATTTAGTTATATATATAAAGAATAAAAATAAAAATATAAAAATTTTTTATTTAAAGTATTCGCATTAGTGATATTAATATAAAGAAACTAAATAAACTTTATTATAAGGACTTTTTATGACCGTATTATTATTAATAATATAAAGATAATAAGAAAAAGAGATGGTAAAATTTATTGTATGGCTTAGTATAATATAAAGAAACTGTAAACTTTTTTTGATAAGCCTCTTTTACTCATAGTATTGTTATTAATATTATAAAAAATATAACATAAATTTTATTATGATAAACTTTTAAGGGGAATAATTACAAAGCTTTGATACAAGAACTTTTTATTTATAGAATTTTATGGTTTTATAAACTTTTTATTAATAGTATTATTGTTAATAATATTAAACAATAAAAACTTTATTACACGAATTTTTTAATGATAATATTATTATTAATATTAAATATATATATAAGAAATTATAAACCTTAATATTTAATTATTTATATTAAAAAAAAAGTAATGAAAAACTTTTATTCATAATTTTATTATATATTTGAGAAATAAAAAAGGATATAATAATTTATATTGAAAACTATTTATTAATATTATTCAATAGTATTAATATAATAAAATAGAAAACTTTATTTTATATAATATTAAAAAATAAAAATACATATTATATATATTATTAAATAAAAAATAAATAATAGTAACTTTTTTCATGCCATATAAAACGTTAAAAAGTTAACTTTATAAAAAATTTTTTTATATAAATATATAAACTTTTCTAATGATAATTATTATAAAGTGAGCAGTAATAAATATCCCTTTTTTAGAAGTATAATAATATAATGATAACATTTTACTTTTATAATAAAATTTTTTATTAAATACATTAAATTGAAGAGTTAATACAGTTTAATTTATATAAATTAAACTTAATAAAGTACAAATATTTATCATTATTTTTTCTTTTTTACAAAAATTTAAAATTCCGTTGGTATATTTCTTATTAAAGAATACCGTAACATAAGTTTTTGCCTTTTTTTTTATATTTTTATATATTTTATAACTATATAACGAAGTGAACATCTCAAATATTTTTTATAAATAAAAAATTTAGTGGACAAATTTTTTATGAAGCACGCCTTAATTAACGATCAGTTTGGATTTGTAGTACTTAACGGACTGGACGAATTGAAAAACTTGCCTTTATTGGTTTCTTCTCGTCTCTTGGGTTTTTTCATTGGCCTGCTTATTTTTGTTTCATCTTTTTCATTGGTTTATTTATTTATTTATATTTTTGTTGTGACCCAGGTCGATGCGTCCGCTTTGTAGGCGGGAGTTCCCCTTTGTATCTTCTACGACTTGCAGCTAAAAAACTTTTTAGTGAGAAACTGAAAGTTGTGGTGCTTTGCTTTATTTTTTATAATGAAAAAGTTTAACTTCTTATTTTTTATTGCTATAAGGAGTTTTCATCCGCCCGTATGTCATTAGTATTTTTACAAAAACTTAAAACTGGAGAGCAAAGTAAAAAGAACCCCGACCAGAAAGTTCTTGTTTTTACCAAAACAAATTCAAACGGTAAAGAAACGGAAGTTATTTTGCAAAGTCCTCTACAAGAAAAGTTTAGTGCGCATGCGAAAAAAATATTTGTAAAGACTTTTTATTTTAAGGGAAGTGAAAATGTGAAACTTTATTGGGATAGTCGATTCGTAGTTCACTTTTCTCGTATTATAAATAATAATAGCAATAATTATAGCTTTGAACTTTATGGTTTTAAACCGTTTAGCCATCCTCCTTCGAAGTTATGGATTTTTTATTTGGATTGTTATTTATCGTATCCTCTTTTAGTTCAACACAATAATAATAATAATAACGGTACAATATATTATGAAAGTAGTCAAACTAAATTATTTTCATATAATATTTATTGGGCTCCTCAAATGCCTTCTCTTTTGAGCGTGCATCACTCAACTTTGCGTCAAAAGTAGTGGCAAGTGTATTTTCTTTGTATAGAGCATCATTAAAGCTCTGAAGAAGTCGAAGTTTGAGTAACCAATGACATTGCAAATAAAATTTAAAAGTTGGTGTTAGACTATAAAAGTTCGAAAAAGTCAAATGACCAGTGACAATGTATTTTGAGTCTAAATAGTAGTCTGTATTTAGTAGAAGCCGAAGTTTAAGTAACCAACGACATTGCAAATAAAACAATCTAGAATGCGAAATTATATAAGTTGCGCGCCTTTTCTTTTAGTTTTTTGGATTGAATAAACTTTATTGAATTTATTCTGACATATCTGCTTCATATATATTATAATTTGTTACATTTAATAAAAATGGGTGGTTTTTTAACGAATAAATAAAGTTTGACTTAGCTATATGCTAAAAATTCTGTATTATACCGAAAACTGTAAAACTGTTTTTTGAAAAAATATGAGTATTATAATTATAAATGGTTACTATAATTAAAAAAGTTTATTTTTCAAATATTTATGTTGAGTTATTTTATTCATAAACTTTCTTTGAAGCGTTTCATATCTACGTTTGCTTCTTTCTTTAATTCATTGCCTTCATATCTTCCACATATTATTCATTATTAGTTTATTATTAAAAATTTTTTTAAAATTCATAAAAAAAAGATTCATTATAAAAATTTCATAATAACCACACCAACGAGAGCGGTTACAATTTTTAAGATTATTAAAAAACCCAAATAGTTTTTATGAGGCCCGCTTTAGTTTCTTTTGTCTTTCTTTTGTACTTTTTAGAATTTTTATTTCACAATAAAAAAATCGTAATAAAAAGTTCAATAACAAACTGCAACGAGAATGGCTATCTTTAGGCGATCTATAAAAAAAAATACCAAGCTAGTTTTTACTGGGCCCGCTTAAATCTTTTTGTCTTTTGTAATTTTTACGCCAACTTTTATTCTAAATAAAAAACTCACAAAAGTTGTTTATAACTTTTCTCTAAAAATTCATCGTTCATTGTTTCATTCGTTCCTATTTAAAAAAATATTAATAAAAAAAGAAAAATATTTATATAAAAAGTACTACCTGGCAAGTATTGGGGGGGCGTTGGCGCAGGCGCGTTGCTAAAATAAGCGTCTTGCAGGCACTAAAAATAATGAATTTTATATGCCATATATATATATATTAAAAATAATAATAGCAATAAAAAAATTATTAATAAACTGGAATAATTAAAATTTCGTTTTATTTTTACTTGTTAATAAAAAAACCAAAATATTGGAAAAGGTATGATCGTTTATTTTTTATAAATTATATAAAGGAACATTCAAAAAGGTGACACGTATTTTGTCTATTAATGAATAAAAATAATAATAACTTTTGATAATACTAATATATTTTATTTTTGGTGTTAAAAAATTGCTTTTTTTATTTTACTTGTCATAAAACTTTTTGAATTTTTTTATATTTTAAAACTATAGGAAAAAAAAATTTTTTGCAAAAAGTTTTCTTTGATTAAATAAATTTTTTTATTTGTTTTTTTAATAAGTTTAATAGTAAAATAAAAGTTTTTATCCCCTAAATTTTATAATAAAAATTAAAATATTTTAAAAAGTTTTATAATGTTTTAGATTATAAAAATTTTTAGTTTACATTTTTTCTTGTCATTATATTTTTTATATTAAATATAATATCAAGTTTTTTTTTTTTAAAGATGAAAATAATAGTACATTAAATAAATTTTTAAAAGTTCATAGTTTTATAATTAATATATAATATTTGAATTTTTAATAAATATAATATATAATAATAAGTAATTATAACACTTTTCAATATTATTATTAATTTTATAATTAATAAAAAAGTTTATGATAAAAATAATAATAACAAAATTAAAATATTTTTTCAGCAATTATTTTACGGCAAATATTAAACTGTTACAGTGTAAAGCATATTGAAGGCTTTGAATTAATGAGCGAAGACCGCGTGGTCTTTTGTTAAGTTGAAAACTCCCAGTAACACGTGCAGAATTATCTCAAATCTTAATCGTTTATTTAGTTATTATTATTGCTACCACTATTAATTTAATTTTTATTATAACTATTATTAGTATTCCTATTTGATATATGAATGCTAACAATTTTCGAAGTTATCAATAAATTTTTATAATATTAATTATTTAGTTTATTGGTGTATTTGATATAAGTTTCATAATAATTATTCTAATAAAGCTTTTATAATTTATTATTAACTTCATATATAAGAAAAATTTTCATTAAGTTTTACGTGTAAAAATTTTTGTATGAGTAAAAAAAAACAATTAAACTTGTGTGGCCGATGGACGTTTATTTGGGTCCAGTTTTAACATTTTTTCGAGTAAACTGGTACGTTCGGATTGTCCGCCTCCCAAAAGTTGTTCTTTTTTATACAATAATTTAATAATTTAAACAATTAATAATAATAAAATAAAAATAGATTGAATATAAAAAAAAGGGATTAAAAAAATTATAAAAAATATTAAAATAACATTAATAACATATTAAAGTTAAAAAAATTTATTTTTAAAAGTCATTAAAATTATAAAAAACAAAAAAAAAAAAAAAGAAAAAATTATATAGAAAGTAAACAGAAAAATATATAAAAAAATAAAAAAAATATATAAATACTGAAAAAAAAGGAAAAAGAATTATAATAATAACGGTATATACTAGTAATGATGAAAAACAAAAATATTTATTAATAAAAAATGACGCGCCTTCTATTAATTGATTATCGCTCACTTTTGTTAAAAAAAAGTAATTTATCATGTAATAATAATAATAAATTTTAGAAAAGAATAATAAAAGTATCAAAAGTAAAATTTTTTTCTAAGTAAAATTTTATTTTACTATTATTTAACAAACAAACTATTAATAAAAAATAAAAATAAAAATAAGTTTACATAAAAATTACTACAATAAATATTTTTATAAAGTTTACTTATCAATATAAAACTTTTTTACTTTTAAAATATTTTATACAAAACTTTTAATAATTTTCAAAAATTTTTGGTTTTTATTAAAATAATAAAAAAGTTTTTCAAATATAAAAGCGTTAAAGTATTTTTAATTATAATTAAAACCTTTATTAAAACTTTTAGTAGTTTTTAGATACCGTTATAATTAAATGTAAGACAAAAAGTTTATTATATCCTTTTAATAATTCATAACAATTATAGTTATTATTTTTTACTACTAGATATTGTTTTTTTTCTTCGTATTTAAAAAAAAATAGAAAAAGTCTTTTTTCAGTATAATAACTTTTTTTTTTACTTAGTAATTCGTATTTATTATAAAGGTTTTTTCTTTAGTATAGAAAATAAATTACAAAAAAAAAAATAAAAAAGTTTTTTAAATGTAATAACTTTTTTACTTTTTTCTTAAAGTAAACTTTTTAAAAAGTAAAAATTTAGCTTATATTATAATACTTAAAAAATATTTCTTATAATAACTTCAAGGTTTTAATAAATTTTCGTTATTAATTAATCGTTCGTAATTAATTATAATAATTATTATTTTACTTTATTTTTTTTTAAACATTTTTTTATAATTATTACTTGTTATTATTTTATTAAATATCAGAAGTTATTAATATAATTGACTCTTTACCTTTTATTAGAATACATAAATATAATCTAGAACTTTAAAAATTATTTAAAAATATAAAAACTGTTTTTTATATTTTATATTCAATATAAAACAATAAAGAAAAAAATTATTTATTATTTACTATTTAAAGTTTTTATTGTATTTATATTAAAAATTATATATAAAATAATATAAGAATCAAAAATATTAAATAATTGTAAACTTTTTAACTTTCTTATTTTAACTATTTTTAAAACTTTTTTTTATATACAATAATAAAGAAAAAAATCTTTATGCTTATTTTTTGGCAGTTTATAAATACTATATAATTAAAATAACTACTAAAAATTATATTATATATATTAAAAATTATATATAAAAAAATTATATAATAAACATATAAATTAATAGAAAAAATATTTATGCAGTATTTATTTATTTAAAGTTTATAATATTACCACTAAACATATAAATATTATAATTATATTATATTCTAAAAAATATATATAATTAATCAAGAATAAAAAATATCAAATTCTTGTTAACTTTCAAGTTTTTTATTTTTTTTATTACTAAAAACTTTTTTTTTATTTTAATAAAAAGCTTAAAAAAATGCCACCAAATTCTTAAAAACTTTTTCTAGTATTAATTGCACTTCAGTAGTATTATTGAGAAAAACTAAACTTTTATATTTCAAACTTTTCATATAATTTACTATATTTTAGTTTTTTTAAAAATAACGGAGTAATGTTTTTATACTGAAAATATTTAACTTTGCAAGAACTTATTTATATATTATATAGGTTATATAATTTTTTTTCTTTTTATTATTATAAATAAACTTTTATAATTATTATTATAATAAAATATATTTTTACTTTCACAAGACCTAACTAATAAATAAAATAAAATTTTAATAAATTTAAAAAAAGTTAACAGTTTTATTACTAAAAACTAAACTGTCATGTTTTTAAAATAATAAATAGTTTGGCTTTGCATGAGCTTTTAGATAAATAAAAGGAAAACTTTATTACATTTCGGTTTTATTAATAATATATTAAATTTTGCAAGAAGTGACAAATAAGTAAAATAAAAAGTTCATTTTCTTTTAATGTTTTATTTATAAAAAAATATAACTTTTCAGTATTTTCTTAAAAAAAATATATAAATTTTAAAAGAACTGATAAATAAATATACTAAAAAGTTCTTTTCTATGAAGTTTTAATTATTCAAAAATAAACTTTTTTTAAAATAATTTTAAATTTTACAAGAATTTTTTCTATAAATTCATTATATTTCAGTTTTATTTTATTAATAAACAAAACTTTTTATTTCTTTGTGCATATTAAATAATATTTTTACTTTTTCAAAAACTTATTAATAAATGATTATAGGTCTACCAAATGTATAAAAAAAGTTATTTTTAGTTAAGTTTTTATATTCTTTTTCGGTTCGCTTGAACAAAATGGAGACTCCCTATAAAAAAGTTTTTTATTATAAGGAAAGTTAATAAAAGTAAATAATTTAACTTTATAATCAAATAACACTATTTATTATCTTTTAATTAAATTATAAATAATTTATAGAAAGATTAAAATAAAATAAAATATATATATTTTTATATATATTATTAAGCTTTTATAAAATTTATAAGTTAAACAAAAAAAGTATTGAATTAATATATATTTTATAAAAAAGTTAGAATAAAATAATAAAAATCATTTTTATAAATACTTTTTAAACTTTTATATAATTATAAAAAAAATTAAACAAAAAGAGTTGAATTTATATAAAAACTCAACCATTTTTAAATTTTATTTTTCAAGAATTTGTGAAAAAAAAAATGTATTAAAAATTAAACTTCTTCAATAACAATTTATGAATAGTAAACGATAATTTTTTTTTATTAACGTTTCGGTTATATTATATATTTTTTATAATTTTCATAAGTATTACACTTATTATAATTATTTATTATAGATCCCAAAGTTGATAATAGTATACAAAGTTTTATTATATATTCTATAACTTTTTATATTATATTTTTTATAAATATAAAAAAATTTGTATGAATGTATATGAAAATAATATCGTAATAATAAGTTTAAATTTATGATCTTAGTAATAATTCATGTTATACTTTTTTCATATATAATATTTTAGTAAAGAATAAAGTAAAAAACGATTATTAGAAAATAGTAAATATATAAAGTTTTTACGAACTTATAAATAACTTTGGAACATTTATTATAAATTAATAACCTTAAAAAATATTTATTAAAAAATATAATAAGAGTTATCATTATTATTTTAGTTTATTTATTATTTTCTGTTTTTTATTTATACTATTATTTTTTATTAGTTAAAAAATTATTATTATTATTATATAACAAACAGGCCAAGCATTTTCATCGGGAAAACCCACAACATCGAAAATTTTTTTCAGCTGTCCGATTTCAGAATCACTAGGAAACAGCGGCTGACGTTTTATCAACTTTTTATATATATATAAAATATATTTTTATAAGTAATAATCCCCTTTATCATATAAAGTAAAAGTTGTAGTAAAATCTATTTATTAAATATATAAAAACTATTTTAACTTTTCAAATATATATAAAAAATATTTTTATTAATAAAAATCAATCTTCATTATATAAGTAAAAGTTGTACTATTACTTTTTGTATGTTATTATATTAATATATATAAAGTATTTCACATTATCCTTATTTTTAACTTCTATTATAAAAATAAAATGTTGTACTATTATTATTTCCTGATTTTACTATTATTTTTTTTATAAATATAAAAAAGTTTTATTATGTTTAATTCTATAAAATAATTTTTCATTTATTGTTATTTTTTTGTTTATATGAAAAAAAAGATCATATTTTTATAATTTTTAAGTTTAATTATTAAGAAATAGTTGTACTATTAAATATATAAGAACACTTATTTTTATATATTTTAATAAATTTTTTTTTAATTATAAGCTATGATACTTTTATTATGATATATTTATTATATAAATAAAAAGTTGATTTAATATTTTTATTATTTATAAAAAAAAATTATTATTATACATTCAATATAAAAATGATTAATATTTTTACAATTATTAACTTTTATTTTTATATAAAAAAATAAAATTTTATTACTATTTTATTATAGAGAAGTCTTGAAATTATTATCAAAAAAAGTTACAATAATTATTATCATATTTTTTAAGGATTATTTATAAATAAAGCATTCAACCTTTCCTTTAGTGCTAATTTTTTATTATAAAAATACAAAGATGTATTAGTATAATTATTTTTTTAAAAAAAAACAGTTTTAATACTTCTGCTATTATAAATAAAAAGTTGTATTAATTTTATTTTTTATTATTTTTTTTATAATTTATAACTTTTTATTAATAATATTTTATTATTAACTTTTTAAAGTGTTATAATAAATTTTTCTTTACTATTTTATATACCCTATTATTATTTCTTATTATTATATTTAAATATATGTAAACAGTTAATATTATATATTTAATTGTATTATTATTAACTTTTATTAGAGAATTTAAAAGTTTGTTATTTTTATTATTTTTTATAAAAAAAAAAATTATTATATATTTTTATGAAAATTGTAATAAAAAAAAGTATAAATATTTTTTTGTGCTATACATCAAAAAATTGTACTATTACTTTGCAAATGTATATGAAAATTATATTTTTATTATTATTATCAATATTATATTATAAAATTATTCCCATTGTTGTTGTTTTCAACTTGTATTAATCTAAATATTTATTATAAATTGTATGAAATAAATATTTCTATTTTTATTTTACTTTTACTTATGAATAAAAAGTTGCTTTATTTTATTTTATATTTCAATATAAAAATTTTTAGAAAAAAATATTTTTAAGTAAAAATTGTTATCATTCATTAAAAAAAAAATTGTATTATTTTTATATATACTTCTATATATACATATTTAAGAAAAAGTATTCATAAGTAAATATTTATAACTTTCATTATAGAAATAAATAGTTGTAATATATTTTTCGAAAAAAGTATTCATAAGTAAAAATTTTTAACTTTTATTATAGCAATATAGAGTTGTATTATTTTTATTATATATTCTTGAATACATATATTTTAATAAGTGAAGGTTATTAACTCTCATTATAGAAATATTAAAAAAGCTGTATCATTAATATATTTTCATTATAGATAATTCATAATATATTATATAATAAAGTATTTATAAGATCTATGACTTTTATTATAAAAATAAAAAGTTGTATTATTATTATATTTAAAAAAGGAAACAATTATTGATAAAAGTATTCTTATTTTTTTGATTCTAACTTTTATTATACATATAAAAAAAGTTATATTACGTATTTTATACATATTTGCACTATTTTTTTTAATTGTATCTAGATAAAATTCTTTATATATTTCTACTTTACTTACTATTATTGTAATTAATTCTCATTATCTTATCTTATATATTTTTTAAGTATGTTTTATAAAAATATAGAAAATATTAAAAAAAAATGAAAATAATGAGCATAAACAAGAAAATAAAAACTATTTATATATTTTTCTTTTAAAAAGTTTGCTTATTATGTATAAATAGTTACTTCCATTAATACAATCTCACATATAAATAATTACTTATTAATAAAATAAAAGTGTTCGTATTTAATTTTTTGTCTAATTTATTATTAAAAAAAATCTTTCTTTAATCTTATCAGTGGCAACTATAACAAGGTAAAGCATTAAAAGTATATCGGAACTTTTTTTCTATATAATATATATAGAAAAAGATTTATTATATATAAAAAAATGAAGTACTTGAGAGTTACCTCATAAAAAACACATCCAAGCGACCAAATATCGACGCCCGTCCCATAAATATCCGCTTTGAAACACAGTTCAGGCGCTCTATACCACCTAAAAGTATTTAAAATATTAATTATTTTACTAAAAAATATATAAGAAATATAAAAAAGTTTAAAACTTCATTATAATTATAAAAAAATAAAACAAATGTTTAATATATTGAAAATAATAAAAACAATTTTAAAGTTTAACAAACTTCATTATAAAGTATATAATAAAAATTTATAGAAAATAAAAAAGTTTAATGAAAGAAAAATATAAGAATAATAAATAAAAAAGTTATTATAAAGTATAAAAAATAAAAAAATATAATAAACTTGAAAAACTTTATTAACAAGTAAAATAATTAAATAATAAAAAAAAAACAAAGCCAAAAAATATAAATATAAGAAATAATAAACCTTGAAAAACTTCATTAAATATTATGAAATAATAAATAAATAAAAATACAACAACCACAAAAAAAAAGGTTTACATAAAAATGAATATAAAAAATAAAAAGGTTTAAAAACTTTATCAAGTATATAAAAAATAAAATATAAAATAATATAAAAAAATGTTTTACGCACAAAAACTTCACTAAAAATGCAAGTAAAATAAAAAGTTTATATAATTTATAACGTAAAAAGGTGTTAATATCCAATTAATAAGGAAAGATAATAAAAGTAAATAATATATTTATAAAAAAAAAAATTTAAAAAGTATGAAGAAATAAATAAATAATTATAATAGAGAAAGAAAATTTTATTAAAGTATATAAATTATGTTAAAACTTTATTGAAAAGTATAAAAAATAAATGATAATAATTATAAAATAAAATAAGCTTATAATCGGAAAATATAAAAATATCATATATAAGCAACGCCAAAATAATAATAATAAAATGGATAAATTTTGAAAACGCTAATAAAAATAATGAATAAAAATATTTAATAATAATAAAAAGGCTTTTAATAATTTTAAGAAATAAAAGTTAAAAGTTTACAAGCACGAATATAATAATAAATTTTTTATAAAAGAACTTTGAAAAATTTATAAAATATTTTTACTAATAAAATATTAAAAAAAAGAAAGTTTTTAAAGTTTATAACAATTTTTGTAAGTAATAATAATATTTAACAAAAAAATAAGAGTTAAAAGTTTTTACAAGTTTATAACGAGATTTTTTGTACGTTAAATTTTAATAAAAGTTTTTAAATTTTCAAAAAGTTAAAAGAATATTTTTATTATAAATAATAAAAGAGTTGATTGTTTTTAAAAATTTATTAAGTACTAATTTGTAAGTAACAAAATATGGGATAAAAAAGTTTTTATATAAAATTTTATAAAAATAAAAGTTTAAAAGTTTTTAAAAGTTTATAACAAGATTTCGTGTAAGCAAAATAATATTTAATAAACTTTTTAATAAGTTAAAAAAGAAGTTTATATTATAAATAATAAAAAATAAAATTTATATATTGTAACTTTCTGAAATTTTTCACTAAAATTCATAAGTAAATTCACAAAAAATATAAAAAAATATAAAAATTTACTTCCTATCAAAAAATTAATAATACCCAAAAGTATATATATAAAATTTAAACTACACGTAAAAATAAACCCTTTTAAATCGTAAAAATCTATAAAGAGTTTTCTTACTATTATTATTAATAATAAGCAAACAATATATTAAAAGTCTCTTTTAGTAAAAATAATGTAGTATAATTCTCTGGAAGTTGTTAAACGCGTACAACTCTTTAAAGTAAAAATATGTTATTAAAAAAGGTTATAAATAGTTAATTTATTATTGAAAATTAGTAATTTTTGTATTTTTTATTGTTAAATTTACTATTATATTTTATAATATAATTTATTTTTACAGTATTAAATAATAACTAACAGTAAAAAACAAAATAAGGAATGTTTTTAAAGCAAAAGTATAATAGTATATAAATAAGTACTTAAATTAAATTTAATATATTGGAAAAGTTTATGCTTTATTTACAAATAATAATAGACTTTATAAAAAACAAAAATAAAAATTAAATATATCTATAAGTTAAATAGATATAAGAATAAAATAAAGAAATTGCGCAACCAGAATTAAAATTTAAAATTTAAAAAGGATTTAAAAGTTTGTTTTTCTTGAAAATAATAATAATAAAAAAGATTTTACTAAAAATAAATAGTAATTAAAGTAATTAATAAATTAAAATATGAAAATACGCACTAAAAAAAAATTGAAAAAAAAAATTAATTTTTTTTAAATTTGATGAATAAATCTTTAAACACAAAAACGCGAACTAAAAAAATTAATTTGGAATTTGTTAATGCTTTTAGTTACTTTTCTTATAATTTTATTATGAAATTTTGTTTAATTTTCATTTTTTTACTTACACTTTTTTTTTAAGGTTTTTATATTACAATTATTAAATCAGAAACCTTTAAAGATGAATCAGATTGTAAAGATATTGCAATACATTTTTACAGTATTATTATTAACCATTTCAAAAATTTATTAATACTTATTTCTTTGGTTATAAATTTTTATATATTTCTTTAATTATAATCAAAAATCCGGATATCTAAAATTTGGATTTTAAATTAGAAACACAAAAAACTTTCATTCAGTATTATTATTACTCGTTTATTAAATTTTGTTCGATACTTATTCTTTTAGTAAATATTTTCTATTGTTTATTAAATTATTATTATTTAGAAATTAAATTAAAATTGTGCATTAAACGACATAACTTCGAGATAGAAATTAATTATTTTGAAAATTTATTAGTTATTTACTTAAATATTTCTTTTTAATTATAATTAAAATAATGCAATAAACCTTGTAACGACGTTTGGAGAATAGTGACCTTCTAACGTCCCAAAGACTCTGGCAAGCCCAAAATCAGCAAGTTTTAAAATACCTTTACTACTCACGAGGAGATTATCAGGTTTCAAATCCTATTGAGATTTGTATATAATTTTTAAAAATTTAGTTATAATTTAAGCTCCAACTGGAACACAAAAAAATCTACAGAAAAAAGGATTTCAGATTTTCGAGGTATGTATAAACTTTAATAAAAAAAAGTTAAAAAAGAATGAGATTTCAGTTTTTGATTTAGATAAACTTCTAAAATTTAAATAATTTAAACTTAATTTAAAAATAACAATAATATTTTAAAAGAAAACTGAATTCTATCAAGTAATAAGAAAAGTTATTTAAAATATTAAATTTTGACAAAATACAAAAGAAGAGATTTTAAAAAACCTATAGCAAAAAATTAAAAATAAAAGGATTTACTTTATTAATAAATATTTATATTAAACACATCTATAAAATTATTAAATTTAAAGTTAAGACTTACTTAAAACATTAAAAAAATCTTTGAAAAATTTATTAATTTAACTTTTGGAAAGTATTGCTTTAAATAAAAGTCTTAAGGGATTACATGAACCTTATAGTTAAAAATTAAGCTAACAAGTTATTTTATTAAGAAAAGTTTAAAATAAACAAATAATTTCATAATTCTGCAAATAAAAAATTAGTTAGAAACGAGGCTATTAATTTTTTATTAAAAAAATTAATAACTTTATTATAAAAACTTAAATTTACTTCTCAAATTACAATTAATTATAAAACACAGAAATCTTTAGTAAGTTACGCAAATTATAGCGATCACAAAGTCTACTATAAACAAACCCTCTCCAAATGAAAAAATAATTAATTTCTAAAGCTTAGCAAATTTAAAGTGAAACTCTGTGTAAGATCCATCTTGAGTGCAGATATTCTAAACCAAGAAGAGATTGAAGCATAAAAGATTTTATATCACCGCCGCTCAAAGTTATATAAGGACTACAGAAAATAAATTATTAAAAAGCTAAAATATAAATACTGACTCTCCTTACTTGTCTATAATCTTTTTTAGATCACTTTCCATTAGTTCAAGTACAAGACTAACGGCTGGAGTAGATTTGCTATGGCTAAATACGTCAATCAGCTTTTTTATAAAAAAAAAATTTAAGTACATATAGAAAAAAAGAAAACTTTGCTTTAATCATAATAGAATTCTTTTTAAATGATACCCCGAGTATATTTTCATGATGAAGTTCGGCCAGCAACCTTATTTCCCGCAAAGCAGAGATATCTAAACCAAATCTGTTTCCCTGCTCTACTTTTATTTTTTTAATAGCATAAATTTGATTGTCAACGAGATCTTTCGCCTTGTAAACATCTCCAAAAGTTCCTAAATGATCGGAATTAATTTAGACAACAAATTTTGGTGAATTTCGCTTAGAATCCCGAAGAAAAAAAAAATTATTACCTTCCCCAAGAAACTGAAGTGACTGATAACGTTCTTCAACTCCTCGAGGAACGTTTATTGATCTTTGATTTTCGTGCATTCTATAAAATTTACTTGAAGAACAGTAAGTACTTAAAAACTTCGTATGAAAGCGATTGATTCCTTGTGACAAGCGCTACCGTTTCAGTAAATAAAAAAGTTTAACTTAATTTAGATTTTTGGACTTCTTCATAATTGTTTTATCGTTTATAATTTTTTTTTTGAGGAATAGTTTAAAAGAAAATTAATATATAATTGTTGTGTCAATATTTCTCGCACCACGTTGTACTTCATTTTCCATATTACTATATATATATAAAAGTACTACGAATTCAACCTAAGCGTGAGAAAACCATTTCTGTGTATTAAAAAAAATATTTATGTAATAAAAAGGTATTCTTTGATATAAATTCTAACTGTTTTTAAATATTTCCTTGGTTATATTAAAGATTCTCCTTTAAAACCCAACGATATTAACTTATGAAAAATATAAGTAGTATCCATATATTAACTTATTACTTTAAAGCTGAAAGTAAAACCTTAAAAATAAATTAATTAAAAATATAAAAGTATTGCTTTAAATACTCATTATGTATACATAAACCGATTAGTAGCTCAGCTATTATAAAAAGGATAACAACCTTCTTAGTTTAAAGCTAGAAGTATTCAAAAGGCAAAAAGCTTAAACTGTATTTATTGCTTCCTTTTTACTTTTTTTGTTTTAAATACAAGTCGAAGACAGTAAACGTGTCTATCAGTAACGTACCAGTGAAAAAAGTCAGGAAAGTTAGTATTAATTAAAAGCTAATAACTTTATAATTTTGTTCTGTTGCTCATTATAATAATCTACTGAAATGTCTTACTTAAGACTTAAAAAAAAGTAATAAAAAAAAAACTTTTTAACCTTTATTTTGAACTGCCTCTTTTAAATTGAATTAAGTATGCAATATACATTGTGCACAGAGATTTCTACCATATTCTCTCTACAACTAAGCCTTAAATACTTTAAAATATCAAAAGCTAGTTGAACTTCTATTAGGCCCAGTTACCCCGAACGACATATAAAAACTTAAAGACGGCAGGAATAAGTATAAAAAGAGAGGAATTCTTTAAAGACAAACAGTCATTCGCTTTCTTATAACTTTTCAACTACCCCAAAGAGTCTTCTGCGTGGACAGAATTTGTTAAACTAAATAATTCATGCATGCACTGTTTTAGGGCTTAATCGCATTATATATAATAAAATACAATGAAAGAAGTTCACACTCGGAGATTTTTTTTAAATGAATACTGCCAACCAGACTTCGCCAATCTATGATACTTTTTACAATAAATCTTTTTATGAAGACTTCTTGAAAAAAGGATTCAGACCTTAAGTATAAGTTATCTGTTTTTCAACTACAGCTACAATTTCTAATTAAGATTGACTTGAAGTTAATCTTTTTTTTCTTTGAAGAATAGACACCCCTAAGGTGGACAAATATTATTTTTATATAAAAATTTTTTAAATGCAACTTTTTCTGTATGGATTATGTAATAGTTTTTAAAAGTGTACATTCTATAATTGGACTCTAGAAGTATATAGGAGTTTAAAATATTTATAGTCTATAGTATCATTTTTTGATAACATCTTAATTTGTTACCTCTGTTTGTTAATTCACGTTCAATAAATTAAAATATACAAAAAGTTTACAAACTTTAATAAGAAAAGTTATGTTAATTTCTTTATGATCTGGAGTGTTTCTGAATTTTTATTAGCTTTGTTCTTGTTCTACTTAAATAGTAGAAAAGGGTACAAGATTTACATAAATTACTGTTGTTTCTAGTAGTTTTTATATATTGGAGTATATGAAAAAGACTGTTAAAGGTTGCTATAAAAGGCGATTTTTATTGAAGATATCTTAACTACTGAAATAATTATATGAGACCTGCATTAAAATTAACAACTACCCGGTAAAATGTATTTAAACAATTTTAAATAGCTAGGTCTTAAATTAAATTAAAGTTGTTTTTAGCAACGATTAAAAATTATTTAATTAAATAACGTTGCTAGGAGGCATTTAATATATATCTCTATTTATTTAACTCAACCTTAAAAATTATTTAGGAATAAATTTTTAAAATAGAACAAATTAATATATAGACGAGCATCAGAAAAATACAAAAAATCCTTTTTTTTATGTTAAGGCCTTGGGCGTCGTATACTAGCTCTATTACAAATTTTTATCGAGGTAAGCTTTGAACAAAACAACTAAGTTACAAAGTCATGTCTAATATTTACTTTGCAAGCAACCTTTATTTTATATGTTGTTTAATTTTCACTCTTTTATTTGTCTTTGTTATACTTTAATAATAAAGTAAACTTACCTTCTTTTTGTTACACAAAAGAATTGTTCCAAAAACCTTCGACTTGTTTGTTTTTAAATATAAAAAAATTGTATAGATTTGTTTTATAATTACATTGTGCACATATGTATTTGTAATTTTCTTTTTGGTTCCAAGAATCATTGCCTAACATTTATTTGCTTATAACTTGGTCATATTAAACAGATTTTAAAAGCAAAGTAATAAATATATCGTTGTTATTGACTTTTACAAAAAAAGTTGGAAAACTTGCATATTCTGAAAGTTGCAAGTAATAGCCTAAAAGGCTAGAGTTAATAATACCTTGCCCTTTTTTACTTATGCTTCTTTTTCAAGTCTTCGTAAGTTAGTTGGGTGTTGGAGTTGGGTTGCATAGTTTTTTTTTAATATCACATAATGCTCTTTGATTAACCTATAATACCAGAAATAGTTAATTCCTATAAACGTAGGTAAGAGAATCTTCAAAGCATTGAAAAATGACAATTTTTTTAAAAAAAAATCATCTGCGCCCTATTAAACTTTTTTAAATGTCTCAGAGCATCAATTTTTGGTACTACGAACTGTGTGAAATAATAAAATGTGAAATTTTTCTTATTAATGTTATTTGCAAGATTTACCATTAAAGTTCTTGCTGAGCTACAAATCCTAAGAGCCTTCCCCAAAACAGCTGAGTGCTAAACTTTTTTGTGTCAGTTACTAACGGACTTTTTATTTTTTAACTGCATATGAATTATAATAAGCTCAAGGAAAGGAATTCTAGCAGGGATGAATCTCTTATTCTTTTCTATAGCACTAACCATTTATATCCTTTTTAATAATTAAGACGAAGTTAACTCAAAATCAGCAAAGTAATTTCATCTATTACTCTGCGATCTGCAGGACTATGATTCTGTTGGACTTTAAACTACGCCAGAAGCTAATAATGTTACCTTTTCTCCCTACATACGAAATACCTTAGTAAATGAAAACTTACAGAACCGCATAGATCCCACATTTTCACGCCATACTTGTCTGGCTTAGCAAACATGTACTCTTTGTACTGACACTAACTGATCAACAAAAGCAAAAATACTATCAGGAATTTAAGGTTTCTTATAATTGCATTAAAACCTATCCGATAAATAAAGCCAGTTCTGTTTTACTATTACCATCAAATATAACCTCAAAAGGCTTAAACAACAAAGCCTTATCTGGGCAATGAAAAATGGAGGCCGGGCGTTCCCCAAAATTTCGTAATTTGTGTCCTGCAGCAGTAAGGACTAAAAAATGCTTAGAAAGTTTTCACTGCCTAAAAAATTGTGGAAATTAAAAATCCGAAAATTCTAGGTTGACGAATCGAAGATGTTAAGAATAAAGGAAGATTCTATTATTTTAACAAGAATAACTTTATCTAAAGCACCTTTCATTAGGGCTTACAAGACCTTGTAGTCTTATCTTTGGTTCACACCATTGTTTCTATACCTAGGCCATCCTCTCCAGGCTCGAAGCAATTACTTCATCTGGTGTATCTAATGCTTCTGACTCATACAATAATTTAAAATTTTTTCTTCAATATTGTCAAAAGCTGTGGGCTCATCGTCATTGAGGAAAATTTAAATTTTCCTGCAGATCTTTTTCTGGGAAATAACGACACAAAGACAATCTAATATTTGATATTCAAATATGTTTTAACTAAAGACATACCTTCCTAACTTTATGCTAACTGTACGTGAACTTAGAAAAGGCTTTGTAATTCATTAGAGCCGAAGCCGTAACACTGAAATCGTAGCAATAATATCAACCGAATACTGCGTCAATCATACCGTTTTTGAACACGTAAAATGTGCAATCCATTGAACTCAAATCATCCTTTTGAAGAAAATAAAACTATATATTATAACATTTTAAGTCCTTTTAAACAGAACGCAATAGTACAAAATAGAAACTATGATAGTTAATCGACGAATACATAAAGAATCTGAAAAATATACAGGTATTAATGTAGTGAAAAAAGTTCAAAAGGGTAACCTTGACAGGATAAAGGTAACGTAAACAAGCTTTTACTTATTTACTACACTTACGCAATTAAAACACAAAATATCTGAATTAATGTTTCTGGCTTTTACTTAACTTACTTCCACTGGTAACCAAAAAATAGTATTTACTACACATACACAAATATAAGACAAAATCCATGTATTACTGTATTTACTTTCACTAATAACAAAAGAAATAGCATTCACTACAAATACACACTTACTAGACAGAAGTCTCAAATTAAAGTACTTCGGCTTTTACTTACTGACTTTCGTTAACAACAAAAAAATTTTTACTACTTTAAAACCTATTAGACAAAAATACTAAACTAATGAGAGCTAGCTTTTAATTATTTAATCTATTAATAACCAAACATTTATGTAATAATGAAACAAGATTATTGAACATTTATTTTCTAATTCTCAGTAATCAGTTAAAAAAACTAAAAAAACTTGCTTCTGGTATTTTTATATTTTTTCTTAGCAAGGCTTAAATAGTCACATGGCTTGAGTTAACAAAGTTTTCCCATCGTATTTCCTTCGAATTTCTCAAACATTACCTTATACCGTCCAGGATCAATAAATACAATTATAATTGTATTAATTTTGAGTTTTTCTATAATTATAAGTTGAAGTGACTATAGCCATGAGCTTAACATGCGCAAGTAATATAAATTTTATGTCATAATTTTTTTAATTATTAATTTCTTTATCTTTTTATTTCGATTTGACTCATTATCTACGAAGTTTCAGGGAAACCTCCCCAGATTCCTGTTATAAACCGCGTTAGCGGTTTGATTTACGAAAAAAGCCTTATTGTGAAGTACCTTAAAGAACTACATAAAGATCCAGTGACTGGGCAGGAAACTACTGAAGAAGATCTAATTCAACTTAACACTAATTCTTTCGTTCGACCAAGAGTTTCCGGTTTTACCCCATTTTATATAACTTTATAACTGTATATTAATTACTTTTATATATTCAAGCGGCTGCCTCTTTGCCATCTTTAATTAAAATGTTGCAAGATGAGTATGATGCCGTAGCGTTAGAGACTTATACTTTAAGAAAACAGCTAGAAACTTGCCGTCAGGAGCTTTCTCACTCTCTATATCAGCACGATGCGGCCTGGTATTTTTATTAATTACTTTATTGCTTATCACTAATATCTATATTCTTTTAAATTGTTTCTATTAAGTCGTGTTATTGCTAGACTAACTAAAGAAAGGGACGAAGCAAGGAATGCTTTAGCTAATCTTGCTGCAGGTGAATCTTAGAAACTTACTATTTTTTATTTAGTAGTTATAATTTATTTTTGAGGATCGGAAAAAAATAAGACCAGCACGGAAATTGAAAACAAGTCTAACAATTCTGAACACGTGAACATGCCTCAGGTTGTATATATAATAGTTTTCTTTCATTGTATCAAAATAATTATAAATTTATTTATTTTTGTTAAGAGAAATTAACAAATTATAATTTTTTTTAAATTAGTTTCTTTTATTTGTTGTTTAAAGTATTATTGACTATTAGGATGTCATCGAAAAAATTAATTCTACCAGCGAAGTTCTTCAAGCCGAACGTAAGGAAAAGAAGAAACCAGCCGATTTAACAACAAAAGATAAAATAGCTTATTTTAAGGAAAAAAACAATTTTTATTCCATTCACAGGTTTTGTAAAAATTATTTTTAAATTTAAAATATTTTACTCAAGTTTATAAAAATAATTTTGGGATTTAGTTATATTTTTCTTATTTTATAGTTATTGATTGCTTTTTTTAATTTTTAGACAGTCACTAAGTTTTTATTTTTATGTTTAGGATAATAATTTATATCAGTATCTTATAAGAACTTAAATTTTATTTGAAAAATGTATTTTGCAAAATTTATTATATTATATAAGTTTTATTTTAAATTTTAAATTTTTTATTAGGGCTTACAACTTTTTAGTAAAAATCACCTTTTTAAATCTACTTAAAAAAACTAATTTTTTTAAGTAACATTTTTAGTTAAATTACAAAAATCTAATAGCATCCTTTAAGACTTTTTATATGTATAGTATATTTTAATTATGTTATATATATTTATAATTATTTTTTATAGGAATATTCTTTTTTAAAACTGCATAAAAAACTAAATTTTTACTTTTAATTAGCTTGTTAAAGTTTTCAATACTTTTTCGAAATATTTTATTAATTTGTGATTTATTACTATTATACTTTTCATAATTATTAATTTTTAATAGTAAAAATATATAAAAAGTTTAAATATTTTATTAATTTAATTAGCTTTTACTACATATATATTTAAAATTTATTATTATTGATCGTCAGTATTATTTTATTAGTAAATTTTTACACAAAGTTTTTGATTTTATAAATTCGTTAACTTCTTGTGACTTTTCTATATACTTTTATAAATAATTTTACTATTATTGCTCATCAGTACAAAAAAATACTTGTTATTAACATAATTAAAAAAAGTTTTTTTTATTTTTTAGAGTAGATTTGCTTTTGTATCGTTTTTATATATTTTCTTTAGTAAAATTAGAGTTTTATAGTTTTACAGTTTAGATTAACTTTATGTGTATATTTTTATATCTATTTATAAATATTTGTAGTATTATTGTTTATCAGTAATATATATTAGTAAATTTATTAAAAAAGTTTTTTTTTTATAAATTAATTTTGTTTTTTATTCAATTTTTTTTATTCAGTAAATTCTATTAGCGTTTTGTATTTATTATATATTTCATTATATATTTTTATAATAATTTTTTTTAGTAATTTTCATTAGAGAAATTATTTGATAAGTAAAATTAAATAATTTTTTTTGTATTTTTTTTTATTTTAATAAATATTATACTTGTATATTGGAATTATTATATCAAAATTAATTTTTTATATATTTTAATAATTATTTTTTCATTTTTTTAATAATGATCATTATTGTTCACTTTTAAATTTATATAATAATTATATTAAAAGTTTATAATTTAATAAATTATATATATTATTTGTTTATTTTTAAAATATAAATTATTATTGTTTTTATTGCTATTTATCAAATTATTCATATGAAAAGTTTTTTAAGTTTTATTAGTTTATTATGAATTTTTTTAAATATTTTTTATAATTATTGTTTTGCTTCGTTAAATTTATTAAAATATTCATATAAAAAGTTTATTTTAAATTTCTTAATAAAGTTTATTAAAAGTTTCATAAAATTAAATAAATTTAAATAAATGATTTAAAAAAATTTTAAGTTTTTAAAAATTATTATTTTTAATAAACAATTTACATAGATTTTCTATATTAGTACCATAAAAATATGAAGTTTATCATAAAAGTTATTGTATAAAATTTATACTTGTAATTTTTTTTAGTTATTTTTATAAATTTAATAGTTTAGTGAATATTTTTTTAATTTTTATATCTTTTTAGAGTTTTTTAAGAAAAATACTTTCCTTGTTTTGCTTGTTACTTTTAATTATTGAATAATATGCTTATTAAAAAAAAGTGCGAGTTCTGCTGGAATTCTGTGCCTATCGCTGCACGATCAGCACCCCAACTGGATTCTTACTGGAGGCGTTGATAAGAAAGTTGTGCTTTACGATATTTTTGCAGATTCGGTGGTTCACACTTATCAAGGTGGCTGCTTTTTTTTAATTGCTATTATGATTATTTTAAAAGTTTTCTACAATTATAATTTTAGTATTATTTATTTTGATTTATATTATCATATTTTATATTTTAAAATATATATAATATTATTCTTATTAAAGTTTTTATTATAAATTTTTTAAAAGTATTAACTTTTTATTTTGATTCTGTTATCAATAAATTTGTTATTATTAAAGTTTTTACTATAATTTTTTAAATTATTAAAATATTACTTTTACTATTACTTTTACTTTTCTATTTTTATTCGTTAAATTTCGATTTACACAAAATTATAAATAAACACAATCCTTTTTATTGCCTACATTATTATTTAAAGTTTTTTTTTTATAAAACTTTTTACATGTATTTATGAAATTTTAGTTTTATAATTATATTTTGTTTTACAATTATAAATATTATATTTAAGTTTATTATTAAAGATTTGTTTATTATTAAAGTTTATTTATACAAATATTATAGGTATTAATATTTTAATTTATATTTGTTTTTTTAAAACTTTTAATTAGAATATAAAATTTTTATTTCTATTTTAGAAATTTTATTTTTTCTGGTTTTAGTTTAAATTGTTTAATAAAAACTTAATTTTTATATTTACTAAAAGTCACTTAATAATTTTCCTTTAGTACAATTTTTTAAAGTTTTTAAGAAAAACTTTAAAAAATTTGTTATTTCATTTAAAGTTATATAAAATTTTATGGTTTCTTTTTTTCTTATTATTTTTATTTTAAGTTTAAAAAATATATAAAATATTTGAATTTTTCGAAAGTTATATAAATTTTATTCAATGATTATTTTTATACTTTTGTATTTATAAGAGAAACTTTGTGCTGTTACTATGTCATTTACTTTTTTTATTAGTTTATTACAATTTGCTGTTAAAAAACTTTTTAAATATATGTATATATTATTTAACTTTTACCTTTTACTTATTATTATAAATAATTTTTATATATTTTTTATTCTATAACATATTTTTTTATTTTCAGTACACTTTATATTTATATTACTTTTATCAATTATTTCTTTATAAAGGGCATACTAAGAAAGTTACTTGCTGCGAACTGCATCCTTCACAAGACTTGGTTATCTCTGGAAGGTAAATAGTTTTTTTTTCAATATTTATCTATATTTCATTATAATTGATATTTATATTCTTTTACTACACTTTTTATTATCTTATCATATATTTATTATTTTTACTTCTGTTTTTTTTTTCTGGCGAAGCAATAAGAAAATAATTATTATTAATCATAAAATTTAATTATGTAGTAAGGCAACTTATAAATAAATAATATAAAAAATTTGGGAAAAATATAATTAAGAGCAGTGTAATCACGTGGCTAAAATATGAGGATTTATAAAAGTTTCCTGTTATTCTTATTATTATACGGTTTTATTTTATTTCCTTTAATATATTTTAATTTTTTTCAAGTTTATTTAATTTTTGTTCTATAATTATAATATAGCGCTGATGCACAAGTTCGAATATTTTCCACAAGTGCCGATAAACTTCTTCATGTTTTTACGAGCCACTTTAGTGTAATAATAATATAATAATTATTATAATGATAATAATAATATATACTGTAGGGAGTTACTTCCTTGTCAATCCATCCAACCAATGATTTAATGGCTTCCAGCGATTCGGCCGGTAGTTGGTCCTTTCACGATTTGTCGCGCCAATCCACTTATCAGACTTCTGTTGATCCCAATAAAGTTTATTATTATTATTATTATTATTATTATTATTATTATTATTATTATTATTATTATTATTATTATTATTATTATTATTATTATTATTATTATTATTATTATTATTATTAATTATTGTTATTGTTATTGTTATTGTTATTATTACTATTAGTCTTGTATTAACTGCGGAAGTATTCACCCGGACGGGATTCTCTACGGCAGCGGATTAGCGGACAGCATGGTTAGAATTTGGGACATCCGCACCGCATCGCCAGTCGTGGCTTTCGAGGGGCATAAGGCAATTATTATTGTTATTATTATTATTACAGTCTATAATCTTGTTATTTTACTGTCATATTATACTATTTGATGTTATATTATTTTTTATTATATATTATCTTTTTTTAAGGGTCCCGTAAATGGTCTTTCTTTTTCTGGAAACGGCTATTTATTAGCAACTTCCGGAGAAGATAATATTGTTCGTTTATGGGATTTACGCAAATGTTCGCTTTTTTTTAAATTTATTTTATTTAACTTTTAATAATATAAAATTATTTTATTATTACTCTAATAAACTTTTATAATAGATAATATTGTATTATATATATTTTATATTTTTATAATATTTTTTTATATTTATTTTATTTAACATTTACAATACTTAATTGTATTTTATTATTATTTTATATTTTATAATAAACTTGTATAAATATAAATAATAGTATTTCATTTACACTCTTCGTGTATTTATTTTTTGATTATGTTATTTTTAACTTATATAGTAGATATATACTTTTTAATTATATATTAAACTTATAATAATAATAGATTTATTATTTATATTTTTCTTGTTTTATATATCTTAAAATTTATTTTCTTATTTATTCTGTTAAACTTTTATAGTATAATATTGTATTATTTATTAACTTCCTTTATTTATACTTTTATGATATTTTTTATTATATTTAATTTTTTTTAATTTCTTAATTTTTTTATTTTATTAAACTTTTATTACATTATTATATATTTATTAGATTTATTTTTTATTATATCAAATAATTTTCTTATATATATTATTCTATTTAACTTTTATACTTCTATAACATTTATATATATATATTATATTTATTTTATTTTATATTGAGCAATACTTCTCTTATTTTTTTTTTATTTTTTTATTTTTATTTAACTTTTATAGTAATAAATAATATTGTATTGTATATCTTTTTGCATTTATATTTTTTTTATTAAGTTTATTTTAAAAAAATTATTTCGTTTTGCTTAATTTTTTCTGTTTATTATTATAATTTTATAGAAACATTTTTATTATTTATTTTAATTTCTGTACTTTTTCAATATTTATAACTATTTCACTTCGTTTTTTACTTTTATTACGTTTTCTTTTATTTTGTTTATATTGATTTTTTTACTATATATATGTTTAAATTTATTATGTACTTTTTATACATTTTCTTTTAGTTATATTATTATAATATTTATATTTTAATTATTATTTTATATGTAAACTTTTAATATATATTCTTGTAATAAATTTTTTTAACTCTTTTATTTTGTATTTTTAATGTATTATCTATTTTATATTTATTATATATATATATATATATATATATATATATATAGATTTCCAATATTATTCGTTTATTAATATTTATATTATTTTTTATTTTTATTAATTATAAATGTTTAAATTGATAATTTTACTATTTATGTATTAAATAATTTATTTTTTTCTATTATTTTGCATATTGTTTTTATAAAATATTATTATTTTGTATATTTTATATATTCGCTTTTAATAATTGTTATTTATTTTTATTTATTAATATATATATATCTATTATTCTAAAATAATAATAGATATATTTTCTTATCGTTTATTATTCATTTTGTATATTTTTTATATATTTTTTATATACTTTATATGTTTCATATTAATTGTTCTATTTTTTTAATTTATTTATTATATTATATATAATTGTTATTGTTATTTATAATAATTATTGCTATTTTTTATATATTTCTATTTTAAATATATTTTCCTCTTAATATTATTTTTTCTGATACTAATTCTTTTTATCTTTATTTATTTTTACTATTCTTATTTAATATTTCTAATAATTTCTGTATTTTCCAATATTTTTTTATTTATATCATTGGTATTTATACATTAGTTTTAATCTTTTTACACCTCATTACCTTAATTTTATAATTATTAAATATATTTTTATTGGTTATAATTCTTCTGATTATAAATATCTTTATTATTGTTATAAATAATCTTTATGTATTTTATTTTATTTTTTTATTTTTTTAATGTTTTGTTATAGTTGTTACATATATTTAATTATTGATTTCAATAAATTTTTTATATTTTTTGTTTATGTTGTGATTAATAATTTTTATGTACGTTTATTATTTTTTTATTAATATTGTTATTCTTCCCTTTTATTTTATAAAATTATTCATATTTTATTATTATTTTTAACCTTTTATATATCTATTAATTTTAAATATTATTTTTTAGTATTAATAAATTTTTTATTTAATAATTTATTGTCTTTTATTTTTTATTTTAGTATTTTTGCTTTTTATATATTTTATAATATTTCGATGTTTATAATTTTCCTGTTATATGCTTTTATTAATATTATTTTGATTTCTTATAATTATAAAGGTTTTTATGATAATAAAAATGTTCTTTTTACTATTTTAGTATAATTAGTAAAAGTTATAAGAGTAACTATTAAAAAACTTTATTTTATTATGTCTAATTTAAATTTATTTTTCTTTTTATTTAAACTTTTTTAATTGTTATATTGTATATTTTTTAATGGGAGTACAATAATAAAAAGTAAAAAGTTCTAAGTAACTATTAAAAAAAATTATTATAGATTTAATTTTTTTAATTAAAATATAAGAAATCTAATAATAAACAGTAACACTTCAAACTTTTATGTTTTATATTATTTTTTTTATTTTTATAATTTATTAAATTCTTTTTTATTTATTCATTATGTTTCCCTGAAATTCAGGAGCTTTTTACAAGTTTATTGAGCTGAAAGACTTTTTATTTTTCAAATTTTTTAAATCTTTAATTCTTTCTTTTTCAATTATTTAATTATATTTTATGTTATTATATTTTTTATATAATATCATTATTATAATTCTTATCTTTTGAAATTCAGGTACGTTATACAAAAATATTGAGCTGGAAGACTCTTCCTTTGGCTTGTCCTGCATTTCTTTTGATTCTACTGGAACATATTTTGCTATTGGTGGCGCTAAAGACGTCAAGTAAATTTTTATTTCTTATTTTTTATTATTATTATCTGCTAAATATATTATGAATTTTTTTTTATTCATTTAATAATTATTAATTTTTATAATTATTGTTTTCTTTGGATTTTTTGTTGTGCCAACTGTTTTTATTTCTAAATTTTATTATTATTATTAATATTATTATCTAATAAGTATATCAAGTAAATTTTTTAATTAATATTATTTGCTAGTTTATTATGTAAATCTTCTTACTTTTTTGTTTACGAATTTCTATTATTAATATTTCTAATTTTATGCTTTTCTTTTAAATTTCTAAGTTTTTCTTTATTATAATAATAATTACTATTTTTCTCTGAATATATCTTTAAATTTTTTAATAATTTCTATTATAACATTATTTACTTTTGTTTTTATTATTGTGCTAATATAGTTTTTCTTATTATTATCCAAATAACAGCAAGTAAACTTCATTAAATATTATTATTAAATAAAGGTTATTATCATTTTATATAATTTATTTCTTCAACTTCATCTTTTTTTTCCTTTTTCTTTATTTTTTATTATATTTATTTTTTATTGTATTATTATTATCTTTTCTTTAACTTTAACTTTATTATTTTTTCTTAGTAAAGTTTTTATTAAAATTTTAAATTTGCTTTATCTTAATTATTAATTATTATAACTTTTGCTAGTAATTTTTTTATTATTTTATAAGTTTTTATTATCTTATCTGAACATTTTCTTTAGCTTTATTATTTTTTTATATTTTTTATATAAAATTTTTATTTTATTACTTTATTTAATTCTTTTCATTAACTTTATTATTTGTTATTATAATTTTATTATTTACGTTATATATTTACTATTTTTTATAATTTAATAAGTTTTGTAACTTTTATTAAACCTTTTTTTTTAAATATATTATTTTTTGTATTATAAATATTAGCTTTTTCTTAAGTTCGATTTTTAATTATTAAAAATTCTATATACTTTTATATTTATATCTTTTCTTTAACTTTATTATTTTTTTCTTACACTATTAAATTTTTTTGTTATTTTTTAATAAATTAAAACTTTATTATTGTGTTTTTAATATTTTTTTTGTAAAAAGTTTTTTTATTTTAAATTTCAACATTATTATTTATTATTTCAGAATCTTCATGACACGCCAACTCCCCGAAATCGTAACGCTCCGCGGCCACAGCAAAGAGATTACTGCTGTTAAGTTCCGGCCATTGGCGGACGGTCTTGTTACGGCCAGTAAAGATCGTTCCGTGCGTGTTTGGGGTCAGTAAATTATAAATTTATTTTTTTAAAGATTGATGAAAATTATAATTAATAAAGATTTCAATAAAAATATTTATATTTGCATGAAAACTTTTTCTATATTAGCTTAATGTTTGAGTTGATATATATTCCGGTTTATAACAGTGATGCAAATGCATTGTTAGATTATATAAAAAACTGTGTGAATAGTAAATTTGAAGTTCTTTTTATTAGCCATTTTACTAGAATAAAATGCCTGTCCTACCATTTACTTGTTAAGACTCGTACTCAAACTTATTCACTTATACCAAAATTAATACAGATTCTTATTATTTTTAGCTTGCGCCAGCTTTAACGTCCTTGTCAGTATAGAAATACAAAACATCATGTACTTTGCTCTTTACGAAAGCGAGGACCATATCTGAGTCCTATAATGAGTAATAAAAGTACCACTATGTCCCGTTCCCGGGCCGTTAGTGTAGTTATATACCGACCTAACATGGCAGACTTGACTATTTTGTTTATTTTGAGTCTCTATATTTGCTTGAAGTTCACTGTGTTAGAACTAGGAATCATGGTGCCAAGTAGAAACTACCTCTAAATAGGCAGTTATCATGGTTTTCTCGCTTTTTAACATAGATTCTAGACTCTGCTACCATTTTGAATAATTCAGTGCTTAGCTTATGAAGCATTCCTTTTTCGGATTAATATTGTTAACCTAAGTACTTTTTTCTTTAATTCTTTCATGCACAAAGTTATATAACGTACTCACGTAAACCATTCAAAAAATATATTTTTTTTACTACTTCAGCTTGCAGAATTTTTTAAATATCAAGTTTTTTTGTACTCGTCAACTTCACATGCTTGAATTCTCTTGTTATTCCATATACACTAAATACAGGTATAATACGTACTCGCCATTATAAATTTGATATCAACTTTAATATTATTAAAATGTCTTGCAGTAGCACCCACATCCTTGCAAGCCTAGTACTAAGTAAATCTTCAAACTCGATAAATGCATGTTCTTAATACCTCTAATACTTCCATATACACTAAATAAAAGTAATATTATTGTACTCGACACCACCCCGTTTAAATAATCTTCATCAATAAAATTCTTATTTTCTTTTACCTAATTCACAGTAATTGTTTAGATGACTCTTTTGTAAAGTTAGAACAAAGCGGATGCAGTGAATTTGTGCGTATATCAGAAACACAACTTAGAATGGACGTTAAATAATAATAATAAAGATATAAAAAAAAAGCGCAATGATAAAAATTATAAGAAAATTAATAACTGAAACGTTTAGTTTTAACTAAATATCTTTAAAATATTATACTTCATTTAAACGCTAGTTTGCCTAATATTCTAAAACTTATTTATTGCTTTTACTATTATGTAAATTTTTAAAAAAAAAAACTTAAAGTCTCAATAAATATATTCAAGAATATTGAGGATATATTAAATACTTTTTAAAAAGATGATAACTAAATAAAAAATTTAGAATATTTATTAAAAACATTTAGATTTCTTTATTAAGAAAAATTTGAAATCTTCCGCGCATGTTTATTAGTAAAATCGCGTGCCTTTTTTATATATATTTCTCTACTTTGTTTATATTCTGAGGCCTGAAAAATAAGTATTGAACAAACATGCAATAATAAGCAGGAAAGTAAACCGGATTAAGTGTATAAAAATAAATATTAAAGATAATAAAAACAATAACAATTTCTGCAATCAGTGCGTCGTCGGGATTAGGTTCGACCAGTAATAGTAGAACGCTTAAAAGAACTGCTTGAATATTTAAAGACGGCTTCCATGCGCCCTTAAAAAAATATTTCATGTGAAGTAAATTATTTACAAGCTTTTTAATTTAAGTTGTTAATATAAAATTTCTTATTTACCTTTTATTAGTTTATACTCTTTAAAACTTTATAAAACAGACATACAATCTTTTTTAAAAGAAATTAGAAAACTAAAAAGCATGACTAAGTGTCCCGTGGTCCATCATCTTTAAAAAGTTTATATAATTAACTATTTATTAATAAAAATTTTTATTTATAATAAAAAATGAATACGAGTTAAAGTTAAAACTTTTAAAAGTGATGAAAAGTCATTATATAATATATAATATATTAATATATTTTTTAATTCTTTATTTTAAACTATATTATCTTATTAAAAAAATGTAATAAATAAATAAAATTGTATTATTAGAAATAAATATTTGCATAGATTAAAAAAAGATTTAAATATAACTACTGTAATTATAATAAAAGCAACAGTAAAATAAGCAAAAGCAGACACAGTTCGTAAAAAATAAAAACACCGCGAAATAAAATTTCTCAATAAAACTTCAAAAATTTCCCCAAAAAATATTAACATGTGGCTGGCCACACGTAGCAAGTTGCTTTTCTTACTATAGACTTTCGCACTGCACACAAATTATTTTAAGGAATATTCTCGGATATTAAAAACGTATCGTAAACTTAACCATTAAAAAATTATTTAATAGTTAACATACAAATATTCAGTAATATAATTGTTTATATTGAGAAAAGTAATTTATAATCATCTAAAAATCTTATAGATATATAAATTTAATTATAAATTTTGAACGTAAAAAAATTGTATGTTATTTTATTAAAATAAAAAAAAGTCAATTTTTTTAAAAATATTTTTTCAGCAATTTAAAAAAAAAGGTATTCGGTACTATTTAATAATTCTATTTCTTTATAACAAAATCTATTTAATAGTTTTTGCACTATAAAAATAAAAGTTTAGTATATTTTTTAATAATTACAAAAAAGAAGCCAAATAGATTTTTATCGTACAATATTTTAATGATTGTCATTCATTATAAAAAAAGGTATTCATAATAAATTATAATACTCTTTATTTATATAAAAATATTTGAATCATTCAAATATTTAGAAATCATTATTAAATAAAAGATTGATTTATAACTATTAAAATTCTATTTACTTTAAAACTAATACATAAATTAGTTTTAGTTTATTCATAATATTTATAATCAAATTATTTACTAAAATACATTGAAAAATTTTGGTATATTACTTTTCTGTATAAAAAAAATAAACTTATTATTTTTTGTAAATAGTATATATAAGCTTTTTTTTTAAGTTAAAAAATTATTTTTCATAATATATTTTTATTAATAGTTATTCAATATTATTATAATCCTATTTATTTATAAATAATATATTTAATAGTTTTAAAGTTTTGCAGTTAATTTTTTTATATTAATACTAATAAATAATATATATATATTAATAAAAAATTTAAACTTTTGGAGGCATTTTGAAAATATCATGGCAAATGCGACCGCCTTCATCCACATTTGGATGGTAAATGGGAGTTACAAACTTCACAACGGGCGGCTCAAATGGGTAGCTTTTCATCGGGATTAAGAAAAAAGTTATATATAGCAAAATATTATTTATATAAAATTTAATATATAATTATTATTATAATAATAAAAATATATAATATTAAGTTTATAAGAATGTTAATGTTATAAAATTTAATAAAAAAAATAAAATGAGAAAACATGTAGAAATAAATTATGTAATTCGACTGTTTAAAAATATTATACGATAACAAAACTAATAATAATCAGAAGATTAATAGGTTTAAAAATTATTATTTTTACTAATTTCTTATTGCATTTTTTCTTTTTTACTTATCTTTTATTTAAAAAAATGTTTTTCTTCCGTAGCTTTTCCAAAAATAATGGATGTTTATATAAAAATTAATATCAAATTTATTATTATTTGTTATATATTACAATTAATTACTTAAAAATGATTATTTTTTTTAACGTGAAAAGTGTATCGGCCAATCGTAGTAAATGTAAACGCATTTCAATAAATGAATATTACAAAAAGTGTGAAAAATGCAAAGTTTGTGAAGTGTAGAAAAAAAGTGATCAGTTAAGTTTTTTTTAAAAAAATTTAATTTACTTTAGAATTAAATTTTAAAAAGTTATTTTCTCGTTGAAGTTATCGTATTAATAATTGTTTACTTTAAAAATATAAAAAAATTTAGTTAGTAAAGCAAACGCTGGCTACTTTAATAGGAATCTAAGCTGCTTTAACTTTTTGAACTAATTCTTAAAATAAAAGTTATTAAATCAAAAAATTAAAAATTTTATTATAACGTTCAAAGCCTCTTAATAAAAAGCATTTTTTATATATATACTTATAATATACAATAAGATAGCTTGCCTTATTTATTTATTATTATAAACAATTCCTAATTCAAAAGCAAATTTAAAAAGCTTAATAAAATTTAAATAATCAAAATTATGTTTATAAAAAAACTTTTCTTCGAAAAAAAATAAAAATCTAAAATATCAATGCCGCAGAAAAAAATTTGAGAGTGTACTACAGTTGTTTACGATAGTATAATGATAAGTTGAATTTTTAATAAAAATTTATATAATTAAAAAACTCTTTAAAAGTAAAAAAAATCTTATAAAAAAATATATATTTTTTTTAAATAAACAAAGCCACTGGAAAAATTAAAAATAAACAATTATAATTTTTTTTAACTTCTTGAAAAAAATTATTAATAAAAGATAAACTTTTAAAATACTAGTGCAGTCGTTAGATGCAGTTTTTAAAAATATTATAACTACACTTTTAAAAGTTTAAATGTTATAAAAATATCGCACAAACTTTAATTTCTACAAATTTTTTTAAAAATTAAATTAATTTATAAAATTATGAAACAAACTTTTATAACGGCTTTAAACAAAAACGGGAAAAAAAGGTAAAAATTGTTACAAAAGCAAAAGCTACTCAATAAGTGTTTAAGAAATTTTGAATGACAAATTAAATAGTTAAAACAAGGAGGACAATAATTTTTGAAAAAACTTATAATAAAACTAATAATAAAGGATTGGACCGTAAAATAATTATGATTATAAGCCATTAATATGTTAATATTAAAAGAAGCTATTAAAAAGCTTTTAATAATAGAAGGAATTAATTCATCTTCCGAAGTTGTAAGAATAAAAATAAAATAATACTAAAGTTTGATATAAAATTCTTAAAAAGAGATTTCAAAAAAATAAAGTAATAATACCGTTAACTTTAAAACTCGACTATAATCTTTAAAGTCAATAGTTTATAAAACTATTATATAATGTTCTAGAAATATATACATAATAATTAATAGCTTTTTCTGTTCTAAATACGTGTAAACCAAATCTACTAAAATAGTTAACTATTTTTATAATAAACTATGTGGAAATATTGAATGAACTACCGCTCAGGTATAATAACATCAAGCCTGAATACTCCGTTTTCATAAGGAGATTCTGCAGGCCCGAACAAGTCTAGTATTAATTTAATAATGCAAAAGTTTTGCTTTTACATTTTCAAAGATAAGATCAAGGAAATGACAAACCAGCTTGAAGATGATCAAGAGAATCATTAATAGGCCAGCAAATAAACTCAGAGTTTGAAGAAAGAAGTAAAATTTCTCTTTTCATTCTTAATGTCCTTTGCATTTCTTTATAGAAAACCTTATTACGTTGTTTGAAAACCTTTCCTTTTAAAAATGCTAATTAACAAGGCCTTTAAAATGTTTGTTAAAATAATTTTCGCACAAAAAATATTAAAAAAAAATTTTTTTCATGACTTTTTTAGTAATTGATAAAATTTCCAACAAAATTTCTGCGTTTTTTTAATTAAATAGCAGGTGCGCCTTAAAAACTTAAGTGTATTCTGCTTCCTTAAATATTGTATAACATTTTTTAACCAATTTAAATCGTCCGTATAAAAGTTATATAAATTCTTGTAAAATTTCTTATTAAAATAAAGTTTTCAAAAATAACATAATATCACAAAAAACACTGGCGTTTTTATGATACGAATGCGCGCTAAAGAAACTGCAGCTACACTCGTCGACGGACAAATAAAGCCAACTTTAACTGCACGCGCTCTAACGTCACACTCTAATTATATTTTCTATTTTGTTTCTAGTTGCATCTCTCGTTTTTCTTATTTATAACTGTTTTTGTTATATTAAAAACATACTTTTTAAAAATGCCGAAAAACAAAGGTAAAGGGGGTAAAAATAGGAGGCGTGGAAAGAATGTAAAGGAACAAGAAAAACGAGAATTGGTTTTTAAAGAGGATGGCCAAGGTTTTTACTCGTAACAATCCTCATCTTGTGTAGATTGTTTTGCAATTTTTTTTTCTCTGTAGGTTAAATAATTTTTTTTTGTAAAATTATTATTTTTAAAAGTGGAAATTTAATTACAAGTTTTACAGCTCACATTTTATATTGTTACGATTCTTATATATATTATTATATTGGTTTGAAATAATGTAAAGTATTTTTAGAGTATGCCCAGGTGGTTAAAATGCTCGGCAACGGCCGTCTTGAAGCCTTATGTTTTGATGGTGTTACTCGTTTAACTCATATTCGTGGAAAAATGAGGAAAAAAGTATAGTTTAGTCGTTTTTAATAGTTTTTATTTAAAAATCTTAAAATAGATCTGGATTACTCTCGGCGATATTATTTTAGTGGGTTTACGAGAATTTCAGGATGAAAAGGCTGATGTTATACTAAAATACAACGTGGAAGAAGCTCGCAATCTGAGAGCCTACGGGGAAATTCCTGCAGACACTAGAGTTAACGAAGCTGATTATGAAGGTGACGATGAGGAAATTATGTTTACAGTTGAAGATGATGTAATAACTTGCTACTAATTTTTTTTAATCTAAACTAATTTTAAATTTTTAGGTATAATTATAATTCCTTTCTTTCCGGTATTATACGTAATTCTTACCTCCCCGTACGTATGAAAAAGTTACAGTTAGGAATAAATCTACCAAAATTTATTAATAAAATGTATAACAACTGAACCTTATAAATTTACAACCCTTTACATTTAAGATTAAGGCAAAGCTCACATTTTTCTTACTATTAAATGTCCAGTTTTCCTTATAAAACAATTTAATGCATAAAATAAAGTTTTACGGCATTATTATTAAAAAGAACCTCTTAAAAAAATTAAGGCTACTTAAAATTAATTAATAAAAATAAACTTTCATGGTCAACTCACTTAAAGAATTGCAGTTTTAAAAATTATACTTGTAAATTTCTAAAAGCAATTATACAAAAAAAAAGTCAAGTAAGATGTTTATTTAGTATTAGCATTCATAGATTTTATCCGTGCCTGTGTTTCATACAAAGCGGTAGCACGCCTAAGAGCAGCTCTTTTTAGGTCAGGCCTGTGGCGTTGGTGGATTAAGACATTCCGAATCGAATTAAGAGTACGAATAGGATCGCGCTTAAAATGAATTTTAGAAAAACGTTTGGAAATAGTTCTTTTTTTTTTCTTAGTTGAAAGAGAGAGAACTACTCCCTTAGTAGCTGGGCTCACCATAATCACCTATCAAAAGCATATAAATATGGAAAAAAATTTAAAAACCTTATAAGAATTAAACAAACAATAATAACGATAAAAATATGAGTATCAGAACGCAATTTTTCAGCAACTTAATTTATGAAGCAGAACTGGTAACTTTTTGCGTTGTCATCACAAAAAAGCGGTTATTAATTAAAAATTATACCTTTTTATTAACAAGACCAGAATATTTAAAAGAATTCAACTGAGTCAAATTATTAGGCTCAGCATTAAAAGTAACTCCGTTATATTTTCGTAAAAACGAAGAATTATTGCGTAAAAGTAACCATTGAAGATCAGCAGACATCCCTGTAAAAAGACAAGAAATTACTACAGGCGTCACCACTGCAACTGCCCATAATTTTTTGGTTTTTAATTAAAATCCCTCTCAAAAAATTCATACTAAAACTATTATAAAACTCACGACATATAAATAGATAAGAAAGAAGAACAAGAATCGCACAAACTCACACAGGAAGAAGAAACCAAGAAGAGGGGAGAGACAGAAAAAGATCGAGGATACCAATAGTTGGACCCTTTTTTTGTTCCACGTGAATTTGGAAACGGTAACATGCTTTTATACTAGTTAGTGTACCATGAGAACTATTTTAAGAACATCTACTATAAATTTATCGTTGAAAAGATTAGGAAACTGAATATGAACTACGCAAAATAAGTGAAGTTATTAAAAGAACAAAAAGCCAGCGTTTAACTTTATTGAGCATTTGCGCTTTCCACAAGTTATTACAAAAATAAACTCAGTTTGGAAGAGCGTGGACTTAGAGGACTATTTCTGCTATTACCTTTGAAATTTGTATTTAAACTTGAAAGGTGCTCTCGCGTTCATATAAGCGCCTTTTTTCAGAAGCCCTAAAATTTAAAGACAAAAACTTGATTGATTTTAAGTGGGTGTCCCTATATATAATGGCTTGAATTATTAATTTGGCCATCATTTCTTATTTTTCATAGATGCACTAATATTTGACATTGTTATTGTTATATTTAGTACAATTTTTTCAATCTGTTGTAACAGGTTAATTTTTGTATTGTCATACTTTGCAATTTATGTCTTTATGAGTAAGCTGATTTTGATCTGTGTATCTAAGCTAAAGTATTTAACACATCCTTATATATTAATTACTACGTATAACACAAGTTAACAAAACCATCTAGAACCATGAAGAGCACTTAAAGAAAATACTGTCGTTGTTACCATTTGAATATAGCAGTTCACACTCGAGGATACCCACACAGAAGTTTCGCCTTGTCTGCGCTGGCTACGATCACACGATTGCAGCTGCGCAGAGGGGACAGAAGCAAACATTCGCGATCTTGGTGGCCCTTAGTTAAGCGCCAGAAGCAGTCGCGATCGTCGTCACTGCCATCAAGATTTAACTCAACTATTAGTCTGTAAAAACTCTTTTCTAACGCAATCGATGCAGTCGATTTGGCTCTATTTGGTGCGCCGTGAGGTGGCAGCGCTCACAGATACTCTCCTTTAGTTCATCAGGCGGCCAGGGTTGTAGTGAAACTCATGCGTCGTTATGGTAGTGTAGGAAGCCACTTTCACAGCACTTTAAATCCAGCAACGGCCGGGGTCTGGTGGGGGTCAATGGTTGTCAGCATTCGTTAACGTTAAAGGGGGAATTTATAATTGCATAATATATATTTAACATTATTATTTATTAATAATATAGAGAGAGAGAATGAATTAGTAAATTAAATTAGATGTATAATTTACAAATAAAGTAATGTACAATTTAGTACAAAGATTTGGGTGTGGACCGTATATTTACATATTAAGTTATATAAAATGCTTTAAAGAAAGGAAGTTAACTAAAAGGAGCAGGCAAATAAATGAAAAGTGAAGGGTGTTTTGATAACCCTCATATAAATTTTTTTAATCGTTAAAGTAAGCGTCCACTATTAAAAAAAATAAAAACTTTAACAGCGTTTAAAATTATATATAATTTTTCTTACAAGCTTTTTCTCAGTTAAAACTAAGCTGGAGAGAATAAATTGCGGATGCCATTGCTACCTACAAAGGACAAGAATATACGAAAACTCTTTAAGAGGCTTTAATTAATATATATCGTTCCTCATTCGTTGTTCAAGATAGAGTTGAGTACATAGGCACTAAAATATGCTCTTAATATAAGAGTGGAAGTTTTGCTCCTCATAACTAAACTCAATTGGGTACTACATTAATCAAAAGCGTATTATAACAAAGCCTTAAAGAAAGAACGCAGAACGAAACTGAGGTTGATATTGTTTGTATTTATATATTTATTGCATTGGCATGCTATACGAGTTTTTTATTTTATTTACATAGTTATTTATTTAATGCGCTGGCATACAGTGGTTATGAGTAAAATAACATAAACGGTTTAATCTACAGTGTTGAGGAAAAGAGTTCATAAGTTTTAATGCAAATTACCATTTTTAGGAATTTTACTATTGCTACTGATTATTCATTGCTTAGTTGTTAATATATAATGAAGATTCCCGAAAAGTAAACGGGCAGCCTTGTTAATTTTTTTTTAGTGCTTTTTTGTTTTAGCCACACATGAATATCTATATATATAATTTGTTTACAATTAATTTTAAAGGGCATAAAGGTTAAGGTACCGCTCAGTAAAGGGGTTTAAATACCCTAACATACAGTTCCTTAAATTAGAGGGTTAGAGGGTTCGGGAGGGCTCTCTCCTTGCAAAGGTGCTGCCTCCAAAAGCCATGTTTATATAATGAAACTGCCAAAAAGGAAAATTACCTTCTAAAAAAGTTTTAGGTCATAAAGGTCAAGCCCTTACTGAGTTTTAGATTAAATTAAAAGAAATTTCTTAATAAAACTACGACTCTATTACTGTATAGCCGTTGTTATTAATACGTCATAATTACTATCATAGTTGTCGTAATATATTTTATCGCTTTTATTATTGACTATATTATCAATATATATATTATCACTAATTATATTATTTTTACTAATTAAAACTATTACCAATATTATCACTGTTTCTTTTACCACTTTCATCATAATTATGTAATTTTTTTAAGAAAATCTTGCAACTAATTATCTAACATAGTAAGGCGTGTTCCATTGTTCTAAATTTGGGAAAATGGGAGGGATTATAATTTAGGAAATTAGCTAGTAATCCGTCACAATGATCAGATGCTTCGATGCATTGCTCAGCTAAGCTCTTAGTATACTTATAAAATAATTGCAGGTCGCATTCACGATGTATTTGTGAGAGTCTTATATGCCAAGGAGCTCCTGGAAACAGTTTTGAAGAGTTATACTGCATAAATTGCAGTCTATCTATGTTGAAGGTCAAGGAAAGACTCGAGCTACTGATAGCCTTGTAAATAATTAATTTATTCTCAAGGATAAGGACACTATTTTTGTATATAAGCGAGTAAAAAGGGTGTGTCGTGTATTTAATTTTAATAACCAGTTCTTTGCAGGTCTTCCAAATAATTCGTTATAAAAATAACACGGAGGTATAAGCTTGATTATTCTAGGTCAGGGGAATATAAAAAAGATTTAATTCTTATAGTATTTGTTTCTTTCTTTCTTTTTTTTCCACACGTGGTGTGACTTCTTAAACAATTAAAGGTTACTTTCCACATTGTTTACCAAGCTTTAAAAGATTTATGCCGGAATGCATTTACTTATCTGCAAGAGAGGGAGATTTTGATCTGCTCTAGATATAGTGTCATTGACATACAACGCCAAGGAAGTGTAAGCGGTACGGGATGATATGTCAGGTATGCACAATGAGAATAAAATAGGAGACGGCGTCCTTTAACATTAAGCTTAAAGTTTTTATAGAATTTAAAGGAGATTGCGCATTTTAGAGATTTGACAACGGACTCTTGTAAAACAGAAGTAGCCTTGTTAAATTAGGAAATAACATGGTGGATAGGGGAAGAGAGGTAGAAGGTCGCTCACAGATTTTTTAAAAGGAACTTAATTAGTTTACTAATTTAGTTGATCGACCAGAAAATTATTACCAACTTCCAGCAGAAGGGCAATGGTCAGATGACATTTCGTAGAGGGTTTTAACAGGGCATTCGCCGAGCCTCCGGTCAATAGGTGTATATAGATTTATAAAGGGGCTAATAGTAACACATCACCTCCTTCTGTCCTCGATTCAAGTGTTTTACCGTTCAGGATTATCGAACTCTGCTGTTCTAAAGCTAGGTCTCCACAAACAATCACTGAATGAGCATCGTCAACTTTTACGGAACCAGCATACCTAAGCTTAGTCCGGATGCCATTTGCCATATGCTCTGTTGCTTATATATTCCAAAAATGAGTACCTAATGTCTTTTTCTATAAGATGACTAAACCTCCTATCCCCATTTTACAACGGTCTTTTCGATGAGTTGTGTGGTTAGAGGTAGAACCTGTAACCATCCTTTAGGTAAGTTTCAAATATCAGTACAAGGTCAATATCCATTCTTTTAAGTCTTGTAGTTTTTGTTTTATTTCCAAGACTTTGTTAGCGATTTAGAAAGATTTTAAAAAGTTTTATACTATTTTTTTCAATAATTGTCGATTTTTTAATTTTAAAAATAAGTCGCGTATAGTTCTGAAGAAGGCTTCCGTTAAGAAGTTAACAATTTGCTTTATAATATTCTCATTCAAGTTAGTGGAAATTTGTGCAGCTTTATATGCACTCACCTGAAGGTAAATCTTTTTTAGTATTAGTACATTGTCCAGTGTTTGAAGTGACCAACCGGTATTCAATAAAGTTTTTTTAACAAGTACATTAATGGATAATAAAAGCAACCTCGATAACTAGCAGGGTTTGCACCCTTGCAGTTAGCAGTTGGATCCTACTTTCAGCCATGTTTTAGAATCACTATTTTCACCACATTTAATGCATCGGTACTGAGAAGTATTGAATTTGTGGATGTAATCATAAAACTGGCAGCGAAAAGATATGCCAATTCTGCTGTTCTTTTTTAAAGATTTAACGGAGATGGAAGTAAATACAATATTTTTATCATTAAAGACAGTACTTATGTTTGGGTACCTTGACTAAAACTAAGGGTAGCTGAGCTCTATCTTGATTACAATTCTGCATTCCTATAATCTCGGCAGGGTGAAAACCATGGTTTTCGTAGTTTTCTTATATATCTCTTGCTTCCGTTTTCTCTCAGACACCCGACGGAAAAAGACTATCTCAAGCTCTTTCTCGGATGGGAGCCGGTATGGATAATATTTTATTACTTCTAATTCAAAAGAGGGGTTTTTTTATCTAAAGTCTTTTTCCAAAAATGCAGAGACTCTTATTTTAAGTCTCCTTTCCTTCACATTTAAATTTAAAAATATTATTAGCTCTTATTAACCGGGAAACCCTCCAATAATTTCTGTTGTGTATTAAAAAGATTCTGCATTGTTTTTTCGTATAGTTATTATAATTATTAGTATTTGTACCATCATTAATGCTCTTGCTATTAACATTGTTAGCTTGGTTAACTCTTCAAATATCATTACTATTACAAATACTGTTATTAGTATTAATATTAATAATATAATTATAACTATTATCGTCGTTCTTAATATTATTTGTAGTGCTCTCATTACTATTTTTATTATTAGCTTTAATAAAATTACTATTATAATACATCTATTACTATTAATAAAGTTATTATTACTATATAAATTACCATTACTACTAGAGGGGCCTTTCTCATTCCACTGTCTTCCTAACGTGCCCTCTATAAATATTCAAGCCTTGTCTAAACTTGTTACGCAAAATAAGGATTAGCGTTTGTAGCACCAAGAATAGTTTTTAGTACTGTATATATTTTCCGTATTTTTAATATTATATAGAATAATCTATCTTTCCAGTATTTTGCTTTGAGTATCTCTAACGCCTCTATTAAAGCGGAGTTCAAAGCCAATAGACTGGCGATAAGTTCCGATTGTTCTGTATTAACGGAAGAAATTCCCATAACGATCTTATAAAATAGAGAGAATTAAGAGGTTTATGCAAAAATTACGTGTGTTAGTTAAGTAATTAAACACACAAAATAATTAGTAAAAGTGATGGGGTTTGGAATAGTAAGTTGTCCAAAACAAAAAAAATAGTTAACCTTTCATTTAAGTCAAATTTAAAGTATGACGGGGCCTAATATACCTCTCTAAAACAGGAAAAATAAAAATAAAAAAATTTATTTCTTCTTTGTATATCTGTCAAAATATGCATAAAATACTATGTTCAATAATCAAAAATCTGGCTTAATTACATCCTTTTAAAGTGTTTAGTGTTTTAATAAATTAAATATTCCAAGTTTTATAGTAACCCTTTCGATAACTACTTTAGTTTTTTCGTTTTTTATATTTTTTTGTTGGTTTTGGATATGGTTATGTTTCAGTCGATTACTAAGCCCTTTAGACAAAGGTGAATAGCTACAATATAACGAAACGCAAATTAGAAGAAAAATGTCATAAATTATTTATTAAAGTAGAGGTAGTCTGTTTTTGCAGTAATAATACATAATTTTATATTAACATGTACCGCCTTTAATCTAAAAAGGCATCGTAACAATTTACTGTTTTAAGCCTTCAAAATTGGTTACCAAAGGCTCCTTAAGATTTAGAAAGTTGTGTTTATGGTGTCTTTATATAATTATATCTGTTGTACTTTTTTGTGATCTTTAGTATTATTTTGAGTCTATACAGGCCTCTATAAAAATGTGATATGTTATTTCTCATTATTGTTATACTCTTTTGTTTTAGATATGTTGAAAATGTATCGTAGTTGGATAATATTTAATTCGTTTTCTCTTAGCCCTGATCTAATCCTAACTTAATTTAAAATGTAATACAGTCTGTTAATATATTCTGAACTTTAATATTCATTAAAGATAGTTTGTTAAAAGTATTTGCCTTATACAGATGCAGTTAAATTCTTTGACTATGGATTCCTCGCTAACCATCCTGGAAGGCGCTCAAAACTCTAGTAAATTGCCGTAATGCACTTTTTAGATTTAAAGACTGTAAATGATTTATAATTTCATCTAGAAAGTGTATGATTACTGCACAAGCGGACCATATATATTCACGTAAAATGGGAGTAACAGAAAAGATAAGCGACTACTCAAAATAATAACACAAACAAACAAGAAAACTAAATTAGTGATCTAAAGGGTTACTAATAACACCTAGAGCCTATATTAAGATTGTCCTTAACGTAGTGGTTATTCACATCAATATATTTTGCAAGTTTCGTTCCACTACGATTGTGGGCAATATGTATACCATTCTGGTTACCAACTGGTATATTTATTGGAGACTTTCCAATATAGCCTAGTTCCAATAGCACGGAAAACACTATTTAGCCCATATAATAGTTTCAGTCAGATATATACAGTCGGACTCTGTAGAGAAAAGTGCAACTATTGCCTGTCTCTTTGAATCCCCTCCAATGGGAAAGTTCGTTCACAATTATTAATATAACGGAACGGGGTTAACGAGCTTCTTCGGAGCCATAACTAGCATTTGAGTAGACTTGGGTATCAAGTTTACCCTTCCTTGAAGGTTTTAAGTGATAATGTATTGTGCTTTTAAAGCACGCTAAAGCATGTTTTTGCTGTCTCCCATTGGTCTTTGCCATACAAATTAAAGTACTGTAATAACATATCCCGTATGTTCGATTCAGTGCATGTGGCTAGATATTATAATGATCCCACAACTCCCTGTCCGTATGGAGTTATAAAGTTGATTCAGTCAACGTTGTGCAAAGAGTACTTTACTGCTTTGCACTCATCATTAATTAACTTTTACCTGGTCCAGTTCAAAATGTTCATCGATATATTCAAAATTTAAGCTCAAAAGATCGAATTAGGACTTCTGGAATGTTAGCAATTCTATCCATTATATTCGGTCCTAACTCTTCTTGTTAGTATAAACTTTTAAGTCATCCACAGAGATCATGGTTATCAGTACTGAATTTTCTGAGCGGTTAAAACGAGCGAAAATCGCTTCATCTCTTTGAAGCGGAGTTCATTCAGCTTGTGCATATGTATTTATATCATAACCCGGCTTGTTTTAAGTCATATATATCTTTACTAGTTTATGGAATTTAGTTCCATACAACGAAGGGTGAATTAATGAAAAACATACTTTAAGGTGTAATCGAGATAAGTAGCATATATAGTCGTTGGTAATTCATTTCTTTCCCATGCTTCGACATGCCTAATCGCTTCCTTGGATTTACGGGGCAAGTTGTTTTAATATGCCCATCCCCTTAATTTGAGTAAACCCCGGACGCAACATTTAAATTTTAACCGCCCATCTGACTTTACCGAAAATTTCCATGTGGCCTTTTTGAAAAGGTATATCCTCCAATACCTCGCACTAACTTTCCAAATCCTAAAACTTTGAGTTCCGAGACCTCCAGTTCTCGGAGGTTATAGTTTTCTGGTGCATTCTCGGGTACTGGTCGATAACAACTTAACCGTTGTTCGACTCTAGTATTTCATCACTTTCTGGTATATATCAAATACCGCCGTCGTCGAAATTAACGGTGTATGTACCCTTTCCATCTACGACTAAAATACCCTACGCCTTTCTCGAGAAAAACTTTAGTTTCCAAAGCATGAAATACATTAATACTGGACCCGTCTCACAACCTGCTCATATCTTTCTGTAACCTTCACCTTTTTCGCCATCGAAGCTTCTTTTCTTTCCTTGGGCGAATTCGAAGGTCGAGGCAATAACTAGGTTAATCAGTTCGTTTTGTTCAAGATTGAAAACACTCGGGTTAAGCTGGCATTAAGAAACCAGAGATTTTTTTAAATATGTAAGACCAACGCAGAGTTGTTTTTGTTATCTGGAAGCCTCTGCTCTTTGTAACCCTTTTGTCTTTTGTTTGTGTAATTATAAAATTGTACACATTCTCCACTAGCATTAATAGCCCCAGAAGTATATTCCCTTTCCAGAGTAGGTGACATTCTTATCAAAGCTCTCATACTCATCTCATACCCATTGAATACAGGTGCACCAAAAATTTAAAGTGAATCTATATTTCTTCCAGTTTCCGGAATATGCGTTTGTATAAACGTCGCATGGTCAAGTGCTTCAATCCAAAGAGCGTTCGATGGATCATAGTTTTAACCATTTCCCTCAAAATTTATTGTACTATTCCACAGTCGAATTATGGGCCGGTGTTCCGGATAAATAATCTTTTTATTCTTCTCTGGATACTTTTATTACAAAAAGCTTTATTGGTAATCTCTGTCCCGTTATCCTATTGAATATCCTAAACGACGAAGCTTTACCTCAAGTTTTTATCTAGGATTTTACTAAACGCCTGACCACTGTAGATTTTTTAGCGATCGGTATACCCCACACAAACACCCTCGTACCTTTTTCACTACAGTAAGGTGGGAGGTTGCCCCGCCTAGTGACTTCGGTCATGGGCAGGTAAATCAAGATATAGGTGAGATCCGGCTGGGAGCCCATCATAGTCAAGATATTATAACCTTCGCACAGATTTATGAGTAGGTTTAGTTCTACACAAGAAATGCAGATAAGTTTCTCCATCTTGATGTTAATGCCGTATTCATTAAAAAATTTTTTTAGTTTATCTTTCTTAATATATCCCATAATATCAGGTTAATCATGTATAGGGCGTAATGTTCTGACCTCATGCAGTTAATCGCAACCGTTCAAATTTCTGCTAGCAGTCATAACTGGTGACACTTCACATAAAAACCAGGTCCTGGCCTCTTTGTCATAGACTTTTCTTTCTTTAAAATCAAAAATTACTATTTTATCCTCAGCATACAGTTACTTCACATTTACCATGTTTTCTGGTGTAAGTAACTAAAGTACCTTTTTATTGTAATATTTTACAACGCCTAAGGTCGGTATATGACCTTTTGTGCCCATGACACATTTATTAGTGGGTTGGAAATCTTTTATAAGCCTGGAGTCATCAAGCATAAGGCAGCAAAGCACCCGAATCCAAATTAATTTTACTTGTATTTTATAAAATAGAGAGTTATTCTCTATCAATTTCTTGGTTTCTGCAATGTTTTGCGATATGTTCAGCCCTTCCACATTAGAAACATTTAAATTTCAGCGTAATTTTTTCTCTTGTAGTCTTTTCACTTACCATACTACTCATATTTCCATCGCCCTTTTCTTTAAAGACAGCTTCGAAAAAATTGCGCTCAAGGCTGTATTCATCTTGTGCTCATACTATTGTTAAATCGTAATTCCCATGAATTTGCAGAGGCTACGTCCTCCAAACTTAATTTGAATTATTTTCGACTTAACAATACGTTTTGCTTAAAGGATGCCCATATCCCATCGTTTGGTAGGGGTCCAAGAAATTCTTGTTAGGTTCATTATTTCGCTAATTTTTGCATTCTATTCTTGAACTTAATTTTAGAGCTTATAAGATTAAGGCAGTTTTCTAACTTTTGCAAACTCCTCTTCGAGAGTCAAAAACACTGTTTACCGTGACAACATTGAACTTGTACAAAGCATTTCCACCATTAAAATAATATTACAGGCTACCCACCTTTTCCAATCCGTGAAAATCTCCCAAACGCATTAGACTCGGATCTACGTTGGCAGTAATAGCATGCCATGCCAACCCAAGCTGTCACTTATTGCAACACTTAGTATCCGTAATAGTTGCTTTAATAGCATCCATACTAATAAGGTAGGATTCCAAGTGAATACTCTAATTTGCCCATCCTCAAACTTTTATTTACTTACTAAAAAAGCTGGAGTGGTGATAGTTGATAATAGAGCTTAGCTATTAATTCTGTTAAAATATTGTCTATAAAAGTTAAAAAGAAATATATATATAATCCTGAACAAAACGAAGGTTGTTTTATTTATTTCTCATCTAAATATTCCCATTTATATTAGTTATTTCCAAAGGGAATGGAGTTTAGCTGAGGGTTGTAGTCTTACGACTTTTGAGCTGCTAGAGAAAATAGATAACTTAAAAAAAGCCTCGGCAGTACGAAATTCTACCTTTTAGTAAGTATCGATGACAACTCACTAGAAAACTACCATGCTAACTATTATCAATGCTCCTAGTAAATATTATAAATTGCGCTACAAAACCATGTTTATTATAAGCACTTTCGCTGCCCGCCTTATGTATAAAAAAGGGCTTGTGGAAAAAGAAATAATACCTATCACACATCTATAGTTAAAGTCACAACTGTACATCTATGTAAAATAAAACTGGTCTATAGTAAAAGCGCTATAGTATAGGCTATAAACAGAATACACAACCCGACAGTTTCTTTCGCAAAGACATTAAAGTAAATACTGAAGAGAAACCCAGTACTTTCGAAAATAAGTTAACTTAGTGGCCATAGAAATACGAAAGATGGCAAATTTAATAAAATAAAATAAAAAAAGAAACAGTAATTTTAAACATAATTTATTAAAAAGTAATAAATAGACTAAGTCATAATGAAACCTATTCTAAACATCGAGAGCGTCCATAGCTCTCTTTGTTTTAACTCGTTTTTGAAGTCTCATTCAGCCTTTCTCAGCGACTGTTACGATAAATGTAAATTATACAGACTGTTTCTTTTTAAAAAGCATTATTAAAATAATTTGGTCGTTTGCCGATAGGGACTAAACATCAAACATTATAAATAACCTGAAACTTAGAGCACATACAATATAAGAATTTTCTGAATACTCGAGCTCTCTTGATCAGAAGTAACCGCAGCCAATCACTTCCTAATTTACAGGACAATAATTTCTTCGATCTCTCTTGAAACTACGTATACGCAGATTACCTTAATTAGTTACTTATGTAATTATACGAACAACTGCACGTCCAGTCTCCTTGGTCTTTAGCTTTGTCTTCTGAATGCAGTTGCAAAATAGTTCAATAAACTTGCTGTTTCTCTTTATCTCTATTTTATTGCTATAAGCGCCACAGTCAACTAGAGAGATACGCGAGCGGAGGTATTAACTAATAAATGAACTTATTCTGCAACTGCACCAAAAGACAAGACAAAAAAGGCTGGGCGTGCAGTTCGTTATATAATTAACTACATATGGTAACTTACCTGTCCTTGGTTTTCCATGTGCACTTGCTGGACACTTGCAAAATAAAAAAAAAATAGTACTTAAAGCCCGTCACGTGAACGCCAATAACGTGCCCTTCGGTCTCATCAGCAGGGGATTAGGGCGTTTGGTGGCCGGTCATAAAGAATAGCATTGCGATTGAAAACGGCGTTTATGAGCCAAGCAGGAGGTCCCAGTGAAGACCTTCGGTTCACACAAACAACAAAACCTTTGTCATGAAGCACAGTAACTTGTTTTGTCGCACCGCGGATCGTAGACCCCTGCAGCAGAAGCGTTTGTCATTATTGGCTGAATGCAAGACGCGGTATCGTTAATCCTTCTCTTGCTGTATAGTTAAGGGTAAAGCGCCTTAGCAACTGCCTTAATCGTCGCCGCAACGTAGTTTACGTGCGACCACCACGAAATTAAATTATCAGTGATGACTTCCGGAGATGTTTCATTTAAGAGCACTTAGGGATATTTTTGAGATTAGAAATTCAGGGTGCCAACAAGAAGATAACTTCGTTATTAGGAGATCTTTGCTCTTCTTCGCATTTATAGCAACTTTTTATTCAGGCACCAGTCAGTCAGACATCAAGATACCGCTGCAGACGCTGGCATAGCAAGGAAGGCGATCTCGGCGAGGAGTAAGTGATTGTATCGTCAGCGTATAGAGCGTAACAGAGATAGATTAAAAGTTTTTTTACTTAAATAGTTTTTTATATCTTCACGTGACACAAGCACCAATTTAATAGCGAAAAGGGTCACTTACAACAGCGGATTACTGATTATTACGTTGCTCCCCGCCAAAATACTTAGAGCACAGAAACACAGGATGCACTGAATCCATAAACCACCTAGACAAACGCACAACAAGCGGACATTAAAAAATGATTAAACTTTCATGATCGTTTAGGTTGTTTTCGGACCGGAGGGCTTATAGGAAAGCAACTATGTTGAAGCTATCCTCAAATACCTTTTAATATTTTCACAATGGCTTGGTTTGACCTCCAAGGAAGTTTCTTTTAAGGGTTAGTTTTATAGGGGATAACTTTGTATTAAACACTTAGATTGATTCTTTTGAAAGCTTCACTTCGTTTATGGGAAGGCCCTTTTTCCATTTAACCACGTGTTATTTAGCCATGAACTTGTCCGTCATCTTTAATGCAGATGCACTTAATAAAATAATTAAAATGCCGAATAACCGACTTTTAGGCAACTAGAACTATTATATAGTTTGCGCTGCTGATCTACATTCTACCCTGCGGTATTTTTTATGTATAGTAAATGGGTGTCATCATATGTAAAAACATAAGAACCAAATTAATTATTTATAAAAAATAACAATTTCTGTTTTTTAGCGATAAGATTTTGCAATTTCTATCGCTTTTGTTTTTTTTAACTACCGCCCTTTATATTTTTATTAATATATTACTCTTCTTATTGGATAGCTTAAAACACACGATACCACACAAACTATTAGCACGAAAAAAATGAATATCGTGAACTTGTTAACTAAACTATTGATATAAAAAAACTTTAAGTGACCAAAATGGATGAAAGTTTATATAAAATTAATTGCAAACCAATACTAGGCTGTTAACTTTTTACTTTTCTCTTTTTTGTTCTTCTAACGACCTTGTAAATAAGACACTGTTAATCAGCGTGAAAAATTCTAGCTGCTACATCTAATTAATATGATAATTAAGATAAGGTAATAATAATTCACGTAATAGATATTATTAAAAAAAAAAATTAATAAAAATGCAATGTTTAAAGTAACATGAACTAGTGAAAATTGTAAAGCTTTTTTTTCTCGTGAATTTCTGTGAAAAATTGTGTGGCTAATCTCCAAAATGAATTTTTTAGTCTCCCGTTTGGTGTGTTTTGTACCCTCCGAAGTACTTTTTTTTGATATAATTTATTGCTGTATAACATTGTTGTCTCGGTTGGTCTACCTCGCTTGACTCATATCCTTAACTGTTTTATTATGGATTAGAATTTTATTATTCTTAAAACTTCCCAACTTCTTTTTAAACTAATTTCATATATTTATATATTTTATAAAAGGTTCAATTATATTACTTTATAAAACAGCTATATTTCTACTTTATATATTATATGCAATGTTAAACGCCACTTCCAACAGGTTTTTTTGTTTCTAAATTCTTACTATAATATTAATATTTTTGTATGGAATATTTTATTTATTTTTTCTAGCTTCCATAGTTTATTAAAATCATTGTAGTATTAGTTATTTTCTACAATTTAATTTGTGTAATTTACTTTTTATGATCTTTTACTTATAATTTTTGTTTTTTCCAACAGATTGTTTTCCGGTCTCAATTTCTCTAAGCCAAAATGTGATCCTCCTACTCCAGAGGATCACTTACTTTCACCTGCTAGCCTCAAGCGCAAGGTGAGCTAACTCTCACTTTTATTAGGTCTCTAATTAATATACACTTTTTATTATTTAGATTGAATCGGAACGCTTTTCTGATTTAAATGCTCGTTTAAAGCGTTATTTTCAATTAGTTCGGGAAAAGTATCCCGACGAAGTTGAAAAGGTGGAGACTCGACTTAAGAAAGAACTTTCAGCCGAAAAGGTTTATTTATTTTGAAATTTAATATTAAACTTTTTATTTTTCGTGTTTTACCAGGAAAAACACAAAAAACAATTGGCTATATTAAATTTAGAGATTGAAAAAGTTCGAGGTACTTTTAAATATAACTAAATCCTTTTTGCGTATAATAAATTTTGCCTATAACAGAAACTAATTCCGAACTCTCTGCTAAAGTTGAGCGACTAAAGGTTCAGCATACGAAGGAAGTTGAGCGTCTTCAAGAGGAAAAACGGAGCATCACTAACTCCATTACAGAATTACATGCTTCTTTGCTTGATAAAGAAAAGATTATTAAGCAGCTTACTGAGGAAAAAAAGGCGGAATTTACTGAGACTAATAATTATTATTTTTTATTGCTCTTTTAATTTAATTTTTATAAGTTTTGTAATTAGTTATTTAGTTTTATCAGTTTTTGAAATTTTATGTTGGTTTTTTTTTACTGGTAACGAACAAACCGGTTGATAAAACTTATTATTTTTATAAAATATAAGTATTATTTTATTATAATCGTTATTATTAAGTAATATAACTATTAGTTAATTTATTTTATTAAATGCTTTCAATAAATTCATTATAGTTTTTTTGTTGAGGAAGACTGGATATATAAAAATATATTATCATTAACTGTTCTATTGAATTAAAATTCTTCTTCACGTAATAAAAATAGATGTTATTTATGTCAAAATCAATTTACTTTAAGAATAAAACTGGATGTATGGAAAATTATTACTTTTTATATAAATATAATTTTTAAAAATTTAACTTTTTTTATTTATTTTTTTTAAATATAATATACTTGGATGTTATTTATTTGAAATAAAGTTGTTAGTAATTTTTTATTATGATTTTACTATTTACTATTTTCTTAATACCTTTTAGAGAAGAGGTGCGTATAGTTCTAATATATTAATCTGTTTTTTTTAATTTCTAAAAACTATTGCGATCTTTTTATCTTATTTTTACTATAATATTTGGTTTATCGAGTTTTATTCAATTTATACTTTTTTTTATTTTAAGCAATGTAAGAAGAAATTATCATTAAACTTTTTATTCATTTTAGGTATTAGATTTTGCGCTGTTATTGAATTTATTTTATATTCTGTCATCTACTCTTTTAAGTTATTGCTATAATATAATTTTTTTTAATTCGAAATATTTTTGGCCGTACAACGAATATTTTATTTTTTTTACCTAAAAATTTTGAAGTTATTCTACCTTTAGGGTTTTAATAAAGAAGAAACTAATTTGAAAAAAGAAATTCGTAGTCTTCAAACAGAATTAAACCAATCTAATTCAGATAAAACAAAAGTTATTACGGGTTTGCAAGAGGATTTAAAAAAGCAACTCGACGAAAATAATCGAATCAAAGAAAGCTTGAAGAATCAGTTGGACGCTTTAAAGAAGTATAAATTAAATTTTTTTTTGTCGCTATCTTATAATAGTTATATAAAACTGTATTATAAGGTTAATTTATATATTATTATATTTTTTAAAGTGAAGGAAGTAAAAGTTTTTAATTTTATTTATTTTTGTTGATTTTTTGTTGCAATAATTATAAAGTTAATTTAATATCAAAATAATTTTCTTAGTTGGACACCTAAAGAAGTATAGTATATTAATTTTCTATTTTTCTTAAGTAAAAGCTCATATAAAGTTAATTTTATAATTTTATATTGTAATTAACAATTTTTTTAATATTTTTTATATTATTTTTATTGAAACAGTTGCTTATATCTTAAGTTGGACGCTTTAAAGTAGTATAGACTATTAATTTTTTTATTTTTTTCTAAAGTTATGTTTTTAAATTTTAAATTAAAAAACTTAAACTTATTTTTTCATTTGTTTTAAGTTTATTAAATATATTTTTTATATATTAAATTTTTCACATCGTAAAGTTTTAAGTTTTTCTAAAAGTTTTACAAATTTTATTAATTAAGTTATTTTTTACAGTATTTAAATTAAATTTTTAATTTTGATATAAATTAAAAGATTTTTGTTTAACAATTATTTTAGGTTCTTTTTTTATATAACTCCAATTTTTATTGAAATTTTTATATTTTTATTAGAATTATCTCCTTATTGTATTATTAAATTAATTGTTAATTTTTTTCAAATCTGTACTTAATTATTTGTTATAAATAATTTTATGTTAAAAAAAATTTTTTGCTTTAACTTTTTTAAGTTTTTGAATTTTTTTGGAGATTTTTGAAAAAACTTTATGAAATTTTTTTTTAATTTTTTATTTTTAGTGTACCTTAAAATTTTATAAATTTTTTTACATTTTTATTTTTAAATTCTATGCTCTATTATTAATAAACTGAATTTATACTTTTAAAGTTATTATGCGCTTCAGTTTTTAATTTTTTGAAATTTAATATTTTAATTTTCATTTTTTAATGTTTTTACGGTTCTTTAAATTTCTGTAATCTAATTAAAGTATTATTTTTTAAAAATAAATTAATATTTAGTTTGTGTTTACTTTCTATTAATATCTCATGAAATTTTATTATAAGTTATTTTGTAAATTTTTATTACTATTTTTAATGTATTCAAGTAATTGTTTAAATTTGATATTTTTACTGTGCCTTTGCTTTTTTTGTAATATAATTTTAATATATTTTATATTATATTTTATATTCGGTACACACTAGTTTATTTACGCTATTGTTGCTGTTATTTATTAATTTATTGTAAATCTGTGATATCTTTTAACTTTCCTGATTAAAATTATTTTACTTAATTAAAAAATTTAAAATTTCTTACGAAATTTTTAATTGTTTTTAAATTTTTGCTAAAATCTTATACTAACTTCTTTTTTATATAAATAAATTACAATTACTTTTATAATATATATATATATATTTATTTTGACACAATATTTTTTATAGTTAATTTTATAAATTTTATTTTATTATGAACTTCTAGAATTTATAAGTTATTATAATTTACATTATATAAATATTTTTCTTGATAAATATTTATTTTAAATTACTTTCTTTGTAGTTTTTTAATTAATGATTTTTTGTATAAATTCGTTAAGGGGCTTTTTCTAGTTATTATAATTGTTTTATAATTAAAATTAGTGAATTTTTTTTAATGTCTCTTATATATTAAAGAGAATATAAAGAAAAAGAAGAAAAGTTGTTATCGGACTCTGCGGCTCGTTTAGAATTGCGCTTGTCTCAAGCTACTTGTAATTAATTAATGTTTATAACTGTACTATTTTCTAAATTATATTTATTTTTTGCTATATTAACTTTATTATAACTTTAATAAATATTTTTTTGTTTCCTTTACTATAAAAGCTTTCTTTATAATTATATCAGAAATATATATAAAATTATATATTTACTATAAAAATAGTTTTCTGTGTGAATTTTAAATTTTCTTATATATTTCCAATTAACTTTTTAATATCTCCTTATTTATATTGGTATAATTATTTTTGTAGTTAACCATGTGCGTTTATTACAGGAAAGCTTAAATTTTTAATTTTATTCACGAAATTTTTATTTTTAAAATTAATTATTTTAATTTTTCTCTTAATTTTTTTATATAAATGTTCATAATTAATATTATTTAATACTTTTATGTAAAAGTTTGTTTTTTCTAATTTTGTTAAATACTTGTAGTTGTTTTCAAAAAAGTTTAATTTTTATTAATTTTTATTTTAGATTGGAACACTCGATTATTAATTATATATTGTATTAATGTATTAATTTATTTTTATTATTTTTATCAAATTTTATTTTTTTAATTTTTATATATAAATTTTAAATTTATTATCATACTTCTTTTAAAATTTAAAAGTTATAGTAGTTGCCAATTCGGAGTGTATAAAGTTTTTTTCAAAACTTCTGTAAAGTTAATAAACTAATTATAAAATTTATTAAATTTAATTTAATAACTAATTTTGATATTTGTATAACTTTTTATAATACCTCTACTTTATACTTTTATACTTGTACAGTTAAATTATTAACTAAATTAACGTTTATAAATTATATCTAATTTATGAAACTTTTAAACTGATAACAATTTGTTTATTTTAACAATTTATATAAGTTTTGTGAATAAATTTACTTTGAAATTATCTATATTCAAAAAATCAAATATAAATTTATTTAAATAAGGTTTATTATTTTTAGTAACTTTAACTTTAATTTTAGCGGAGCATGAGAAAAGGGAACAGCAATTACTAAAGAAAACGGAGTTACAGTACCAAAATATTTTGAAGGCTAAAGATTCGGTCCACAAAAAAATAATTTAATTTTTTTTGCTTATTACTATTATTATTATTATTATTATTATTATTATTATTATTATTATTATTATTATTATTATTATTATTATTATTATTATTATTATTATTTAAGGAGTACAATGCAGTGCTGAGCGAGAGAGACAAGGTTTTAAGAGAGCTCGACGTGCTTTCTAAAGAAAATTCTGAACTTAAAAATAAACTTGAATTTCTGAATCAACAAATTAATTCGGTGAGAAAAAGAAAATTGTTTTTTGTTAAAGATTTTTGTAAAAATGGACCTGAAGTTTAACTTGCTTACTCTTTATGGTTTTTATTTTATATTAATTGGCCGGAAGCGGTTCAACTTTTTTTTAAGGCGTGTGTTTTGTTTAAAACAAAAGTACAAACAAATATATATATATATATATGTGTGTGTGTGTGTGTGTAAATTAAATTTTAAGTTTTTTAACTATTTTTAGTAAGATCGGCAATTTATTATCCATTATAAATTTAAATAATTTTTTTTATTGCTTTAAACTTATTATGAATCTGTATATCTCTAATTTTATTTTTATATTTTTTTTTACAGAATAAAATTAGTATTAACTTTTTAATAGTTAACAGTTTTTTATAGTTATGCTTTTCTAAAGTTATTAGAGGAGAATTATTTTTATTATGTGACGGAAGTGAGGTTTTCTTCCTTTCATCGATTATTCAAATTTCCTTTAATAATTTTACGCTGTTTCTGAACGTTGTATAATACCTTCTTGAACTTTTTTAAATTTTTCCTTTTTTTTTTTTTTTAACATAGTGGTTCTTAAGAATTACTTATTCTTTGCGTATATATTTTTTGTTACATTTATTATTCTTATATTTTTTAACTTTGTAATTCTTAAATAATTATGAAAATTCATTTTTGAAATTAAATTTTTTATTTTTAAGTTTTTTCTTTTCATAACTTGTGGTATTCTTTTTTTACACTTAATATCTCTTACGTTTTATTAGTTGTATTTTACTTTTTAATTACTTTTTATTAATTATTTTATAATTAAAATTTTGTTTATAAAGTAATCCCTTTTTGTATTTATATACTTTCTTGTAGTTGTAACTTTCATATAATTCTTCTATAAGTATTTTTTTGTATTTTTTCATTCAAAGATACTTTTAGTTTTTTTGATATAAAAATTTCTAGACTAAATTTACTTTATTAGATTTTGAAATAACTAAAAGATCTGAATTATTTTTTTATTTTTTTAATTTTTAAATACAAAAATACATTTTTAAGAAGAATCAGAAAATACTTTAAAGCTTTATGTAAATAGTTTTTAGAAAATAGTTTACTTTATTGAAATTTTGTTTTTATACTATGGAATTGTTATTAGTAGTTTTTTTAATTTTTAACAATTTTTTAAAAACTTTGAAAATTTATTTTTTTAATTCTTTAATTTTTTAAAAATTATAATATATACATTAAATTTTCACTTAAGGGTTTCTGGGCAATAATTTTACTTCATTAACTTTGGAATTTATTATAGATACTAGAATTTTATTATTATTATCTTTGATCTTATAATTATTATTTAAGTATGAACACGAAGTGAAAAAATTAGAAGATGGAAGAGCAGAACTCCAATTAGAAATTGAATTTCTTGACGGTTTACTCAGCGAAGAAGAAAAACGATTGGCTCTTACTTCTACCAACGCGACGCCCATCACTTTTTTTTATAATGGTACAAAAATTGAGGTTTGCTATTTATGATTTACTTGTGATTATGGATTTCTTTAAAAAAAAATTTAGAAATTAATATAAATTTATTTTTATTAGAGCGGGCGAAAGAGACGCAGAAGTTCTATAAAACATGAATGTTTGCTGAATTTAAATATTTTTATTTATCTTTTAATATAATTACTTTTTAAATTTAGTTAGCCAAGGTGCTCCTTTTGCCAAAAGAAATAATATCGTTCATCTAAAGGTTTACTTCTTTTATTTATTTTATTTCTTAATTTTTACGTTAATTTTTTATATTTTTTAGGCTGAAATAGTGGATAAATCTGGAGATGTTTCCATTGAAGAAATTGATGTTGATGGTTTTTTTTAAACTTACTATAATTTTTTTAAAAGAACTCTTTGCTTAATATCTTATATCTTTTTTTTGCTTTTTATATATATTGATATTATTATCAATTCTTTACTATTTATATGTATTTTTATATTATATTTTATTATTTTATTTTATATGTGTTAATTTTTTTTTTAATTTTTTTTTTAGGAAATTTTGTTCGACTTAAGAACACAACATCCCACGATATTAACATGACCAGTTGGTAGATTTTTTTTTGCTTGTTACTTTTTTTATTTTAATTCAATACTTTTTAATGATTATTAAATAATTTTTATTACTATGAAGTATTTACGTTTTACTCTCTAATATTTTTAATACAGATTAATTTTTTTTTAATCTGACTTTTATACTTTTTAAGCGATTATGTTTATTTTTTTTCGATTTTTAGTTTCAGAAAGCATTTACTTTTTCTAAAGGCAAGAAAATTTCATTCTCTGGTTAAATATCATACTTATAATTAAAATATTTATATGCATGATAATACTAATTGAAAAACTTTTGGTTTGTTAAAGAAGTATTTTTACTAATTACATTTTGGGAAGCATTTTTTATTTAAAAAGGAAGATGTGCTAATTATGTATCTTTAATAATATCTTTAATTATTTTCTTTCGCTTATTTTCTAAAAAACAATTTTAAAAAAATTATTAAAGTAATTTTTATTATATTACTTTTGGAAAGCGTTTACTTTATAATTAAAGGTAAGAAAATATTATTTTTAGCTTGAATAGTATTTTTAATAACATTTTTTTTCGGCATGTTTTTATATTTCATATATCTAAAGTATTTATTTTTTAATTTTAAAAGGCATTCTCGTTTTACTAAAGTAAATAGGTGTGTTCTCTTTGCTTTAATAATATTTTTAATATAATCTTCAGGTTTTTGAGGGCGTACTGCGACACCAGCGGGATATTCTGTGAGTTTGTATTCCCCGAAAATTACGTCATCAATGGCAAGGTAATGCTCCAATCGCTGTTTTTCCCCTTTTCCCTCCTTTTTGATTGGGTGTGAGCTTATAAAAAAGCAAGTTGATTGGTTATTATCCAATAGCGTCGTTAGGGTTTCAGTTATTTTTTTAAAATAAACCAATAAGCTACTAGTCCGCGCCTGTTACAATCAGCGTTGAGTTTTAATGAAACGGTTTGGAAGAGATTTCCTAATTTTTACAATTTTGTGAAAATCTCATTGAACTATAAAATATACTTAGAAGTGCTTTTTCATAACTATATAAAGAGATGTAGAAAATGAAAGTTTTTACTAGTACTCAGTAAACTTTTCTAAAAAAAAAAAGTAAAAGTTGGTTAAAATTGAAATCTATAAATTTGATTTACAACTTTTTCTAATCAATGTTATCGATTAATATCTCGTTTTTTTTTTTGTCGTTCTAATTTAGTTTAGATTTACTAAATTCGGAAATATTTTAATATTTTTTTAAATGATTCACCTGCTCATAATTTTATAGAGCACTATAACAATCTACACTTTACTGCATCGCGGGGCCGTCGATGAGGAACGTGATTTGCTGTGGGAAACTGAAGACCCCATTTGGGTAAACGAAGCTGGTAAGCTATTTTATAGCGGAGTTGAAGATTTTTTTTAATTATTTTAAGAAAGGATTCATAGAGCTTTTCGATTCCCATAAAGAATCTGTCTCTGCTGGAAAAGTGGAAGAAGTTTATGACGGAAATAAGAGTCGTTGTGCTCAGCAATAGTTCAATTAATTCTTTATTTCTTAGAAATATTGAAGTGTGAAAAAAATATTAATATTGATTAAAATCTGTTTTCTTTAAGATAAAATAAATATATTTAAAGTTTATTTATCAGGGGACATCAGTTTAATTTATTTACACCAGTTAAAATTCTTAATTAATGTATTTAAAATTTGTATTATATTTTTAAGGATAATTAAAGTTTCCGAAGATTTTAATATTGAAGCTTCTTTTGATTCCATCGTTGAGTAAAAATAATTTTTAAGATGGCCGCTTAACTTTAGACTTACAGAGATGATTTCCTATTTAATAAAGTTATGATTTAAAATTTTAAAAAATGGATATGGCATACAGTTGAACCTTTTTCTACTTTACTTTATTTAAGATTTTAAAATAAAGTGAAAATATATTATCAGGAAAGATTCATATATGCGCTATTTTTAGATTTCTTTAAGTGCATTTAAATTAAAAAAATTATTATCACCTCTCCCAGTTTAGTAAATTGTATATAGAAATCAGTCTCGATGCTTGAGTTTTTACATAAATTTATAATTAGCCCGAGTTCCGAAAGGTACTGTTTGATTGCCTCTTTAGAAAAATCAATTCCATTTAATACAGAAAAAAACGACAAAGAAGAGTTATACCCGCTAAAGTTTTGATTTTTTTAAAAATATTGCAATCATCTTTAAATTGAAGGCGTAAGATGTTATTAATTTCTTCCGTCAAAACAGCGCTGCTCGCTAAAAAGTCATTCAGGATTTTATTATCGTTGCTTTTTCTATACTGAAAGTTTACAGTTGTTAATTCTTTAGAATTTTGGTTAAAGTTGACGTTATCCAAAACAGAAGGTGCAATTGAGTTAATTTTTTCTGAATCACATGTACAAAAATTGCCAATATATATATAATATATACACTAAGTAATATACCTATAGTTGCCACGGTTAATATAAATTCTGTAAGTAAAGAGGGGAGTTCTTTATCGATATGTTTAAACGTTTCTTCAATGTTGGAAATAAGGATCTGAGTTGCATGGTCACAGCCTAATTTAAGCTGTTAAAGTGGTTACAATTCGTACTATTTATTACTATAATATTTAAAAATATATGTAAATTTTAGTAGTACAAAAGTTGAAACAACTTTTTAAATAAAACCTTTACTCTTTCGATTGATGGTAATAAGTAATTTGAAAAATAGGAGTTCATGCAACTTTCAATACTCTTACGTTGTAATTAAAACTCTTTAAGAAAAGGAGTAAATGAAATATAGTTTATTACCACTAGGTCTAGTGGAAGAAACGCTTAAAGCCATAAAAAGTTAAACTTTTGTATTACAAAGAATCCCCAAACCTTAACCTTGAGTTCTTAAAACTTAAATTTATTTTTGCAACTATTTTTAAACTTTAAATAAAATTATTACAAAGGTTAAACACATAGGTAATGAAAATTCTAGAAACAATAAAAGGGTAAAAGCCTCTTTATCTTACTGTAGGGAGGAGATGAAATTTGCTGTAGGAAAAGCGTTTGCTTTGATTCAAAACCCAATAAAAGAAAACTTAAAATTCTGTGGGTCAAAATGCGTAAAAAAGCTTAAGATGAAAGCTTAAACGCTCGTCAAGTCTTGCTGCATATTATTAAACTTGTGAGATAAACTAGTGTTTTTATTAATTATAATTATAAAGAATTAAGTTAAATGTCTGAAAACAAGTTTATTGGCTTAATTCATAGCACTTTAAATCATACAAAAAGTCGTTCCTTAAGCATTTTTAACGAAGAGCTAAAATTTTACGTAAAAAATTTATTTTGCTGACTGTTTTAATAAATAGTTAGGCCACAAAATTTTCCTATTTATTATTTCCGGTAGTCCCAGTTAAAATTTACCCTGTTTTCTATTAAATTCTGAGTCAATCCGGCTTAAAATGTTACAAACCTTAACGAGTAAAAATACTAAATCGCATACCTCTCTCGTATTTATGTGTTTGAGTTTGTTTTCTTTTTGGGCTTAAAATCTACAGTAAAACAAAATGTATATACTTTTTTTATTGGTTAAATGGAACGTGCTTCTTTTTAAAAGTATATCGATGCAAGATTTCTCTTAAATGATGTTTAACTGAATGCGTGCGTTGGCCTAATTTCTAAACCTTTTATAACTTCCTTGCTAATAAGTAGCCTTCGACGGGCTTGTTTGCCATGAAAGATCTCATACATAATCACAATTATGCCCAAGTTTGCTGCTTTAATGGGGCTAGTTTCCTTTTTTTGCTACGAGAATTTAAACAAAACATAAATTTTTAAGCTTATAGATAATAAATGGTATACGAATTACATTTTGCAAAAAAAAAGAATGCTAAACTACTATTATACGTTAAAAAAAACTGCGTAAAATTTGTTAAGCGAAAAATAAACGTAATTTAATTTATCTTAAATTCATTATTAAGTTCAATGTTTTCCTAAATAAAAATTGATACAACTAACAATTTCATAAAAATGTCTTTGTAAATCTCAAAAGTTTTTAAAAAAATAAATGTAAGTTATTAAGGTAAAAGAGCAGCAGTGCGCTTATAATCTTTCAGCCTCAATAATTATAAATTTCACTTATATTATATTAGTAAAAGTTTATGAATCCGTTTGGAGTTTTTTAAAACTCGGATGCGCTTCATTTGATACAATACTATTCAAGTCGCTCTTTTTTTTCCTCTTCAATCCTAAATGAAAAAAATTAAATTTATATAAATCAATGCATAGTTTATAAGAAAAATAAGACTACCTTTCATTTTTCGTGTTTGTAATTTGCTGAAGTCTTGTTTTTCAAGATGTAATCGAGCAATTTTATTTCCAAAATCATCATTAGAAATTGATTTCTTTTTTGGTTGCTATCACAAAGTAAATATATAAAATTAATAATAATAACGATAATAATAATAATAAAAAACATTCAAAATCTTTGGTTTTTTTAGTGCTTGTTTCATTAGAGCCAAAGGAGCAAAGCATGTTCTTCTTATTTTCAAATCCATGTTAGGCCCAATCAATTCTAGTTCTACTCTAGGAATTCGAGTCCCTATTTATTAATAATAGGTAATACAGATCTTCATCCCAAGAAAAAAAAAAGTAAATAAAAATAATTGTACAGATCAATTTAAATTATAAAGTGAAAAGAATTTAAATTTAAAATACTTCGATTCAAGAAAATAAAATAACAAAATTTCTTTAGACAGACTAACTATTAAAAAAATAATTATAATAACAGTTTTTAAGAAAGCCCTAAACTTTAAATTGTCTTACTTTTCCCTCCTCGATAGATAAAATCCAAGTTTTTTGTTTACAATGACGAAACTCTTAATTATTCAGATAATTTCGAAATTGTAAAGTATAAAAATAACAAAAAATACGAGAAAAATAAAAAAAGCCACAAAGTATTATAGTATTATATGATTCAATAAATATATAAAAATCTTATATAAAACATATATAATCATAAACAATTTTTTATAATACATAAGAACGGTTTAAAAAATTTCAAACCTCTATACAAATAATTATATTTTCATTCAAAGGTTAAAAAATTATAATAACAAGCAATAAAGCCCACACATATAATATATGATTTAATATAGGAAAGTCCTTCAAATAAAACATTAAAGTTAGCAAGTAAAGTTAGGTATGCGCAAAACAGCCCAGAATATATAAATATGATTTTAACACATTTATAAAAACTTGCAAGCTTATTAACCATATAAAGATAATTTTCATAGTATATATTTTATACGATGTTAAAGTTTAAATAACACTTTATTCAATTTTTAATAGAATTTACAAACTATTTGTAAGAAATAATTTGAAAGTAATTACAAGTTATAAAAGTAAATAAGAAAGTCATAGAACCTGATTTCTTTAAAACTATTGCGTATGTCCTGAAGTACAAAAGCTCACTACTAGCACTAACGCAAATCACCCATTCCAGTCCTTGAAGACTAATAAACTCAGCAGTGCGACCGCGAAAGAAGTCCAATATTAAGTTCTAGAAAAAAAATTGTAGTTAAAGAATTTTTAATATATAAATTTTTTAATTTGAAATATATATATATATGTGAGGGGGAAGGGGGGAAATAGCACGTAAGAATTATATTTCCTGTAACAGCAATTATAATAATACTAACTTATATTAAAAAAAAATTTGCAGAAACCTTAGCTTTAGTATAATCTAGATTTTTTTCAAAAAGCTCGCCAGAAAAGACAAAGCACGGCTTACTGCCAAAGACAGGCCTTTTAACTTTCTATAATGGTATAAAAGCATGTAAAAAAATAATATATAAATTTTTTAAAATTTATTCTATAAACCTCAAAAAAAAAAGATGGTTCATAATTCATTAACTCAAACTCAATCATATCTAACAAACAAAAATTAAAGGTTCGGCCCATAACAACGTTGTCGGGACGCTTTTTAGAATGGCTAGCAAGCATAAAAAGAGAACAATCCGTTTTTTGAGAATAAAATTCAAGAGAAGAAGCATCCTCAAAAGGAAGAATGGGATTTTTACGTTTAAAAAAAACGGCATCAGGTTTTTTTAAACATTCCTTAACAACATTGTTAATAAAATTAAAATTTTTTTAAATTAAATTTAACGATACAATATCTTTTAAAAACTCGTAAAGTACTTCTCCAGTATTGTTCCCCTTTATAAATATAGCCTTCTTAGGATGTTCTATTACTTGAGGTAAGCGTTTTTCTAAAAAACGCTTAGAACGTGCATTTTTGGCTTTTCTATATGTAAATTCAACATTAATAATACTAAAAATTTCTAGTTATAACTATAACTTACGGTAAATTCTGAACCATAAGCTAAGAAAATCAATATCACACTATACTAATTATTAATAAATATACACAAAATTATATATTAAGTGTATTGTTTAGAAAATTCTAAAAAACCAAGCCTTGCAGACTTACCACGAGGAGACAGTAACAAAAATTGAACCAATGAGGAGCTGCTTAACTTCTACGTTGCAACCTAATAAAAATGGCTATTAGCGTCATTTAGTATTGTCATCGTCTCTTATTTCTCAAAAAATCTTTTAAACTGTGCTAAATTTTTTATAAATTGCTCTTCTAGTTCTACACGGTTATTAGGTCATATTCTTCTTTTTTATAAATATGAATTTTTTATTGATTATTATATTAACATATTTATTACAATTTAAAGTTTTTATAAAAATGACATAGCCTGATGATTTATAAGTAGGATATGTTCACTTTCCTTTTTCCTAAACTCATGATTAGCCTTATATTAACCCTATAACCATTTTATTTTAAAAGAATAAAAGCAGAAGCAAAAAACTACAAATAATAATAGTAAAACCAAGGTGTTGCTAAAAGTGACCGGCTTTTGGGAGGGTAAAATACTAGGGTGAAGAGAGTAGAGAGTGTATTATAAAAACGAATTGATTTTATATGACTTAAATGGAGGAGGGAATATTGTTAAAGTTGATGGTGTTGAGAAAGAACTAATTATACCTTCTCAAGCAAGAATTTTAGAACAAACAGCTGCAGGAAACATAGTGGGAGGGCGGTGGCTAGTTGGAGGTTGTTTAGTCGATTAATTCCTGAAACTACCTGCACATTTAAGTATACTAAAGCTAAAGGATAAATATGAACAAAATATATATATATATATATTTATATAGGTATGTAAAAATGATAAAACTAAAGTAATGAGAAGGATAACTTGAAACAATACGGTCACGGTTTATTTTAGAGTTGCACGTAAACTAAATCATTAAATAATCAAAAATATCAGGTAGATTTCTAAATTAATGTTGATTAAATATTAATATAAATTCTTTTAAATTAAATAATGGGAGGGATGGACGGGGGGGTTGACAGTGGTCTGTTCATGTATCAAAATTTTTTTTTTGTAGGGAAGTTGTATACGTAACCACTAGACCAGAAAAATGCGAGTTCGCACCGACGAAATTTAACCTGCGGCCTTGCGACAATGCTCTACCACTGAGCTAAGGTGGCAACTCATATTTTCAGTCGATAAATTACGTATGCAAAGTTAGATTTCTCACCACGCCAAAAAGTGGACACCCGCCTTAAGAGGGCAGGAAATCATTTATTAAGGTATCGAGTTCTAACATAGAACTTTGGTGGTGTACTGATATTTTAACCCCCAACTTCATTTTTAGATATAAGCAGCTGGCGTGTTTTTCCCTCCCACTGTGTCAAAAAAAAGTAAATAAAGCCCCACCATTGGGTTGGGGTCGAAAAAAGCAGTTTTAGCTCCTGAAAGAAAAAAAATTCTGAACTATAAACTGAAGTTGAGAATAGGAAGATATAGATAGGGTTAAGCTTTCTTATAATTCACTTTAAGAATAGGGAGGCGTGATCCAAAGACAAAGTCAACAATTAAAACTAGTAATTAAAACTTGTACTGCGAATCACATGTTGGGCTACTCGCCATAGTCTTTCAAGACAATGCACCGCCCTTAACAAATGGATAGCTGGATATGCTAAGCGTCTATTTGTGAAGGAACTCATTATCGATGCTATGGGACAGCGCACAACATCACCGTCCGTGTGATGCACTTTTAGTGTGATGGTTCGAAGCTAAGTTGAGAGTTTATATCAAACGCGAAGGACTTATCGTTTTAAAAGAAAAAAAAAAAGTTCTTGTATGCGACTAAACTTGTTGTAAGCTCGAGTATTCAAAGTAGTTAATTAGATAGGGCGCCAGAAAATTCCATCTGTGTATTAATAAATAAAGTTCATGTTGTTCTTTCAATTATAAACCATTAAACGGCGCAAGCTACCGTGCTCCGCGTCATGTGCAATATGTTGTATTTATATTAAGGATTATGGAGCTATAGGCATATTAAATGGAATTACTTGGGTTCTAACTTATCCGTTGAAGGCGTTAGAGTTCCACCATACTTTCAAGTCTACGGATTGGCCTTCGTCATCGAGAAACGCCATAACTGCGCCTGTTTATGTGTGCGTTCGATCTATCGAGACTTAAGTATCTGTTGCTTAACACAAGACGAACATCCACTATTGTACTCCTACATACATAACAAAAAAGCTTATGAGAATAATTATAGGAGCAATTTATTTCATGTGCGACGGCCTAAACATGGTACGACTCGAGACTTGTTCCAAATGCAACTAGTGCTTGTTTTAAATGTATCATTAGCAATCTAAACTATCAGAGGGCTTAAAAAATTACAATTTAACCCTAGTTAGGCGCATACTTAATTTTTGCAAATGTATAATTCAGAAAGTGATGAGCAAAATATACCAAGTTACTGGAAAAAACAAATAAACTACGCTCGATTTTACCGAGCGTTTGCACAAATTCATTAAAAAAACGCTAATTTACATCTAATTGGTCCGCTCTTAAATTCGGTGTTTTCGACCCTAACGTGCGCCAGGAAACGCCATTTTAGAAAATTGTTTGGAGTACTATGTTCGGGTAATAGGCAATTCTTTTGTACTGTGACTTCGTTTATTATTTAAATTTAAACTTTAGTAGGTATTATTTATAAAATATCAAGACTTCCTTACACCCTAATAGATTTTAGTTATTTAACTTGGCTTAAACTGTCTGGTTTAAGTGTAATTTTAAAAAAAGTAGACCGTCAGAAAAATTTTAAAAAAATATTTTGATTTTTTCTTGGTAAATTTGTATAGTTAATATACTATAATATTTTTGTCATGTATTTACCGCATCCTATTAATAACTTTGCTTTTTGAAATGGATGAAAGCGATGAGTTCAGTGGGTCTTTCTAGAAAGTTATTATTTGGAGGAGCGATATCCCTTACTTTACCTGAATTTTTAAAAGATGCAAGGTCTTTTGAGTTACTTTTACTTTCCATACTTTTGCTCATTTTTGGTTATATATATTATTATTGGCTTTGTTATAAATTCTAATCTTTTCTTTGACTAGCCACTCAGTTTAAAATTATGATTTATACCTTCTTTTTAGTACTTATTATTGTATGTATTTTATTCACTTTTTTTTTCAAAATTGTTTGATACTTATAAGATTGTTATACCTATTATTTTAGCGAGATTAGACACGTACCCGATCATCAAGAAATGTTTTTTTACCCAGAAAGCAATCAAAGTATTATTTTTGAGTTGCTAGAACAAGAAGATATACCAGACGAGGATGCTATAATGTACTCACAATCATTTTGAGTTTACTTTTCTTTTACAATTTATACTTTTTAATTTTATTTATTGTTATAAAAAATTTAAATAGAAAACATTTTAATGAATTAAAAAGTTTTACGGGAGCTGCTTCCTCCAAAATCAATTCTTTGCTACCCTTTGATTATCTCAATCTTGCTATAAAGTAATTTACTTATACTATTATTTGAGAAAAAATTATAGAAGAAATTTACGACTTACTTGAAATATATATATGATATCTATTTTTTTTAAGGGATTCTTCTTCATTTTATTTGATCGGCGAACACTCTTTTAAGGAAAGCGACGTTTCTTTACCGAACTTACTCATTCGAATTCAGTTAATACTAGTTCGTTTGAAGAATGTTCAAACTGATTTCTTAATTTCTTTTAGCACACCAGTAATTACAGGTATAAATAAGTTATATATATTTTTACTTGTAGAGGTTTATAGATATTCTTATTTTTACTTAATGTATACATTCATGTTTATTGATTTTCCTTTTTAACTAAATTTATAATTTTCATTTAAACGTTTAAGAGCCCTATTTTATGTATTTATATAGAAAACAGTTACATTAGGGTAGGAAAATTTATTAAATATTTGATAGCGTCTCTTTTTAAAAAAATCAAAATTCTTATTGCTAGTAAAAGTTATAATAGGGGTATTTAATTTATATTAATTTTGTGTAAAGCTTTTACTAAAAGTTTTTTCTGTTAATAATTGGAAATGGATTGTTAACAATGAAAAAGTTTAACTTATCTTATATATATTTAAAGATTTTTACTTCGGAAATATTTATTTAGTTTAAAATATATTCTATAAAGACTTATACTACTTTTATCATATCAAAAAGAAGTTTTTTTATTTTTATTTTGGTTTTGTAAAAATCTATATACTTTATAAAAATAAACCTGTTACGATTTCTAAAATAAAAGCAGAAACTTAATTTTAATATATATTTTTTTTACTTTTTTCTACGCCCTATGGTTTTTTAAAGTAGGCTATAAAAATGGTATTAGTAGTTGCTTTTTACTTAGTAACTTCTTCTAAAAAATTCTTTATTTTTAATTCGGTTTTTTTAGAGAATCATACTATAAAAAATTAAATTTTAAACTTAATTTTATTTATATTTATGTAATATAATTTAAAAAATTCTTTCAATACAGAAGTCTATGAATTTTTGGATGAATCTACATTTATTAATTGTGTTTCTTCTCTTCGAATTGAAGATTGGAATTTGTTTAAATAGGAAATTAGTTTTTCTAAATAAAAAAAAAAAGATGTTTAATAAGAATTTATCAATAACGAACGAGTTGTTTCTACATCCCTTGTTACTTCGGTGGATCTTATTTAAATGAAGAACTAGTGATTACTATAGCGTTTTTTACGCAAGTTAATTTGAAAAAAAGAAGAAAAATAAAAATATTTTATATATAATTCTTTTTTTGTGTATAAAATAGTTGGATTTACAGTTGATTCGTGTTAAAGGGATTGTAAAAAAAATAATTTAATTTGTGTGTAGCATTTGTATCGTAGTTTTTTTTTAGAAATAGCTTATTTTATTTAAGATTAATACTTATCAAAATTACTTTGTTATATGTATTTACTCAGCCATAAAATATATTTTAAAGAGTGTTTTAGTTCTAAATAATTTAAATTTGAAGTTTGCGTACAAATATCGTCATTAAGTCTATATAATACTTTTCTTTTTATTCATTCAGCTATTATTAAATCGCTTTTAGTCATTACCACTCTATAAGTATATAATTTTTAATAAATTGTTTTCATTAAGTTTTGCAACTGATAGTAAATTTTTCTTAGTTCTAAGACTATGAATAACCTATTACTAAGTAATCTTTAATCTGAGATTATTTGGAGATTAGCTGCAGAGTCCAAAAATTAGATGAAAGTTTCATATCATCGTTACTAATCTGTAAATTTGATGGTAGTAAATAATAGAGCTTTCATTTTTCCTTATATCGTCTTTCCGGTCTTTTCTATTTAAGTATACTTTTTACGTTTTTGGAGCTCTATCACAAATCTTGCAAAGTCAAAGTTGAGAGCTTTTTTTATAAATTGTTGTTCAGTTTCGCCAGATTGAATATTGGATTCGTCTTTACATTTTAACGACACAAAAAAAAAATTCTAATTGTTTACCAGTCTGGAAATTGCAGGCAAGTTATTTTTTCATTGCGCATTTTTATCAGTGGAAATTCTAAAGGATGTGGTATATGTTATTTGATATTTTCCATCTTTTTCCCGACGTATACCACAGAGTTGTTCTACATTTTACGGACTAACTATTGGTTTTTTTTAAATGGTTTATTATATTATCTGCCAAGTTTTTTTGTGTAGTAAGATGCAAATTTTAAATAATAACTCTTAAGACCTAGAGCAGAACTTGCTTAATTTTCTTTTCAGGGGGGTTTCCAGCAATTATTTTACTCCTGAGGAAAATAGTTTATGTAATAGGTTATTATATACTTGAGTTTTCTTAACCAGTTCTTAGCTGATAAGGGTTTCTTAAAATTATTTTATTAATTTTGACTTGAACTACATGGTTTTTAACTTAGGGGCTAATAATGTAGCAAACTAAAATTAAATAAAGAAAAAAAAATAGAGTAACAAAAAAAAAAGTAAGCATTGTATTGTTAGCAGTAGTATTTATAATCATCTTTAAAAGTTTAGGAATAATACGCACTCTAAAGTTTACAATTACTATGGTTGTTCTGTTGAAAGGGCTTGGTCTTTTATACAAGTTAAGATGAATTGTAAGTTACTAATATCCTTAGTTATAAGTCAGATTAACTTTATTAGCAGTGAAGAACCTTGAAATCTCAGAACAACTTTTAGAAAGCTGTACAGTGAAGCTTTTATGGCTTTACTTAAAAATGGGAAACGAGGGATAAAACGCACACTTTGTTTAGGCGCTCAGTATTAAAGAATTTCATGCCTGGACAACCATTTAACGCAGTTTTAAAAATGTACTTCTTAGTAAATAGAAGCCATTCAACCACTTGGTGCAATAGTTTTTATAGCAATTATTATGCTTTTTGTGATACGTTTGTGCACACGTCTTCGAAAATTTTATTTTTTTTCGCCTGACCTTGGGCTAAGTGTCAAATAAAAGACTTGCGCCTGATGGAGAACTTCTCAGTAATAGCTATACTCTTACTGCAAGTACTATTCCCGATATAAGAGTCACGTATCGGTTAACCAGGAGTCATACTGATCCGTTATAAATGTATATAAGAAATATATATAATTACTTGAAAATATCCATTTTATTGGGACAAAAAAATTTTTGAAGATCTCTTGGCATGTAATTTAGAAAAAATTTATAGAGAAAAGTAGGAACACCCAGAAAAACATACTATTCACTTACGATAACCCTCGTCCCGTTTTTACTGCTCAAAGGTTAATCTTACCCGTAATCTGCTTAGTGTCAGTACCTCTAGGCGGGACCGGTGGAGTTCTGCAAAATTCTGTAATTAAAATATTTTGTGGGAATTATGCAGGTGACATAAATGTAATGTTCGTCGTTGGAAAACAACATAGCATTCAAATTTCGTCTGACCCGTGGATAATAGTTGTGGAATAATAGTGAGGCGCATCTTGCATCCCTTTATTATCTCGGTTTTAATCTTCCTGGTTTTGTTCTGTTTTTTTAAAAAAATTCTATTAACTAGTCTGTTCCTTATGCTATAACTATTTTATTTTTTACGTCTTGTATCTTTGTCGCTGTTTGTTATAACCCTTAAACAATTAAGGTTTTCAAGGTTGTAACATTCCTAAACTTTTCGTTGCCCAATGTAAGTTGTATTAATTAAAAGGTATCTGGGCATACAACTAATCTGTCGATTGTTTTGCTAAGCTTAAAACGCGATCATTTTGTCATATTGAATATAAGGACGTACTATTAGAAATACAGAGAAAGAAAACCAGCAACACCGCTCTTATGTTATGCTAGTCTGCTTATAGACCTTTACAAAAGATAATCTAAAATAAACAGTTTTGTGAATCAAATGTGTTCAGCTATGCTATTATTGACTCGCTTGTGCGTCTTCCTTTAGTGTTCATTCATAGTCAATAGTTTGCTTAATTTGTTCGTTGTTTATTAAACATTTATATACTGTTTTTATGTCATTTCATTTGTTTTTAAATGAATTCATATTTTTTTTTAATAATTGCTATAGATCTGCTGTTTTTGAGTTGTTTGTTAAAGTTCATGTGTTTTGCTTTCCTTTCTTTTTATTTTCAATCTTATTTATATTGCTTTTATTTTTTTTATTGATTTGTTCGATGATGTTTAAAATGTAGTCGTTTTCTAATTAATGATGTAAATTTAATTAGTTTAATTGCGTTATGTTTTTAAAAAAATTGTTTTCGTCAATAAATAATTAATTGAGTCAAATTTTTTTGTACGTGTTTTAAGTGATTATGTACAATTATTTATGTAGGAAGATTTTGTGGGAATGTGTAAATTCGTTTGATTATTACGTTTCTGATATTAGTTTTGTTTTTATATGGTGTATTTTTCATTACGTGCCCCTCCACCTATTTTCCAGGTGTTCTTATGAAATCCTAGTTAATAAAAACACGGCCTCTATACATTTTATTGCTCTTTACATGAAACTAACTATTATGAAAAGCTAAAGCTACTCAAAGGAAATATATCGTTGCTTTATTTCTTGGGCGATTAGATAAAATTATAACATATCTAGAAATTGTCGTCAACTTGCTACAACATTGTGTAGCCTTTCCCTGTTGGCGCCTGAGTACTTTTAAAGAAATTAATATAATTAAATAAAAATTATAATAGTACCCGTGGAGAGTTTTAAGTTAGTACATAAAATGAGTTTGGTCAATTTTAGGGTCACTCCTATATCCATGAGGTCATTTTGTTGTTTTACAGTACAAGGGAACACACACCAAGAATTACCATTATACAATTGAAGTACTAACTAGCCGTATAGAAAGGTTAACTAGTTTGTTTTGTAGGCTTATAATCGTGCGTACTGCCATTATTGAAACGCTTATGAGTGAAAGGCTCAAACTTTTGTAACTACCTTCAAAAAGTAGTGCCTTATCCCTAGGCTAACTCTTATAAAAGCTAAGATACTTAGCAAGCAATATAGGACGAACTTATAACACCAAGGTCGAAACTGGTAGTTTTACCATTAAACTAATCACTTAAATTCAAGGAAGGCAAATCAAGAAACTGAGAGCTGGACTCTGATTACCAATTTCCAAAATTGGTTTTTTTCTTACTTTAAAAGACTACTTGGATAGATGTAGAGCTAACTAGCTGGTTCTATTAAAGTAGAACAAAAAAGGGTAGACAAATGATGGTCCCCATCTCGGGCATCGTATCGAGCAAGGTCCTGATTAAACTACGCGTATATATAGTGCTATTAGATAGCACTACTTAGCATCTAGAGTATTAGAGCCAATTAAGGCGCTCTGAAGATAGTAAGTACTAATACAAAGCCCACCTTATATCGGCACATGTCCGTCATTTAGCCAAACTGTTGTGCTGCTTTAGTGATTGTTAAGTAACTCCGGGACAGAGCGTTAGTATTATCAACCATCACTCATTAAATAGTTCTTACTTTCCTGGCGTTTGACTTTTCTACTAGCTCTTGATAAAGGTAGTGTACTGTTTAACTTAGCATGTTTTGTCAAAGTTTCAGCAATGGTTTAACATAATCTTTCTAGGTGTCTTATCAGAATATTACTCTTCGAAAGGCGATGACAGTACTCATCGCGAAGATTAAGCATTCAAGTTAAACTAACACAATTACTTAAAGTAATTCCGCTATACGAACTTAAACATGTACATTATATATATATGGAACGAAATATTTGGTGACAAGCATATACAATTTCCAAGGGCTCAAACAGTGGGCTCGAATAAATCATCCACGAAGGTGGCCAATAGAAAAGTAGAAGTATAACATTTGAAAAGAGTTTTTAGGTCAATTTTACTATTATTTCAATTAAATTGAACCAAATAAAAAAAAGCTCTGCAAATTTTTTCTTTCGTAGCATTATGGGTACGGAAATACAGCTATGGAAAAGGCAATATTATGTCTTTTTCTAAAAGGGTACAGAAAAAACAAGAGCCGAAGAAAAAATTTTAATACAAAAATAACTAACTTTCTGTAAAGGTATATAAAAGAACGCCATTTGGCCAGCGTTGACCGCTTGAACTTATCTGCCTTCGCATTTTTTTTTTAAGTTACTCATTTGGTAAATTCTTTATCTCTAGTGAAAATTCGGATTTCTTTTTCTAAATTACGTAATTTAGTTCTTTTAAGATGTTTAAATTATTATTTTCGTTTTTAAATTTGTTTTTTCGATTCTCTAATAAAGTTTTTTTGGTTATTATGCTCTAAACAATTAATCAAGTTAACTATTCTCAATTTCAGTTTTGTTCTACTAATATTAGTTATTTTAAGTTCTCCTTGCAGTACATTTTTTTCCGTTCTCATATCTTCCTAACAAGTACGGTTCACCTAATTTCCCTTTTTTCCTTTCTGACTTTCTAGTTTCCTTACTATAAATTTTACTTTAAGTTTTCTTATTCCCCTCCATCCTCAAGTTTCAGCGTACTTCGCGTAGCCGATACGACTTACCTAGAAACGAAGTGCTATCCCACGATTTAGAAGGGGTAAATTAAGCTGTTGTTTTTATATAAACTGGTTTATAACAATATTCTATATTACATAATTAGTCAAGTTTTTAACTTTCCCATTTTCTTTTGAAAAAACTCAAGTTTAAATTTCAATTCAACTCTGATCTTCCTTTTTATGTTAAAAATGCTTAATTATATGGCCCATCTTCAGAGGGGCAGGAAAAAAATAAGTTGTTGTGGAAATCCCTTAAAACGTTAAATGAGTAATTACATTATAACCATCTAATAATTAAAGGGTCCACCAAGGTCATTTTAAAAATACGTAAAGTCAGACCACTAAAATTTTAATTGAGGCAATTGCATACACAAACAAATCACTGTAAAACTTGTCTACCCCTCATTTAAAAACTATTTTTTTAAAAAATTTTTAACTATATATGTATTAAACCTGCGTTACTGGCTGGATCAAGGAGCAGGTTGGAAACAAGCAAGCATAAAGCTTAACGATAGTCTTTAAAAATATTTCGAAGCTTGTAGGCTGATTCAGCGTATATTTGACAAATTAGTTTTAACATTTAAAGGTTACTTTGCTCTGCCAATATAATAAATAGTTTATTAATCTAGGTAAGGAACTTCATACTCATCTTCAAGTAACATACTTGTAGAATTTTTTTAGTATTTTGTGCGAAAAATAAAAAGCCCATTGTAAAATCTCATAAATACTAAACAACTAAATTTACAAATGGTTAATAAGACAATATGTAAATGGGTCTATATAAAGAATATCAAAAGCAACAACCCCCAAAAAAATATCTTCTAAAGTTTATAAAGAAAAAGACCGGTTGTAGAATGTAAAATGTAAAATTATTTAATATGATAAACTACTTCCAGGCTTATAACCAGAAGAGGGAATAAAACGCCCCTCTTCCCTATTTTTTTAACTAAACTAAACTGTTTTCAGCTATTTTTGTAACTATTAAAGTTGAGTTATAACCAAATTTGGTATCAACTTAAACCGAAACTTACTTATTAATCAGATGTACTATTACCTTTTTAAAAATAAGTACTAGTAAAGTACCCTAATAAACTTAAAAACTAAAGATAACTACTAAATAAAAGAATAAAAAATATATAACTAAAATATGTTAAACCTTTGATTAAGGCGTATTTTATCATTGTGATAATGATGGCCCTAAGTTACTTACCATGAACCTAAAAAAAGGTTTTTTCAAGTTTTTTTCCATTATTTTTTTTAAGTTGCCTTTAATGGACAAGCCGCTAGGGGTATAAATTCTTCCACCATATTAACAAAACAATAAAAATAAACAGTGAAAATCCATCCCTACGTTACCACTGTTCCATTGTTACGGCTTAAAAGTCGTTAGGGTTCTTTGAAGGTAATAAAGCGCGTCAAAATTACAAATGAAAAATAAAAAATAATAAAATTATAAAATAGGTTATTAAAAACAATCTTATTATAACCGCATTAATAATATATGAAAAAAGAAGGAATTAGATAATAAAACTGAGAAAGAAACTTAGAAAACAAAAAAGGGAAAAACCAGAACTAAGATCATATAAAAGAGTCGTAAGACGCACTCCACTATAAAGAATATAACAAGAAGCAAGAAGCCCTATACAGGGCGCAAGCCTTTTATCTGAGAGATGACCGAAGGTACATAAAAATTAGATGATCGTGGTAATAACATGTTTAATTACGACAAATATACCCACTATAAAAAGAAGCAATAATACCACATTAGTTTTTATTTCACTACTTTTTGTTGCCGAAAGAGGTAGTATAATATGAAATTGCTTGACAAAAGTAGTAAAATGAAAGAACAAATGTTCACGTATTATTTAGAAAAATTAAAACTAGTAGTAAAAATATGAGCAGGAATAATATGAACACAAAAAGTATACTAAAAAGTAAATAATGTAAACCTAAGTAAAAGAAGATTATGCAGTTACTACTATATATACAAGAGTGAAGTAAAATTAGTATTTAATTTTATAAAATACAATACCACAATTGGCAAAAAAACTAAGGATTAATGAATTAACCAGTAAATAAGCACGTGATTTCTAAAACCCAATTTGTAATTAAAAAAATTAAAAGTACCAAATTATTTAAATGAATTGCAAAAGATTTCAAATTGCTTAATAACTATCAAATAGATATGTTTTTTAGTATAAAGGTTTGTATTAAGCCTTGTTCACGCGTGGTTGCTGTTTTTATCCTAGTCGTGTTATGGTTGTCTCTTTGTTAATTTTTTTTTAAAAAAAAAAAAAATTATAAAAAATCTATAAAAATTATAAACAAATAAAAAAAGTGTATTATTTGCGGAGTATATTTTTAAAGGGTAGGAAATTTGTTTTGAATTCTACTTATTTATTTGTCCTTGAAAATGCCGGTTCTAGCCGTAGTGAACTCGGATTCCGTCCCCAAGGTAATTGAATTTTGTTATTATTATTATTATTTATTATTATTATTATTATTATTATTATTATTATTATTATTATTATTATTATTATTATTATTATTATTATTATCATTATTATTATTATTACTATTATTACTATTATTATTACCGATTTTATAATAATGTGTTATAGCAGCCTGAGCCTCAAAACTTTCACCAGTCTTCGTCTACCAGCCCCCCCTTTTCTCCAGCCTTCAATCCTATGTCTTTGTACGTTGGTGATTTACACCCTAGCGTTACAGAAGTCATGTTGTTTGAATTATTCAACAATGTCAGCAATGTTTGTTCTTTAAGAATCTGTAGAGATATTGAAACTCGAAGATCACTTGGTTATGCCTACGTTAATTTTTTTAGCACTATGGATGGTATAACATTTTTTAGCTTTGTTCAAAATATGAACTTTTTAATCTTTTTATAGCTTTGCGTGCTTTGGAAACTTTGAATCACACTAACGTTAAAGGGAGACTGATTCGTGTCATGTGGTCACAAAGAGACCCTTCCCTTCGTAAAAGTGGCGTTGGAAATGTTTATATAAAAAATTTAGAAAAAGATATCGATAATAAGTGTCTGTACGACACTTTTAGTGTTTTTGGGAAAATACTATCCTGTAAAGTTTGCCCAAATGGGGACTCTAGTTATGGGTTTATTCATTTTGAAAACGAAGATTCTGCTAAAGCTGCAATTGAAAGAGTTAATGGAAAACTTTTAAACGGCTTGAAAGTTTATGTTGGACCTTTTATACCTCGGAAACAACGTGAACATAAGCTTCAAGTAAGCGTTTTACCTTTTACTAATATTTATGTTAAAAATATCCCCGAAAAATGGGATGTTGCCGAGTTAAACTCTTTTTTTTTGTCCTACGGAGAAATAACGAGTTGCGTTGTTGCTAAAGATTCTAAAGGTGTTTCAAGGTGCTTTGGATTTGTGAACTTTTTAAGCCCTAATGTCGCACGCACCGTCATTGAGGAGTGCAATGGCGTCGAGGTGGAAGGGAAGATTTTGTATGTCGGCCGTGCACAGAAGCGTCAAGAGCGCCTGCGAGAGCTTCAGCAGAAATATCTTATCGTTAAGAAAGAGCTGACCGCCAAGACGCAAGGCCATAACTTATACGTTAAGAATTTGGCAGAAACTGTGGATTCGGCTAAGTTAAAGGAAGTATTTGCGCCTTATGGAACCATCACAAGCGCACATGTCATGTACAACGAGAAAAATACCCACCGGGGATTTGGTTTTGTGTGCTTTGCCTCCGCTGAGGAAGCGTCTAAGGCTCTTGCCGCAGTAAATAATACGGTGCTAGATGGAAAGTCTCTTTACGTTGCCTTTGCTCAGACTAAAGAGCAGCGGAAAGAGCTGCTTGCTGGTCAATTTGTCGCTCGCCTTAATACTTCCCGCATCTATCAACCTCCGTATTACTATTTAAATGGCATAAGTCACCCACGTGGTAACTTTATGTACCCCGGCGCGTATCCGCCTCGGCGTTTTATTCCTCCGCCAATGGCAAGCTATTATATGCCTCCTGTTAACTCCCTTCCGAGAGCTCCTTATGCTAATCGGAATGGCAGGGTGGTGTTACCAGGGATGGACGTTGGTCATATCAATTCCTCATCTTCAGGACAGCCGCCACTTCAGCCGATTAATACTGAATTAAATGCGTCCGAACTTGCTAAGGCTTCGGAAGCAGAACAACGCTTTATTATTGGAAACAAGCTTTATCATAGAATCACATCTATTAATTCAGAGTTGGCCCCCAAAGTAACAGGCATGTTGCTAGAGATGGATATTTCCGAGTTGTTGCATTTACTGGAATCTCCTGAGGCGCTACTGCAAAAAGTTAAAGAGGCTGTGGATGTTATTGAGGAGCACGCTAGAAGAAACCCAGCTTAGGGCTTGTAAATAAGTTGGTTTTGAAAATAAAGGTTTCTACCCTTTTATTTTATAATAACTTTTAATTGACTCCCTTTAGCACGCTCATTGAAGAAGTTGTGTAGGTAAGAAGTATAAGAGTTACTTGACTAACGGTTCTTACAAATTTGGGGTTAAGGTTTTTAGTATTTTCTTTTCCTCTAGGTTGAGTTTGGCTTAAGGTATAATTCAGAAAAGGGATTTGAGTTCGGGATTGCAACTTTTGTTTATTGCTAAAAAGTTTGTAGTTTCTACACATTTTATGCTTCTTTTTACTAATGCTTTCTACAAATAACTCTTACTATTACTCGCATTGGTGATATGAGCCTCTTCTCCTTTGTACTTTGAATTAATGAAAATAATTTATTTGCTTATACTGTACTTCTAACCAATTTTTTTATTTGAACAGCTCTTCTTTCATTTGTGTCAACGTTTAATAATCATATTTCTTCTGATAACTCCAGATAGCTAGCTTATACTACTTTTACGTTTATATAATATATTTATCGAGGACTTCTGGATGCTCGCTAAAATTCAAGCGAAGACGGCCTTAAAGTTTACCTCATCTATATTTGCCGTAATAGTTGTTTGCTTCCTCTAGCTTTCTCTTTCTTAATACACATTAAAAAGGGTACGCTGAAACGCGTTGAGAAGTTTAGGTTGCCGTGCAACGGGTATCGTTGCGCACAAAACGAGATTTGCCGGTAGAAGCTTTTTCACGACATCTACAGAAGTAAGTAGGCGAGAAAGCTAAAATGAGGTGCGCGCAACTTTTACGTAGGTGCAGTATATCGCGCAAGAAACCTCAGACTTTTGCAGTTAGGCGGTTACCAATGGTAATACCGGGTATATATATTGCCTGTGTTAGATCTTCCTATTTTAAAAAGTAGATACTCAACAGAAGGAAACAGGAAATCATTTTTTAAGGCGTTGAGTGCTTTAGAGATTGATCATAGAATCTCAACGTTTTGAGGGTAAGCGGTAAAACTAGTCACAAAACTGTTACAGCTATGGGCTGACGCGTCCTACGTTTTATCCTCAGCGACTCTATACTCGCCTACGGATTTACGAAAAGTGAGTTATCTTTTCGAAGCGCAGCCCGCTCTGCTTTCGAACGAGTAAAGACGCAGTTGAATCAATAAAACTTTCTCGTAACTGGCGCTCCTTTGTTCGCTTTAATCAGGTCCCTTCTCTTTTTTTTTAATGTAAACATTGGACTTAAAGACGCAATGAAAGATAACCTGTAATAAAAAAATTTGAAAGATTTGCTTACATTTCTGGTGTACTTAAAAGCATCCTAATACGGATTTTAGAACGTCTGCTTCTGTCTCTCCAGCGAGTAGCATGATAAAAAAGATCATCTAAGCATGCTTTAAAAAGTACACGCCCCCAGCGTAAGCTCGGGTACGAGCGTTGAGCAAGTCAGTGAAAAATGCGAGGGGTCAACTGTTTTTTGAGGAAATTATTTATTAGGCCATTGTACTAGAAAAGGGTCTAGCCTTAGTGTGTCGTTACTCATAAATTAATACTGGGCTGTTTCCCTTTTGTACACCTTGTTTTTTTTATTTTATATTTATCATTTGGGCGAAAGGTGATTTTGGAATTTATTTCAGTTCAAAAATTGTTTTTTTAATAGTAAATAATGGTACCACCCTTTAAATGGCTAAGGGCGATGTATATCTATTCACCTAGTCACCCATAGATAACATTTAATTTATATTAGAGCGTTATGGTGGTGCCCCCTCTATCTGGTGAAACGTGGTCCCAAAAAAGGTATTTTCACGCAAATTATGGATACTTAAAAGTGTGGTTTATATTCTCCAATTAATATCTTTTAAAGGCGTTAAAACCTGTGATTGGTTGTTAATTGTTTTAAGGAACTAAATAAGGTTGCGCCTCGCTCAGAAATTTGTCGTGGCTCTTGAGTTGTGTTGGTAGCTAGAGGGGATATGAGTACTTTTTGTTTATACTAAAACGTTATTACATGATACCTATACCTATTTTATTTTAATCAGATTCATGTTTTTCTAAAGTAATAAGAGAAAAGAGCCAAGGTATTTTGTTATACTTAGTAATTTTTTTGATTAACTCTTTGTTATTATAAAGCTTACTTAAAAAGTTATCTTGAAAAAAGAAATTTTCAGCACCTGTTGTTAAGCTCAACTGAAGCAGTAGAAGAAGCTTCTGAATCCGCTGATTCTGAAGTGGCTGCCGATAATTTGAGCTTAAGTTTTGACAGCAGTATTTTTTTAATTAAGACTTGTCTGTGTATGGAAAATCTTAATCGTTCTTCACTACAGAGACTTATTTGTCCGATTATACTGATAAACCTCATAAGGAATCTTTTAAAAGTAAACTTTATTTATTATTTAATATTTGATTATAAAGTGTATATTTGTTCGTTTAACCTTTGCTTTTTTTTAAAAGAAATCATTTTATTTCTTTATTAAAATTAAAAAAAAAATTAAATAAAAAAAAACTCTAATACTAAATATATGTGCTGGTTTACATTAACTTTTACATTTATAAGTTATTTTTTTTTTATTTACTAGCCCGTTTACCTCTTCCTAAAGTCAAACTTGCTGGGAAATTAATAAAAGGTTATATCTTACAAATCTGTTTTACTTTATTTTAGCGATATGTTTGTAATAGAGAAGGAGATAAAAGTGTACTTTCTTGATTCCAGTAAAAGTATCCTTGTTTGTCCCCGAGGAAAGTTTACTACTTCGTGGGAAATATGCAACCGGGTTTGTTTCTTTGATTTTTTTTAAAATTTTAATATCAATAAACCTATCTTTTTTTTTAAAAAGTTATAATTTTGAAATTTTCTTTTAGCTTGGTGAATTAATTGGTCTTTCTCCGCAAGTCCAGGGATATTTTTGTTTGTGGGTATTTTTTTTAGTTATAAAATTCTATATTTATATCTGCTCTTAACATTATCTTTACTTCTGTAACCTACAAAATATTTTTCTAACAAATCTAAGCTAATTCCTTGTCTATATTTTTACCTTGAAATTTTTTAATAACTTTAATTTTGGTATTTCAATGTCTAAATAATGTAAAGCTTAAACTATATTACTTTAATATTAATTTTTTTGCTCTTTTCCGTTAATACTAATTAACTTGTTTTCTTGTTTTTAATTTATCGGCATTTAATTTTTGCTAATATTTACATTAAAAGTTTGTTTCTTTATAAATAAAAGAATTGGTTGTATCATAACTATTTTTTTAAGATTAATTTTAATTTATTTAAAATTTCTCGTAGCTATATACGGTTGTACAGTATTTACTTTTTTCTAGGCCTTCCTTAAAAATTTCTAGTAATTTACTATTACTTAATAACTGTGTGGTCTTATAATTTTTAGTTTATTTACTTTTTAATTTGAAAGACTTGAAATTATTATTTTTAAGTTTCTTTAAATAACAGTTACTTATTTTTGATTAAAAGTTGCATAAAAATGTATATTTGGTATACAAACTTTATAGGGACAGAAAAACTTATGCTTAAAATTTTTTTTATATATGAGTATTTTAGAGAAGGGCACTATCCGTTTTACAATTTTTATAGTAAATTAGTCAATTTAATTTTACTTAACCATGAATTTTTTTTGAAATTATATCTACAGCTGCCCAGTATTTTTAAATTTTTATTAATTTTTATAAATAGTTTGCTTCTATATATTATTTAAACGATTTAAAATTTTTTATTTAATTTATATTAAAAGGTAAGTAAATTTATAAAGTATATTTTATTTTATAAAAATTTTTAAAAATGTTTTTGAAATATGTATAGATGAGTGCCCTTTTAAACTTTTTTATTGTTTTATTTTTTAGTTAAACTCTAACTCTAACTTTTATTTAGATTATTTATTATGTATTATAAAGAATTAAATTGCTGATAATGTATAACTAATATTGATTTTTAGTTTTTACTCTTCATTTTTTGAGTTTTTGATATAAAAATTAATCAACTCAAGTTTATTTTTATTTTTTTGCAAAGAAGTAAACTTTTCTTGTTTTTTTTATAATATTGATATTTGTTTTTATAAAATATATTAGCGCTTGTTTGTTTATATGTCTACAACTTCTCTATTGTATTTTACTTAACTTTTAACTTTTCCTTTACTTTTTAAGTTAATAAACTTTAAGATAGAACTTAATGATAAGTTGTATACTGCACTCTAATAATTAAACTTTTTACTATAATAGAAAAAAGTTTTTAGTTTTGTTATATTAAAATTACTTATTCAATAGAATAAAATACTAATTTATATCAAAAAAAAATTTAAAAAACTTTTGTATATATATCTTAACCAGCAAATAAATTTACTTTACAGTTTGGATATCGCATTATTGCTTGAATTCCTATTGTAAACTTAAGTATTGTTTCTTTAATTAAATAAAATAATATTACTGTATCAACCTTCAAGTCATCTCTTTATTACTTTTAAACTATTGAAGTTTATAAACTATAGTTTTTTAATTTTTTTTTAATTTACTTTTTACTTTGATTGCTATATAGATGTTCAACTTTTAATATATATTTTTAAATTTTCTTCTTTTTATTTATGGTTAATGTAACTTAAAGTAAATTATCTATTTTTTTGGAAATGCTTATTATTATCATTTTTTTTAAGCCTATTAACTCTGAAAAGAGTTAAGGTGTGGTGCGCATAAAAGTTTGTTGTAAATTTTATAATAGTTATAATATATATATAAACTTATTTTTATGCTTTTTTATTTTTTATCTACTAATCTTGTTTTATTTTGATAATTATTTTTAGTTTTATCGAGTAAGCATGAGATATAACTTTTGATCTTTTTTCTAATTTTTGAGTTGATATTAAATGTTAATATTTTTATTACTAACTTTTAAAGAATTTATACTTTTATTTTATTTTTGTTGCATATTATATTATATGAAAAGGTTGAAAGTTCGTTATAGTTTTTTATAGTATTATTACGAGATTTTCGAGCATCTCAATTTTTTTAATTTACAAAATTTTGATATTAATTTTATACATTTTAATAACCAATAAAAGTTAATTAAGCTTTTATAAATGTACAACTATTGGATTTCCAATTTTATAACTTTTAATGTTTTATTTTTTTGAAAGTTTATAGAGTTTATAATAAAAAGTATTGCGGAAGCCTGTCAATCTTTATCATATTAATTATTTTTAACTTAACTTTTTGCTAAATTTATATAACAAAAGGTTACTGAAAGTATATTAGAGCTTGCTTTAAAGTTCAACTACGAGCCCTTCATAGTTCGGAAGCACTACCCAGAAACTACTTTTAGATTTCTAAGAAGACCGTAATTTCATTACTCTACAAGGCCTTTATTGATCGCTTCATTACTAAAAATTAAAAATATGGGAAATTTAATTTCTTTTTATTTATAAAATTACTTTCATTTTTTGATTTATTTTTAACTCTTGCAGTTTTATCATAATATAGTACTCATGTTTATTTTTACTTTAATTCCAATATAAGTACTTAATTAGCTTTTATGATTTCAACTTGTAGTTTTTTTGCTACTTTTGCATTATACTTTTTTATTGATTAATTTTTTCAAGTTATAACTTTATGCTTTTTTTTGAATATTTTTAGCTTTTAGAGAACCTATTTTAGCATTTGCTTTGTTTTTTTTTTTAATACATATAATTGAAGATTGGGTTTTGTTTAATTATAAATATATTTATTTTATTAATATTTTCTTTGGTATTTTATTGTATAATTATGCTTATTCATATTTTTCAAATATATTTATATATAATTTATATTTTGAACGCTTTTTTACTTTTACAATAAGTTTTATTTATTTTAATTATATATTTTAAGGAAGACATTTTAACTTTTTTCTGATGATAGCTTTAATTTATATATAGTTAGTAGTTATACTTACAATTTTAATTTTTATTATTCAACTAACTTATAAATTTAATATTTTTTAAAAGTATAAAATCTTCGGTGGAACCGGTGTTTGTATACCGCCGCGATCCTTTTCTAGACAAGTACATCGAAAAAGGTTGATTTTTCTTTTTTTTTCCTTCGAGAGTCTTTTTATCTTTGAAATTGTATTATCCCCCAATTCATAAAAGAATTATAATAATATTTTTAGAAAACTTTTTAGTAGAGAATTAAGCGTTTTATACTTACTGAGAGACTCTTAATTACTATGAACTTTTCTTCTCCGTTGCACTGAGTTGCTAAATTTTTTGTTGGGATTCTGCAGTAATTGCAGCGCGTTTAATAATCTGTTAAAAGCGATTTAACTTTACTCACTGCCGATAGCAAATATATTTGTAATTGTTAGTACAAAATAATAGATTGTGTGATTGTTGTAATTAGCGAGTCTATAAAGTCATAATACTGTAAGTACAAATAGAAGTGAATAACAAGGCTTGATTTTAGTTTATTATTACCTTTAATGCGTATTAAACACGTGCTGCTGCTACTCAGTAGTGGTCCTCCTATTTATAAGTTGGTATATTTCGTAGACGATTTTTATTATTATAGTTTCTATATGAATTGATTTCAACCTTTCAGGCATTACCGATCCTTGCGCTATTAAACTTTTATACGACGAATGTAGATTCAATGTTTTGAATAAGTATTTTCTTTTAAAGTTCCCCTTTTTTTAGTGGTAATTCTTATATATATAATTCATATTGCTGGCATTTAATAGCAGGTACCCCATTTCCGCACGCGACGTAGCACAGCTTGCCGGCCTCGATATGCAGCTTATATTTGGTGACTGGATGGAGTCTACATATTCAGAACAGTTTTTGAGGTTGTATCATTATTTGCATTGCCTTTTTAAGTTTTTATTATTTTCTTTATTATTATTTTATTATTAGCCAAAGGAAAATTTTTGAACTCATACCGAAGTTTATTCAAGCAAAAAATGATGAGAAAACTTGGAGAAGTTTAGTATCGGAGGTTTTCATTATTACTAGTGTGCTATAATTTATTAATTACTTATTAATACTTTATTTTAAGGCTCATAAAAAGTACCAAGGAAAGAACGATGTACTTTTAATACAGAAACTTTATATCCAATACTGCCATCAGTTTCCCTTTTATGGCTGCTCCTTTATTTATGGTTTGTCTATGTATTTGCTAAATTTGGGCCGAAGATTTTCTTATGAACGTTATTCTTCTAAAGGACGCATATGTTTTGATGCAAAGTACAGAGAATCAAAAGGTTATACTGATACATTACAGACGTGTTGTGTTTTTTGGGAAGTTTGCATCACTCTTGTCAGTAGTTTGTTTATAGGGTGAAACTTTTTTTTTGATCTATTTTTTTTTTTATCAAACGTTAATCATAAGGAACTTGTTTGGTCGGGTTTGTAAGAGAGCTTTATTGGCTCTCCGTTTTTTCAATGGGGCTTTTATTAGTAAGCCTGCGTAGTGTGTTGGCAAGTTTGCTAATAGCGCTTTGGTCGCGCCAGCACGTCCTTGTTGTTTTTAGAACTCCTTTTTATTTTTTCTTGTTATTTGGTTGTAAACGGCGCGTGTAAAGTGGAAAAAGAACTAACTAGAAGCCTAAAAAGCTGCGTAAAACTGTCTGGGCATCGGGCTCGTATGAGTGTTTTCTGCTGTGTGTGATGATGGCGTTTATCTTTAGGAGCTATTAACTCCGCGTTTGGGGACTTCATGCGAGTTGGAGTCAACTCGGAGGGAATATTCATCATCGATCATGCCAAAAACGTAAGAAGTTTTACGATTACTCTACCACATGGCTCATATAGCACGTTTTATAATGAAAGGAACTGAAGCTCCACCTCGGCTATTACGAATTCAACTGGCAATACTCCGATATCGACAAATTGCTGTATTTAGAATTCGGAGACCTGAAATACTTCAAAACCCTGTTGATCATGACCCCACAGGTCCACGTGGCTCGCTGTACGCACTAACGTGTTCTTAACCAGTCCTATTTGGCAGGGCGAGTTAATGGAAGGACTCATTTTAAGTTTTATGGAAATGCAGCTAATTCGCAACAGAATCGCGCGTGGTGTTAAGGAAAATGCCCCTAAATAAAGATAAACGTCTAACTTTATTGGAGATGGTGCATTTGTTGCTCATAAATCATGAATAATAACATCTATTGCATACGTGCGAATGGTTTCCACTCGGCCAACAGTCTTTTGCGCCTCTCCATCTTTTTTTTGTTGGATTTTAGTCTTTTCGCTGCCGTTGCCATTGGGTCGAGGACTTTCTCAAGGGCCCGTCGTTTTCGCCTCTCCAGCCTGGTGTTTACTATAAATATCTTAAGCTTGTTATAGGTAGCTGTGTAGCTCTCTGTGCCAATAGTATTCTTCAGCAGTTCTAAAACTTCTTCGCCGGTGGCCCGCACATTGCCTTGTATGGATCTACTTTCCAAGAGACGCGCAATCGGTGAGACAATATAATCAGCGTAGCAGGCCACACTAGCCCCAAATATCATAATAACGGCGCCGAAGAATTCAAAAACGTGCATCCTTAATATTGCGGCAACGGTGGAATTTGAGAGCCCTTTACGCGCCAAGAAGGAAACCCGGCGTAAAAGCCATACAATGTATGTGTTACGTTCTTGCTGTGGTTCTCCCAAAACGACCTGGCGGACACATTATTTGTCGATGATTGTAAAAAAAAAAAACGAAAAATAAACGAAAACCTCTGTTTTATGGCGGGAAAGAACTCGGGTCGCAAAAACCAAATTTTTGACGACTTGATGTGCGAGGGGCGAGGTTAGATGGTCAGACGCAAGTTGCCCGCAGAGCGTTCGACCAAGGTTAAAGACTTCCGACTTTTCCAATAAAAAAAACGGGCCTTGATTAGCCAGGATTTTATTGGTTACAATGCTTATACTAGTAACAATCTAAAGCGTAACAAGAAGTGTACCCGTTAGTTTATCGGCGGCGCTGAGGGACATGCTCAAACCGAGAAGACGGGAAGCCGCTAAGCGGACCCATGTGTGAGGATATAGCAGCAATTTTCGTATATGAGCCCACACCAGCGTTACCGAGGCAGCATGACTATTATCGCCAATATTATTATTGTTATGGTGAGTTCGCTCAAGGAGGAATGGAAAGGTCGAAATGAGTTTTTCTAATGCTATCAGACAATAATATATGATGGTCCAGTTCTTATCTTCGATTTCTTCATATTCTATAAAATATTTACAAGTTTAATATGTTCTCACTGCCAGTCGAAAAAAAATTGCAATATTATGAAGAGATATATACCATGTTTTTGTAGGTAAAAAAGTATTAAAGAAGAAATATTCCTCTCCACTTCTTCTATAAACATCGAAAAAGATGTGCCGCAAACCTTATTTATAATGATAATAATTAAAATAGTAATAATAATAATAATAATAATAATAATAATAATAATAATAATAATAATAATAATACTTCTATAAAAAATCCCAAAACTTGAGCGGATGCCCGTTGCAGGAGAGTGTTCCCTTCACTTAAGAGCTTAAGCGAATAATTAATAATAATAACAATAATAATAATTATAATAGTAATAATAATAATAAAAGTAATAGTAATAACCCATTTATTATTCATCTCAAAAAGTAGGTTACGTTGAGGAGGAACGCACTGTGATAAAAGTTTTTTTATGAGCAACCCTGCCATTCCCCTAATAACGAATATTATTATCCTTATTATTAGAGAGGAAGGTTTTAGTAGTGTTATATTTAGCAAACTTCTTCTTCAGACAAGTTACGAGGCGTATACTAATAATAATAATCGCAATGATAATTGCACGACCTACAGGAAGGCTCTTCGTCATTGACCAAAACAAGAACGAGAGATAAAAAAAAAAACTTGGTGTATTTCAGTAAAACATCGCTAGGAAAGCGGCAAATGCAAGAGTGAAGAAGTTCCATCGAACTCTAATTATTAAAGATATAGAAAACGTGATTCGATTAATACAAATATAATGGCCAATAGAAAGTGGCACATGAGTAGAATATAAAAAACCTCACGACCGCTTTTCTGTTCGTACTTCAAGTTTTCAACAATATAATGCATGTGTTTATCAAGTCTTTTTTCGCTCTTAAAAAGTAATAATAATAATAATAATAATAATAATAATAATAATAATAATAATAATAATAATAATAATAATAATAATAAAATACTATTGGATAAGCAACTATATAAGCAATAAAAATATTTCGGCAAGCTCGTCTCGTGATAGGCAAATCACTTTTTATAGCAAGTTCTTAAAATTAAAATTGATAAGTCAGACAATTATAATAATATTAAGTGAATAATAAAAAAATAACCGAGAACAATGTCCATGATATCGTAAACAATAGGAAGTGAAAGTTTGTGTTTGATCTCAGTAAAAAAACATTCTTAACACAACTATTACTTTGTTAAATGATTTTACAATCAAAAATACAATGAAGTTCAGGAAAGTAAAAGTGCAGCTTTGTGGGACAGCTTCTTCCAGCCCCGCCTTGGCAATCAACAGCAGAATCTGTTAACAAACAAACTTTTGCTCCCGTTTCATAATAAAAGTTTCAAATAATTAATAATTAACTTTACATATAGAAAAATAGTGACTAATTAAAAATACAGTGCTAGCAAACTCGTAATGAATGAAATACCAATTATACCATTGGACGTATAAAACGGTACCAGTTAAGCACTTAATATGTATAAAAAAAGGAAAAAGGGTTGCTACAATGAGCTAGTTACAAAATACAGCTAAAATACCACCAAAAATCTGAAAAACAAACCCAAACATCTTTAGCGACTGCTAATTATAATAAATATAAGTGGAGTTAAAGCCAATCAATAACCGAACCTCAATATGCTCCGCCGAAATATTAAAATCGGAATAATCTCGAATGATAGTCGTTATTAGTTTGAAACATGCTTGAGGAAGTTCCTTGCAGGCCGTGCCTCCCCCCGTTTTTCTCAAAAGTTTAAAAACTCTGACAATAATATTAATGTTAAGTATTTTGCAGGTGTTAAAAAGCATCATCACTATTATTTTTTATATATGAACCTTTCTTCTATAAGTAAAACATGTTCTGATAAGCTCGGTAAATTATATTGAAATGTAAAAGATAATATTTTAAGGGAAAGAAGTATGATCTAAATAATAACAATAATAATAATAACAATAATAATAATAATAATAATAATAACCTTATCGTATTTCGATAAAAGCGTATCGCATAGTTTACTTATAAAAGGATCCAGTAAACCCAAATGACGGGGATTTTTTTTTTCGATTTTATGTTTTTTGCACAAATACTACAATATATAATAATAATAATAGTAATAATAATAATAATAATAAAAATAATAACGTTAAGAATCGTAAGTCCCAATTCTATAAACATATGAGCATGTGTTTGAAAGCAACAACGAGGCGTTTTTGCGTCCTGCCGAGCCACGTGATGGACATGCGCAGTGACTTCCTGCAAAGTTTTCTGTGATATTCATAATAACAATAGTAATAATATCAGTTATCACAGTAGTAATACCGTTTTTATATATTTTTTTCCTGCTTTCGATAAGGCCAAGTTTTCGTGAATAAGGTCGTAAGAAAAAATCTTTACGTACAATATATTTATTATTATAATTATTATTAAAAGTTGCTGTTACCATAACGTCTTCCAACTTCAAAGTTTCATTGCTACATATACCAGAAGCAATAGTTTCCAAAACCTTTTCAACTTTTTTAATGCTCTAGTATTAATTATATATTAAATATAATATTTAAACCTTTTTTTTATAAAAAATATCTTTTACTTTTGGAGAGTCGGTGGTGGACATGATTTGCTTAAAAGGTTTCAAAAGAGCGCAGAAATACTTAACACTGCAGTGAGAAGAGAGAATATAGAGAGTCTCGTAACTTCGGCATTCTACGAAGAGAATTAAATAAATAATATTTAATAATAGTAACGATAATAATAACAAACTTTTCGCTTCTTTTAATTTGCGAGTAATATTCTGAACCTCCTTTTCCTCAGATATATTCCCGAAAAGATCGGAAACACAAACTTCCAATAACTGTGGAAGGGAAAGATCAAACTCTTCTATACAATATAATAATTATAATAGTAATAATAGTGGTATTAATATTGAACCCCAGGTCACTTCACACTTTTCCAAACCGCATAAAAGGGCATGAACCGTATAACCTTCAAAAGTATGAACAAAATGATAACCAATTAAAAAGGTTAAAAGTAAAAAAAAAACCGAGAACGTGCAACTGATAACCGCTTGCAAGCAAACTCTGAAGTTGACTCACAACAAATGAAAAATAGCGAACGCCTAAAAAGTAAAAAAGAGTAATAGAAGTAATTATAATCAATAATATTAGGTACCGAGTGTTCTGCAGACTTTCACTAAAGTCTGTCGGGCTTCTTCTCTGTGTTTAAACTCTCGACTTTTTAAAACTAGTGATAAGATAAATATAAGCGTTCCTCTCGTTAACGGACCTCGTGTAAAACCTGCAGTAATTTTAGTAATTATATTCAACAAATGAATGCGCAGAAGTTCTTCAGGTAAGTTCTGCAGCAATCCAATCATAGCTAGACCTATCTATATAAAGAGCCAATTAAAAAAGAAAAAATAAATAAGAAATAATTGGAGCGTACAAACGGTCTGATTATTAAATCACCCTTTTCATCTTTTTTGGTGAAATATTTGCTTATTTGAGGGATTAAAAGCCCAACAATGACGTCCTTTACAGTTCTTTTCTAATCAATTAGAATAAATTTTTTTACTTTTTACGTAAACATAGTAGAACTTTTTCTTTTTTGCTTTTTTCCTTTTTTTCCTCCACCTCGTTATCGCTGAAATGGAACGAATTGATTATACTAACAACTACTTTCAGTAAAGTTTTTTCGAGCGCAGGCTTCAAGGGAAGCGCGTGCATATAGATTTTCAACAGTCGCAAGTAGTGACTCTAGAACAATTATTATTATTATTGTTATTATTATTGTAAGTGTTAGCAGTATTACCCAAGAAAGCAACGCCGCCAAGCGACCTATGCAGTCCACGACATCGCGAACAAAGTTGGGGTCAGAACAATCTTTTTTCCATGTAACCAAAAAAGTTACTATACTCTAATAGAAAAATAACAGCAAAAAGTAATAAACCTTCAAAAATGAAATGGCTCAACAACGGCAAAAGTATATAAGCAACGGAGGGTTGCGAAAGTTGGGAAAGCTCAAGTGAATTGCATAGAAAGCGCACTGCACTATAAGAGTAAAAAATATAATAAAGATAATGAGCTGAGCAACAGCACTGCTTGGCTCTTATTGAAGAGTTCATGCCGACAAATAGTAGCAAGTGAAGCGCATATTAAACATTGTTATAATCAACTTACTGCAGTGTTAGCATTTCGCTGTTCTGTTGGAACAGCGAAATGATTAATTGCATAAAATTTTGCTACTCGAACTTTAGAGTACGCTATTAATAGTTTGTCTTCGTTTTTGTTTATAATTTATATCATAATTGTGCGCGTCATTAAAAATCATCCTTAAGATGACAAATAGAAACAAAGGCTAAAAAATCGTCCAAAAAGCAAGCCAAATTTGCTACCAATAAGGCATCGTAAAAGGAGAACTCGACTTGTAAAAGTTTCATTTAGAAAATTAATAAACAGTGAAGATATCCCATTTTAAGGGGGTAGGCACCAATAAATAAAAAAGCTTGTATTATTGTTACCGAGCGCGGCGGTGTTTCTGTATATGAGTAATATTCACAAAAAAAGATTGTTCTTCATCCACGTGAGTTAAACTATTCATATCTCCAAAGCAGCACTCAGGGAATTTCTCAATCTATAACAATCATAATAATAAAAAATAATGTTGATAATAATAATAATAATAACCAAAAGCACAAGAAGTTTAACAAATTCCCATCGAACAAAGTTATTAGCGGAGTGCATGGCCCGTCGTATGGCAGGCACGAGGATGGTTTTAATAATATTATTATATATATTGCCTACGAAGAAACAGTAAATAATACATAATAACGAAGAAATAATATTTAACGATTTTTCAGTGCTTGAAGCACGATGAGCTGCAGAGAATTAGCAGCGCTGGCTCGTAGAGAATAATCGTCAGCAAAGTGATTCAGCGTGAAAATAAAGTTATAAGCAAACGGAAGGAGAATCACGGGTGAGGCGCCAGAAAGAAGCTCCTAAATATATATATATATATATATATATATATATAAGTAGGATAATTGAATAAGTAAATAATAAAAAAAGACATTGTTAAAGAGTGAGAAAGCCGCGTGTCGTTGCTCGTAATCAGGCTCCTGGGAAAGACCACTCTGCGCGACGGCGTTGAGGCCGGACAAGCAAGTACATAAACGATCGTAGTCAAGGAAGCCTCGCCGACTAGTGAGCTGGAAGACACACTGAAGTATACGAATTATAAGTTATAGGTACTTCATTTTTCATTATTTTCTGTAAACCTCGCAAAGAAGCATGCGAAGATCCATTTCAGAAAGACTTAGAAAAAGACGTGAAAAAGAATCATAGAAAAAGTTAAAGTTCTTTTCGTTCAGCTCAATAATCGTAACGAAGTGGCGCAGAATAGTAAGAATGTTAGTCTTTTCCGTTATATTTAGCTGCTCGTTAAAAAAATACACAAAATAAATCAAAAATAAGGAAGAAAAGCCAACCAAGAACCTTTAAGGACGGCTGGAGTAAAGAAGGGAGCAACAGCATGGCGCATTTAACGCTTGAAATGGGGTCTTTTACGTATTTACTGACACGCGAAAGGACGGAAAGTTCTCTCGCGGAAAAAGCGAGGTCTTTCTCTTTCGTTTTTTCCTTTGAAGCTGTTATTATTTTTATTTTGTTACTATAATTATTAGAAAAGATAAAAAACCTTTAAGAGCTACTTTAGCGTGTAAGTTTTCTAAAAAGAAAACGAGAGCGGGATAAAAGATGAGCTCCCCTACTTTATTTTTCCCTTGAAGTTGAAATTCAACTGTTTCCTAATAAATATAATAAATCTTAATAATATTGATATCATAATAATAAAAAACCTCTTCTGCCTTTAACAATAAAAGATTTTCGAATATTTCTAAAACAACATTGTTAACTTCTGGTTTAACTTTACTGCTAGACAGGCAAGAAAACACGTGGGAGAAAACAGTACTATAATAAAAAAAGTATTAGTAAGTACCCTATTAGACCCCATGTCGAACTATTACTTATTATGGTAAGCAAGCCAAGTGCATTGAGAACGACTTCTACTCCAATACAAAAAGAGCTACGCATAATAAAAAAATATTAAATATATATATATGTGTGTGTAGGTATGTGTATGTTATATAAAAGTTGCCGTTATTAAGCCAGAAGGGTGTTGAAAGTTGTCTTGAAGAAGAAAAGGCAGTCTGGGAAGTATAATGGCTTCATACTATTACGCAAAAGCTTCATTAAAAAGTTGAGAGGAAAACCCGCAAAAGATACTATGAATGGTATGAAAGGTTCCAATGATAAGTCTTCGCTGATCTCGCAGAGAAGCGCGAACGTGTTTATGCCGCGATTTCGAATTTCTCGCAAGGAAGAGGCAACCTTTTCGCTGAGCAAACTTTTCTTATAAGTCATAAGCCTTCAAAAATTTAAAATTAATAACGCGGCAACTTTTTTATTCACAAACTGTAAGGTTTAAATTTCTATTAATGTATTTATAAAGCCATTTAACTTTTAATTTGCTTTTTAATTAATAAATTTAACAATTTTCTATATTAAATATAACTTATAATCCAATTACTTTGATATACTTTTATATTATCAAACTATAAAAGCTTCAAAATTCTATTATTATATGACATTCTACTCATGTACACATATAAAACAACTAATATACTTTATTAGTAGTATAGTAACTTTTTATTATTAACTGGTACTCTAAGAACACGCTAGCTGAGAATTCTATAAAATAAAAGATTAAGAAAATTGTGCTTTACTTTTTTTTAACGTTATTTGTCCTTAACTTTATCTTGTATATAAATTTCAATAACAATTATAAAAATACCATTGGGCATCACTTATTAAACGTAAAAGGATAACTCCGACTTTAACAACAAAAGGCGATAGCTTTGTTCGCACTTGCTTGAAAATATCAGAAACAATATTTAAAAGTCCAAGCTGTTTACTATTGTTATTACGATAGTTATTATAATTATTATAAGTAGTACTTGTCTGGCAAGGGGCACAACACTTTCGATATCAACTTCTCTTACAGCTAAAGTAAATAATTATAATATAATAATCTACATAAAAGCATCATTAAAAACGATTAAAATAAATAAAACATAATAACAAAGTAGCCAAACTTAAAGTTTTTTCATAATGAAAGTTGCGGCAGAGAAAATCAATGAAAGCTGTCAACTCAGAATTTTCTAGTGAAGGCAGGAAACTCAGAACGCCAAATCTTCTAGACTTTGTTATAGACTAATAGTAATATTATGAATAAATAATGATAACTTAATTATAATAGTAATACTTTGTTCCCTTTGCCACGGGAAAGCATGTGTGAATAAAGAATAGGGATGACCACGCGGAATAAAGATGTCCGATGCTTGGGATGAACCCCATTGCCAGCTTCTGTTACTTTTATTAATATTATTACTATGATTTATTGTTATAAAAAGAACCGTTATAACTGTAAAATTTGCTGAGAGCTTCTCGAAATTTGCTCTCGTCTGACAAATCCTTTATTATTATTATTATTATTATTATTATTATTATTATTATTATTATTATTATTATTATTATTATTATTATTATTATTATTATTTACTAATAAAAGGTCCTTATAAGGGTTTAAGTAATTAAAGTTAAAAGATAGAAGACAATTTAAGGCCAACTTCTGTATTTCAGTATGAGCTTTGGTCAAGCATTCTACATATGATAATAATATTAATAATAATGATAATAATAATAATAATAATATTGCCAATGTAGAATCCGTAAAGGTAATGCGAGTGTTTAAGCTTGCGCGGGTTGGAAAGGTTTTCTATATAATTAATAGAATTTTGCAAGTTAAGTTAATCATGGTAAGAAGAATAATAACCAAAAACTTTCAAAAAAGAGCAAAGTTTTTTATTTGCTGGCTTTTTATAAATAGAAAATTCCTCGTTCGTAATATTCTACATAAAAAAAAGGATAACGTAAACTATAGAAAAAAAGTTCTATATCACATATTAGAACTTTGATAAGACTTTGTCTTTTGTGCTCTCCAATATGAATGACGTTATATTCTTCTTCCAGAAAAATTATGAACAACTCAACAAACTCCGTTGCATTCTCTTCAAGTAGTTGAACCGAATTTTTGTCCTTGTCATATTATATATATATTATGATAATTTAATATATACAATATTCTATATGTAAATAAAACTTGTAAAAATAAAAAATAATAACAAAGCAGGTAATATAAAAACAATTGAAGGTAAATAAATAAATAAAAAGTTATAATAATAAATAATATATATATATTATTATTAACTTGAAAAACTTCGAGTAAAAGTGAGAAGTAATGCTGATAATCGAGTCTATCGCGATCAACATGGTCAGCCAGCCAATCTTCTTCCCTTTCATGCATCTCTACAGAATATAATAGTAACGTACAACAATAACAAACTTTTAAATATTTAAGTATAATAATATTTATAAAAAAGTATCCTAAAAGCAAATAATATAAAAATGTATTTTCCAACACAAGTCTCTTATTTTTTTTATTTAATTAAAATCTTTAATAATCGGAAAGGCAAAAAAAAACGAAAAACCTAAAGGAAAGGCGTTCCCTTTCAAGAGCTGTACCACTTCGTGAGTAGAGCGTAAGTGTTTTATAAAAAGTTTCCTTTACTCATATAATGTGTAAGTAAATAAATATATCAATGACATTTCTTTTTATGGATATAACCAGAAGCCTCTCTGTCTGGAAGAAACGAACTGGCGGAGAAGAGCTATAGAGCCTTCCCACACAGGCTTAAAGTTCGTATATAAAAGCCCAAAAGTGTATAAAACAAGAACCTTATATAAATATATAATAATATTTTTAATTATACTTATATTTAATTGTAATAACAAATTCAAATAAATACGTTTCTATAAAGAGGAGGAACTTCATTATTTTCATAGCACATCATCATCGTGCGAAGTGCCTTTAGTTTTCCTCGATACTCTTCAAAGTCCGCTTCGTAACTTTCGCATTCAATACCAACTAATATAATCATAATAAATAATAAAAAATAAATGGTAAATAGTAAATAAAAATCAAAACTTTCAAAGCCTCGAAAACGAGACTCCTTACGAATTTCTGCCTCAAAAAGAGAAAGAAGCTTAAAGGTAAACAGACGCCGCTTCTTGTACGGGCTTATAAAATTTTTTTCAACCAAAGAGAATAGCTTAATAAAATGAAAATTGGCATAGAAAGGTATTATAAAAATAATGTAAAATAAACTTTTTCAAGCAGAGACTGAGAAAAGATCTTTTTGTTGTGCCTCTGAGTCAACTCAAAAAAAATATAACTTATTTCCAAAACACAATATTCTGTAATAAAAATATCGAAACTATCAAAAGCTTTTAAAAACGTTCATAAAAAATTGTTTAAACCATCAAAAACTTCCAGCAAAATAATAAAAATTTCCAGTAAACCAGAAAGTTCGACACCGTAATCAACACAATAACTGAACGAAGTTAAAAATAAATAACTAAAAAAAAAAAATTTAAATTTCTTACTTTAGCAAACAACGAAGAGCCGCAGAGCAGAGAACGGAAAGCTCGCGCTGATTGGAGGGCTATAAAATTCATAAATAAATAATAACCTAGCATTAACTATTATAGGGCACAAACACCTCTTTCTGGGCCAACCAGTTTTCAACAAGGCCAATTATAAGTCCTTTAAAGTTTTTGTGGGGAATGGACAAGACATTCAACGCCATGAGCGCCTCAAACACGAATTTTGGGTTCGTTTTAAAATCTTGAAGGCGCCCCACCAACTCGTTCGTAAAATATTCCTTACAATTAAGCCGGTTGGACTAAGAAATATTGACAAAGCAAATATGTTAAACTTATAAAAATAACCAGCAGGTAGAATAGGTATTTAAAAAACTCTTAATAATAATAACTTTTAAGCAAGTTTCGTTGGAGACGAGAGAGAAGTTAATTTTTCCTGTCAGCTTGCATAAGAGGGGTACAACGTCTTGAAGCAACGCAGAGTCCACGTGGCTTTCATTAAGGTAAGACACGAGACCGGGCAAGCAACGGCTGTGAAATACATCTACCGTGTGCTCTACCATGTACTCTTGGGCAGTTGTTAAAAACAAAATGATGGAAGTTTACTAAATGTACCGCACATGGCAACGATTCTACTTCGAGGCACTATATAATGGTTGAAAAGATTATCAATAAATGTTGATGAGTAAAGTGCCGCGTGCGAGGAGTCCCCAGCAAACCGGATAAGGAGAACAAAGTGGTCGCAAGCTTCTTCAGACACTAAAAAAACAAAACTGTCACCTCTAATAATATTAAATTTTTTCTGGTATTTTTAAAAAAATTTATATGTATAATAATGAAAACTAAATAGTAAAAAACAATGGCGAAATCAAGGGCCCCAATAAATACACACACAACAACTATAACGTACTTACATAGAAATTAGGACTTTAATAACATAGAGATTATATACAGTTAATAGAAGAAGATTTTTCTTTAAAAATTAATTCATAGTAGAACTATTATGTGATACCTCCAAGCAAAAATAAATCATTAACAGACGAAATAATCTTATTTAATTACTTTAATAGTTTTCGCAGTTATTATAACTTCTGATATTAAGATGCGAAACTTATATAACAATAATCGTATAAAAATCTTGACAGAAGCCGAAATATAACAAAACAAACTAATAAATAATAGTATAATATTGATAATTATCCACAAAGTCACATTCGCACATCTTATTATAACCAAATATCTTCAGTTCCAAAAACTTGGAGAAGTACTATAAATAAACTTTTTTAATAATTACGTCTAATTCTTATTAAGTATACTCCTCCGAAACATTAAAATATTCTATATATTATTTAAAGCTAAAAGCTTTTTTTAGAGATTTTATGTAATAACAGTCTATTAGGATCAGAAAATATTATAACAGCTCACGAACTAAACTCCACAACCAGAATATACATTAAAGAATAGTCATTTCGAACTGTTAGAATTCTTAATATAAACATTATTTTTTAATATTAAAATAATGATAAAAAAGAAATATATAAACTTAAATTTTTTTGTAGGTTTTATTTGCTTAACTATATAGAAAAAAATATAATAATTGTATTTCCAAGAATTTCTTTTATAAATTTGGTTAGCATTTTCTACTACCAGAAGTTACTCATTTTTTAACAAATCTAAAAATTTAAAGCAACCAATCCTAAAGAAAGCTCCCACGACATTTCAGAGTAAAGACTCAAAACTTTATAAAATAAACAAAACCCAATCAACGTAAAAGTACTGAACAAGCATAAAAATAAAATATTCAGCTGTTAATAAACTCTAGTTCATTAGTAAAACATCACCATATTAAAAATTTAATTATTATTATAAAAGTTCTCATCTTCAAAAAATTTTATACAAATAAATTTTAAGAAAAAACAACCTTTTTCCAAAAGATGAGAAGTTTCATATCCATTGTTTTCTAAAAAAATCCTGAACGAGTCATTTTTTAAAGAATCAAAAACAGACTGCAGTGATTGGTGGTAATGTGGTAAACATTTAGAGTGGTCGATTTTTTTCGAGTTCAGCCAAACTTTAAGATATGCCAGCGCCTGCCAAAGCGCAAACAACAAACCAGCGAGTGTCACATTATTATATGGGTCGCTCAAAGATGTTTTTGGCTGGTGGTACTGATACAAAGTGTCGTTTATAAATAAAAGATGGTCTATAAGAACTTGCCAAATTTCACAAGAAGTTTCTGGTGTGGAATGGCTAAAATAATGTAATTATTAGAAGCAACTAAACACAAATAATTACAAAATTTAAGGAATCAAAATCTAAAGTAATCCAAGTTTTTAATAAAACTAGCAAACATTAAAAGAGTTAATTATAAATAATTTAAATCAAAAATACAGTAAGAGACTTTAAAAGTGGAGAACTCTATAAATCGTTAGCCTTACTTAAAAAAAAATCCGAAAGGCAAAAACCATATAAAAACTTATTCCATTGAAACGAGAACTCGAAAAAATTAGGTTTAATTATTTCTAAATGATAGTATATTTATTTACTTTATTCTATATTAAAAGTATTTTAATTAATATAACCCTTCAACAAATTTAATAAATAAATTTAAAAAACAGAAGTTAATCAAAATAATATATACTACACCTAAAAAGAAAAAAACTTTTCAATAAAGACATCACCTCTATATTAAACTTAAATCAAAATACTAAATATCTTATTACTTTATTAATAAAAAAATTAAAAAGCAAAACCAAAAAAAGAAAATTTAATTAAGTTAATAATAAAAAAATAATTACTTTTTCAGTAAAATCATTAACTCTTTAAAAATCAAGGCCACCCGAATGTTTAGAGATTGACGGAAGTTAAGCTCATAAGAGGCATCTTTTTCAGAGTGTATGTTGATAAGCGAATCTAACAAGTGCTTCAGAATTTCAGAAGTTTGCGAATAAAAGCCTTTTCTAACTCCTTTAAAAAGCTCGAAAAGTAATTTCGAAATTCCTAATAAAAAAAAGGGAAATTAATAACTTAAAATAATAATAACTAATCATAAGAAATGTTTATATTAAATAATTTCTAAATAAAATAATTTTTATCACCAAAAGGCAAACCTTTATCCACCGAAACCTTTGACTTCGGTAACTCAACAAGTAAAAACAATAGTTTACTAACGAGACTCTGCCCTTTCAGTTTCCTTAATAAATAAGCAAAACTCTCAGCAGCAAATTGTAAAACATAATCTTTCCTAAAGCGCTCCAAAAGTAAATAATACTCTCTAAAAAAAAATTCAAAAATATGGTATAAAACAAACATAAATTAAATAAATTAAAATTTAGTAAACCTAATGTAAATCTCAATATCAGAAATGATATTCTTGCCAAGAAACTTAAAAAGGCAAGCCAAAGAAGTGAATATACTCTAAATAAAATTAAGAATAAAACTTAAAAATCTAGAAAAAGGAATTAAAAACCTTAATAACTTCCACGTCGGTGGACTTCTCTAGCAAATATATGAAAACGTCGAAAAAATTTTTAAAGTAATAATAAAATTCCTGTCTTAAATCTCTTGCCAGTTGAACAGTTAGGCTATATTGCAGCGTTATAAAGTGTTATATAATATGAGTAACATATAAAACATACTCCAGAAGAGGAACAAGCGCCATACTACCTTCAGCTTTTAAGTATTCTATAATAAGACTTGATATTTTCTCTTTATGAAATAATAGCTGATGGAAGGAGAGAACATACGGGGTTATCTAGATATAATGTTACATTCAAAAGCTCATAGTTATTTAAGTAAACTAAAAAAATAAAATAGATATAAAACTAGAGATTCTCCCAATTCTTATATTTGTGCAATAATTTTTTGCTTTATACTAAACAATATAAGAAGGTAAACAAGCAAAAAAATATTTTACTTCAAGACAAAATTTAGCAAAATCCAAAGTGCAGTTTAGATCTTTCCAATTTTCCAAGGATTCATGAAAAAAAGAGTCTTCGCACTTTAAAAAATATTATAAAAAATAAATGTATAGGTTCGAAATCTAACCTCTGGAACTTGCTTAAAAGTTTCCAGTCTATGCTTATCTATTTTTAAATTAGCAACTTGTTCACGAAAAGATTGAAATTTAAACCGGAATTTCCCAGTTACTTTATCATGAACAGCAACTTTACCCATTCCCCTTAAAACACAAAGACTTACAAATTCGACTCGACCTGCAATGTAGCACAAGGAGATGGATAGTGTTAGTGTAAAAACATCACGTGCAAGTGGGAGTAGCTCAGTCAGCTATAATTAAAGCACGCGTTTTCTTTTTTCTTTCGAACACTTGTTAATATTTTTTTTTTTATAAAAATAAAAAAACTAAATAGCTTAAAACGGAGGTTAATTTAATAAGCCATTAGTGATCCTATAAGTTAGTTTTCAAAGTGAGATTTTTGGCAAAATAATTAATCTTTCTAAGTGATTTTTGGTAAACTATGAGTTTTATTATGGTAATAATACATCAGTTTACAAAAAATTAAATATAGCATTTTTAGGGCAGGCTATATAAAGAATTGTAATATACTCCTTTTGGTGTGTTATAGTGACTGATATAGTAATAAGTCGTCAGTAAAACTTTTAAAATTCTCCAATATGGTGAAGTTTGTGCTCACACGTGATTGGAATAGCTAAGTGCTCCATGTGATTCATAGATTTTGGAAGTTAACTAAGACCTTAGCAATCTTAGACGTCTCAAAAATGAATTATGATAATTTTTGTTTGTGAACGAATTAAAAGATAAAATAAAGATATGCCATTTTTACCTAATAATCTTTTAAACTGCCTTAAAATTGGTGAAGATATAGTTTCACTTGAGCCAGTATTTTCAACGGATTCAAAGTAACTTATACTTTTTTTCTTTGTTTACTTATTAAAGTTTTTGGTTAGATATATTTTTGTTTGTTCTGGAAGCAAAATAAAAATAATAAGTACAAAAACTGGTTTTGTGGTTAATACCCTTGAAAACAAAAAAGAAGTTTCTGGAGTTCGCCTTAGCCCTATAAATCCCCTACAAGTTGTTTTATATAATGTTATTAAAATATTTCTTTATTGAAATTTTAAAGCTTTACGTTTGGTCTGAAAGTGGTTATATCAATTTATGGGATTATGAAGATGGGAACTTATTAAAGGTTTTTTTTATTGGTTACTATAAATTTTTTTACCAATCTGACTTATTTTTAGACATACGAACTTGGTCTTCCCATTTTACATTTAGAGGTTGATAAGGGTAGTACTAATCAAATATTATTTCTTTCTTATTATCAAAAAATCGTTGATGGCCAAGTAAAAAACACAAATAGACAACAAGTTTTACTTTATTCAGTGACGTTACCAAAGTTGTCAGGAAAGGTGTCTATGGAAGTAGTATTATTTTACTTGTTATTAATTTTAAACACTTCAGATTACCTCGTTAAAAGTTCAGACCAGAATACAGGGCAAAGTTGACAATTTTTATTTATCCGGAAGAGGTGATTTCGTCGCTTTTATTTCTGGAAAGCAACTATTTGTGTGGAATAGAATCCAGTATAATATGAAAATGTTACTATTTTTATAGTACATCTTTTTCTTAATTTTTAATTTTACTACATTATTTTATAGCTTTAAAAATAATCATAGACTCACATGTTTAGCTATTCACCCTCAAAAAGGGTTTATAGCTACCGGTGATTATATTGGTACTTCATAATTTTTTATTAATATTTATTCTTAGAAGATTTATGCTATTTACTATATATACTTCAGGCGTGATAAAAATTTGGTATTTTAATAAGGAAACTCAGAAACCTTTAAATTCCGAGTTGCATTGGCATTCACACGGAGTTAATACTATAACTTTTACAAGTAATTTTTTTGTTAATATATTAGACTTAATCAAGTAACAAGAATAATAATAGGCGACGGGGAATACCTTCTATCTGGAGGCAACGAATCAGTTCTTGTAGTATGGCAGTTGCAAACTGGAGCCAAGAACTTTTTGCCGCGCTTGGGTATATAAATTTTTACTTGAAAAATTCTGGTATGATTTGGCCACTCTCTTGTTTTCTTGCCGTTTGTATATTTAATAACAAGTAATGTCTTTGTTTACATGGATTTTGTTAGCAGGAGTTATCGTTCGTCTCTTTTTTTTCTCTTATTCAGTTATATACTTATTATAATAGGATCAGAAATATTATGGATCCGCGTAAGCCCCGATGAAAAGTACTTTCTACTGGCTTGCGGAGACAACACTGTCCGCCTTGTATCCTCTTTGACATTGGCTACTTTAAACATAACACATGGCCCAGTTTTCTCGGGTCCCGCCGCTAGATCTTCTTTTCCTTTGTACTGCTTTCTTTAATTTTTTTTTTTTATCGTTCCATCCTCATGTCTTTTAAAAAGACTTACGGTAAATCCACGGCGGGGCTACCTACTTTTACCAGCCATGCCTGGCTACTTGCAGTTTTATGATATCGTTTCAGGTTACTTCTGTTCGTTTGAATATATATATATACATATATATATTTTACGAAGATAAGCACGTTGACACGCTGGCTGTATCACCCCGAAACTTTTACTTGGCTATGCAAAAATCCACCCGACTGAGTAAAACTGTGATTGAGCATGCGGTTTTTAGTTGGGATGCCTCACGCTTAGCCACAGTTAACATTTTTTTCGATTTTTTGTATACCTCTACGCATACTTACATAATTGTGTAAGGTCGAGCGATGTGACAATGGAAAGCTTGGGAATGAACTTCAACTAAAATTTTGGACTTACGAAGTTGCGGTTTCTCGGTTTGTTTTGAATACATGCGCCGACTCACCCCATGAAATGTATACTTTCTGTAATAAGTAATTGTCATGGTAATAATAAAAATATATAGCAATGTTACGTGCCTCGTCTACCACCCTGCAAAGCACGTGGTCGTGACCACCGGCAGTGACAAAAAGTTTAAAGTGTGGGCCCAGTGCACCATAACTAAAGATTCTACTGCTACCACTTTCAAAGGGTTTATTATTATTATTCGATATTGTTATTATAATAATTATTATAAAATTAGCGAAGAAGGACAAACGATACCTAATAATAAAGATATTTATTACTGGAGCTGCCGGAATGTGGGAGCGTACCGTGGTCAGCCCCCCACTTACGCTGACTTTTGCCATGACGGGCACGTGCTCTTATAGTTAATTTAGATAACACTGTTAATGTATATTATACAAAAGTTCTTTGCTTGCTGTTGCCTATGGGAAATCTATAACGCTTTGGGATTCAGACCTGAACACTTTAAAAGGCTCCTTCTGTTATGGTATGCCTTCATCATTGTTATTATTTATTATTATTATGCTTTCTACTTAAAAAGTTCCTCCGGGGCAAACTATCAGACAACTCAAGTTCATACGGGCAGCTCCTTATATTGTTTCTATTACCGAGTCCATGTGTTACGTGTGGAACTTATTAACTTGTTCGGGTGAGTTGTCCTTACTAGTCTGATCTACACATTGTCTTTCACGTCGAAAATGATTTGATCTATTTTTTGCAAAGTTTGGTGGAGTTGTGAACTGCACGCTACACGACTTATCTCTAGTTTTCAGAACAGCGCATTTGCAGTATCTGCGTATATTTCTCCTTCGAAAAGAGAGGCAACTTCCCTTTTTCTTATATTTATTTAGCATTTATAATATTTGCATTTTTTTTTAATTTTAGTAATTTATATTACAATGTTTGGTTATGAAAAAGTGGAAACGATACTTTTATAATGTAGACATCTTGATTTAGATTAGTTATTAAGTCAAGTTAACTATTTTATTATATTTGTTAACTGATTTCGTTTGGACTAATAACTATTATTATTTCTTAAGCTTGGACAAAAAATAATATTATTTTCTCCCGCATCTCCAGCGCCTTTGAGCACTCTGGAAGTGTACAACGATTTAATTCTTAATTTAACTTTTTTAGAATATGATAATACAAAGTCTTTACGTTTGGTTGTTATAACTGAAAAGGAGCGAAATATATATTTGGTCACAATAAAAAGTTCTCCAGAAGATTCGGTAGTGAATACAGAATTTCCCAAGTCAGTGTTGCAAAACTCCATTAATTTAGTTGATAGTAATAATCTGGATTTTCTTCTTTGTGGCAATAACAGTAACAACAATAATTATGATGATAATAATACTAACCACACCAAAAAAAAATCGTGGACTGGCGTATTCAACGCGCCATCTCACTTGTTGCCGCCCATTCGCCAACTTTTTCCACATTTTGTTTCTAATCTTCTTCAGTGTACTAAAGACTCTACTAAGAGGTGCTCTTTTTTCTTCTTTTTACTAGTTATTATGTATATATTAAGTTTTTATTTGCAGCCAGTCGATCCAAGATTTCTCGAATTTTCAAATGCCGACCGCTCCCACTTGGGTTCCTACTAAGGCTGTTCTAGATGAAGTTACAAATCATAACTTAAGTTTAAGGGCCCCAATTGATTTCAATTTTTTGGCTAACGTTTTTGCTCAAAGTATTGCTGTTACAATTAACTTTTTTTTTGATCTTATTATTATTTTACTTTTCAGTAGAGCTCAAACCAAAGGACGCTGAAAGTAATTTAAGAGGTTATAAATATAAATTACTTGCAGATAAACATCCCTCCAAAGAGGAAATTATTTATAAACATACGAATGGAATTGTAAAAATTAACGATAAAGTCGAAACGCCCTCTGTTACTCAAAAGGAAATATTTAAAAGGAAAGTAAAAAAGAGTTCAAAACTAAATTCTTATAAAAATACAAATCAAGAATTAACTTTGAACGGAATCACTGCAGTGGACTCGGCGGGAAAAAGAGCAGCCACTGTCCCAACAACAAAGTTAATAGCAAAAACAAGAAAAATAGTCAAAGATAATAATAATTCACTAACGTAATACAGCTTTTAAATAATTTTTTAAAAGAATGATTTATCTTGGAGATAGTTTACCTTTTTTTTTTTTATTAAGTTATATATAATAATTGCTAGCTTTTGACATACATTTTGACAAATAAAAAAACTTTAAAGCTCAGTTTACTCTTACATAGAGAAAACAATATAGTTAATACATATAAGAGGATTTAAACCTTTTTTTATTCCTATAATTTTTAACAAAAACTAGCGAACATTTGTTAAACGATAACTTATTTCTATAACATATAAATAGCCTAAGAAGCTAACTTCACTTCAAAAATTAAGTTAAGTAAAATTAATTGCTTTGTAAAAATAAATTCTAATATTAAATAAATAAGCTTAACATAATAAAATAAATACTAAAACTTACGTTTTTCCAGAAACTCAAGTAAAATAACTGAATTGAAAAAAAAAGGGAAACAAAGTTTTAAATTAAAAATATACTAGACTGGTATAGCAAAGGATTTATTAAGAAGAGTTTACACAATAACCCAAGTATTATGCTATAGTCACTTGAGAAATTTTACTTTTCTCGTTTTTTTTTAGTTTACGTTTATTATGTTTCTTCGCAAAACGCATATTTCTTACAAATTTTGGATCAAGCTAATAAAACAAAAATAAATTACATATTTTAACAGCTAATTGAATTAAACAAGACCCCTTTCAGCGATCGGAAGCGATGAATTTTTGGCTTCTTGATGCCATTTCGGTGGTCCTTAGCGTTTTGGTTGTGATTTGTATGGTTTTTTGACTTAGCCATGTTGAAAGCCTAAAAATTTTTTAAAAGTTTAAGGTAAATAAATAAAAATTAATAATTACGTCGACACGCCTAAAACGAAGGGAGTACTAAAGGAGACTCAACCATACACGTGCTTTATGTTTTTTTACACAGCTTTACTAGTTAAGAAAAAACGTGTAACACTATTTTTGTGTGGGGCTGACTTTTCATTATGAGTGCCGCAAATCTATTACATGTTTGCTTTTACTTACTTTTTTTTTTGAGTTTCTCTTTTAACGCAAGTGATCGTAGAGAGCTTATCGTTATTTTGTAAGCTCTTTTGAAAATTTAGAAAAGAGTTAATTTTTACTGTTTACTAAAGAAGGTAAGAATTTGTTACGAAAAGTACTAGTCTTCCATACTTTCTCCTTCAAGTTTTAGAAAAACTGTGGCCCACTTAAGAAATTATATTAATGGGTTTTAAAAAGTATGGAAACAAAATAACTTAATTTGTATGATAAAATTTTGGAAACAAAATTAGTAGTAGTCATTAATCCTTTGACTTTAAAATAGTACCAACTATTTTTTGGACAGCAATAACAATAATGATTTTATTATTAAAGCAATATTCGAATTTACGACCTTTACATGGGACTAAATGAACATGATCGTGCCCATGAAACCTCAATGCTACTCTCGCCGAGTTAATGTTAAATGTGGGGCTTCTTGTAAGCTTCGTATATCGATACGGAGTTGATGAATAAAAAGTACCGTTAATGAGTGTTCGTTAAATAGACCGAAGGGCTTAGACAACAGGGCACCTACCAAATACAAACTAATATTTAGACGCTGTTATTATTAAGCATAGTGCATATACATGTAAAAAAACTGCGAATGTTGTACTTACGAACTTTTAGGCCAAAAGGTAGTCAAAAGTGTTGACCAGTTTAGAAAATAGTTTATTTTTAGATTTTAAGGAAAAAGGCTTAATTTCTGTAGAAGTGTGGCAAACGAAGAAAGAAAAATTTTCAATTTAGCTTAAAACTGTCCTTGAAATTCAGGTCACAGTCGAGTCACTTTTAAATGGTTTTACAAGATTTTACTAGTCTCTTTCTTCCTGAAACCCCCCTCTTCAGAAGTACATTCTGTGCCTGTACTATTGGAATCATAAAGGCTGCCTTTCCTTTTCGAAATCGAGTATAAGAAAAAAAGTTAAACAGCGTTTGCCTTCAAGGTACCACTGCTTCCATAACACCGCTAAAATAAATCCTGTTCTATTATAAGCGAATGTTGCTAATAAAATCTTCCTTAAGTACTAAAAGAGCCTAGACCACGCTGCAAACTCGTTACTTATGGCTATAACTGAACAAAGCACTATATTTAATAATAAAGTCCTTTTATTGATCTCATATGAAGATTGAGCCTTTTACGCTCAGTAATCCTTATGACTCAAAAATGCTCTTTGAAATGCAATCAACCTTAATAAGATAATACTTGAATTTTCGCAATTTATTACGATGGAAGATATCGATATTGCCTTAATATGTGTAATTCATACAGAAAACTATCATAGGATAGTCGTAAGTCGTTGACGTATATATCGCAACGATAAAAAAAGTAATACTATGACCTGAAAGTCAATAACCCTTAAGGTTATGGAGTTATTACCTCTATTCCTTGTTGCGAAATAGTCACTTTCTTTGGTTTACAATAAGCTACTAAACTGCGGACTTGCACGTTTGAAACTGCTTCTTGGTACTTGCATCGGGTGATATTAATCGGAAAGATCCGTCTATGAAGTAGTTGTTTTTTAAATTGTTGGAATATTCGTACTTGTAAATATACGCTTCAGCTATACTATTACTAGTCACTATGAACTCTGTTTTATCTAAAATCTCTCACATTAGAACTAAAGCCAGTTCCCCTGGTATTCCAGAGACTATTAAAAATATATTGAAGCTGTTGTACTATTGTGATCAAGCGAGTACACAACAGTTTATTAAGCATTAAAGAGCTGTATGGAAAGTATTATAAGCTGGAAAGATTTATAAATGAAGCCTTGGTTCTTATAAAGAGTGTATTTACTTCCGGTTCCAAGCTTCTTGCGTGTACCGACCGCGAAGAGGCGCAGAGAATTATTATAATTTTTTTTTTCCAGGTCACTAAAAGAAGAAACTATCCGCACTTTAAAGGGAGTTAGAAGATCATTGCAGTTCTATTTGCGAGAATTAAATTGGTATAGTTATTATATTTTCGAAATCATTGCGGTCATCAAATCATTTACAAAATGTAAGGTAACTCCAGCCTCACTGCGGTAATGAAATGGTTCAAGATTATCTAAAAAAAAGTCTTACAATTTATTGAGCGAACTATGTAAAGCTCTTATAAGGAAAGAGGGATAAAAAGAAGGAGATTTAAAAAAGGACTGCATGAACAAAAAAAACCTAGGTATTTACTACAGGCAATTTGTGCTGAAATTAATGATAGTTTCTAACCCCAGCAGTTGAAGTACGTTAGGCATCCCCATGTACTAAATAAAGCGCGTTAAGAACTATTAAAGCGCAAATTATTGTAACAAAATTTTTAGGATATGCTACCTTAATATGGGATTCCCTGCTCCTTGAAGGAGACCTACCACTTTTTGGCTTGATGGAAAGTCTAACAAGAATGAAGCAATGATTTGAAGGTAAGGGTCATCATTAGAATTTATGTTATACATACTACCTTCAAAGACCGAAAAAGGGGGTCGCGTCTTTGGTATCGGACCCAGAACCAAGAGTACGCGCTTCGACGCTTTTAACTGCTGAGCTACGACAACAACTCTCGCTTCAGGTATGATAGCTTTAGGCATTTAGCTCGTTAGTTGTCTTTACTAGTATATAACTATTTTTCTGGTGTTCCATCGAGTCAAAAACTTCTATTACTCGAGCTCTCTGTCGGGAGTATGGCGCGTTTATCATCAAGCGCTACGTGGCTATGTACTATTTTGTGCATTTTGGGCGCGGATGGGGTTTTACGTGGACTACCAACACAGTTACCTCTCTCAATGAACACAAACCACTGAGACAGAGTTAACCTACTACGTTGATACTTAAACAGTATTATCTAGAGTTATAAGAGCTTAAAGTTAGGGGCCTTATATTTTCGCTATCGTGCTTTAAACTTTTTATAAGCGGCCTTGGACATATACTTTTTACATCGAAAAATTTTTTATGCACCGCCGTAATATCTGTAATGCTAGAAGATGACTTAAGCCTAACTTTAAAGAAAGAGACAAACTATGTAAAAGTAAATTCTGGAATAAAAACTGTTAAGGAACTTCCCCCTTCTCCCAGGAGATTGGCTTACTGTTGTGATGGTCCTTCGGATGAACTAGTAGGTGCAGAAGAAACCAGTAATAGAAGAACATATCCTTCTCGAACTCAAGCTATTAAGTTTTTAAAAAGTATTACCCTTACTTCTGAAGTTTCTAATAAAGGATCGTACACTTTTAACTCTATAAACAACAGCGCCAATGCCTCCTATATAAGACTTTTCAGTAACTACTTACCTGAAGAAAGTTCTCCTACTAAACTATCAGTAACCGATCATTCTATTATACAAGTTGTTACTGAAAATTCAAAGGCTATCCCTACGAGTCGCTCTGAGAAAAATATATGTACATTCGAATTTCGGTGTAAAGGGAACGAAAAAAGACTCATTGAACATAATGACTCTCCTTTGAAGGCACGTCAAAAAAAGGAATTTCCAAGCCCCTTATTTAAAGTAAATTTTTAACTTGACCACCTTATTTAAAAATAGAAGTAACTAAATCTATCCTTTTTTTCTTTTCTTTTCTATCATCTAGTTAGTATTGCTTTGTTAACTTGTTGTTTTTGTTACATAAGAATATAGGGTATAATAAATCTTTAATTGCCTTTGTAAGTGCTCTTTATTTTTTATTTATTTATTTTAATATATTAAAAAAAGATATGTTTAAAAATTTAATCAGTTGTATATACTTTTTATATATATTATATCAGATTTTAAGCTAATCTACTTTATTTCGGCTTAAGGCGCATCTTAAGAAAGGTAGCGCTAGTGCAACTTCTTTTTTTGTCGACTCTAAAGAATCTAGCACCCCTTTTAAGGGGTAAGTTGTACTATTTCTTTAACTATCAATTATTTGTAGATTTACATTAATAGCACTACCGTTGTGCTACATATAATTAAAATATTTTCTGTTGGTATACTTAGTATTTACTATTTATTATTATTGTTTTTATTTTGTATATGTCACTTATCACATTTTCGACTATTTTTTAAGTCCTTTTATTTTTTCTTCCCACCAAGGGTAATATTTGCCATCATATATCCTATTACAGCACCTAGTTTACCTTGAGCCAGCAGTACGCTTATGTGATCGCCTTGAATTAAATTAGGGTGCCTAGCTATTAGTGTTATGAGTCAGGAGACTTTTTGCTATTGCAAGTTTGTCTTGTTTTGGCTCAGTAGCATAATTCTAACTAGCAAAGAGAGGGCGCTTCTCGGAATATTTTGTTTATATTTGAACCGACTACTTTTAACTAGCGTTTGAGCAGGTTTACCTTAGAAATAATATTCCTGAAAAGTGGTGGCGTACACTGAGTATTTTTATAAGGCGTTTTATTGCTTTTTTAATTTCTATATCTTCAGTTTACGTTTACTTTTTATATTATCTAATATGTATGACATAATTTAGCTCGAATACAAAACTTGAGGCCCCTCTTTCCGTGACGGTTATTGATGTAAGCCAACTCGCAGCCGCTCTGGAAGAGCGCGTTATACTGGTGTCAAAAAGATTTGCTCCTTTTGCAGGTCCGTATTTCATGTAAAAGTAATGGACATTGATTTATTTGTTTATTCACAAATGTTTTTACTATACAGCTTTCAGTGTCATTGGCTACAAAAAAGAGTCTCAATCACGTGAATCCTTTTCTGGAAGTAGCCGAAAAAATTTTGAAGAGTTGAGCACTAAAGGATTAAAGAAATCCTTTAGTAGCCATAAGTTTAAGCAGCTAAAGAAAACAGCCATTTCTTATAAATATCTTTTTGAAACAACGATTGAAAGTTTCTATAAAGTATTAATTTATTATCTATCTACTGTTTACTGCCTTCATATTTTAAAGCTGTGTTTCACGTAAAGATATTTTGAGGGAAGGTGTGAAAAAACTACACACCTGCCAACTTTAGCTTGTAGGCCTTAACTTAGCCTTGCACATCCCGAAATCTGTTGCAGTTTATTTACTCCATTAGGTAGAAAGCAGAATCATAACGGTTACCATAAAGGGACAATGAATGAACTGGTTTTCTCGACAACTTGGCAAGGCGAATAAAAAAAACGATTTAATATTTGAGAATGTAACTTCATAAGAAAGTTCAACCGTGTTAGTATAATAACTGCCTTTTGGTGTAACTGTGAAAGTTATATTAATACTTCTGCTGAAAGCGTGTACAGTGTTAAACCACCTTCGTAGTCCTCCCACTTAACTTTATTACTTTCATTCTTAAGGGCTTCGTTTTAGATAATCCGGAATTTCAGTTGGGAAAGCATAAAAATGTAGCCTTCCTGTCGTCTTATGTGGTACTAACCAAAAGTAATTAACTATTATCGCTCTCTCTTTATTATTCTTCCTGTCTATATCAGTCTTCCGTTATACAGTACGTAAAGCCTGCTGACCTTAAAAAAGATTTAAATGAACAATTCAGAGAGAAATTTCCGGATGTTGTTATTTCACTTTCCAAGTTAAGAAGTCTGAAACGTGAACTTTTTTATATTATTGTAGTAGAGGTGAAGTTATGTATTTTGTCCTGCTTATTTTTATAAAACGAAGATATTTACTGGAACTACACATATCAAGTGTAAGCTGGAAGTGTCCTCTGTAGCGCTGGCAGAACTTTATTTTGAGAAGTTAACCAAAAAGGCCCTTCTATTATTATATTATATATATCCATTATACTAACGGCCAGCTTTGCAGGGATTTGTTCATAAGGGCAACCGCAAGTTAGTTGTTGGTATATACTCCTCTTTGCTCTTGCAAACACTATATAAGGTGAGGTTCCTCTGTTCCACAGCTACATGTGGACTCCTGGCGGTTAAGTTCAATGACCACAAAACGGCTACAGGAAGCATAAAACAGTTGTGCGACTCTCTAGAGAGAAACTTGCACGTGTCCAAAAAGGTCAGTTATTCTTCCACTATCACTGCAGCGGCTGCTTCGGTTTTATTTAATTATATACTGCAAAGGAGATATTTTCATTTGAGTTTGAAGTGTTTTCTAGACTAGAGTTCTCTCTAAAAGCTCCTTTGGATAAAGTTATGGAACGTTACAACAAACTTGTGGAGGTAATGCTATAAATCTTCCTGCTGCTAATACTTAAGTGCCATAAAAGATTGTTCGTTATATATGATAGCTAATTTAAATTATTTATTAGAATCTCTAATGATTTTTACTTTAAACTCATCATGGAGCAACTTTGTTACCTCAACTAATTTAAAATATAAACTATTAAAATAAAATTTTTGTTGACATAAATTAAGTTTACCGTACAAAATTAAGAAACATTAAAATTGATATTTTGAAAATCACGATAGGAGGAAACCAATTTATAATATACGTTATATAAACGGAAAGTGCAAGTTAATTCCGGCAAAAATTCCTATGAAAAACGATGCTGAGTTGCTATGCTATGTGAGAGCTAACCATGCGAAAGACGAGTCGCAGCCGTTAAAATCCATCCATTTAAAAGAAGATTATGTTCGTGCTGACACTTTACTAACTTTGCCATGAGATCGGCACTTATCTCCATTTTTTCTCCAGTCGAAGATGCTTATAAAAATTTACCACTAAAAAAAATAAAGACCAAACATGGTACGAAACTGTATTCCTTTTCAAAAGAGTCTTCATCGCTAAAAACAAGCGCGTCCTCGTTGTTTCCCCGCCAACACATTTTTACGGGATCGAAGACCATACCATTTTCCACCTTATAACATTATAGTTGTAACAATAACAATTAATAGCAATAATAATAACTCTTGGCAATAAAGTGGACTGAGTGCTTAACGGGGCGATCAAAGCAGGTCGTTTTCTTTGAAGTCCTTATACAAGTATGTAAAGTGCAACGTACTTGCAGTCGCAACGAAGGTACCATTGTACTCTTCCAGCGAATCACTTCCCTTCTCGCTGCACTGGCTGGCACGCCAAGAGTTAGTTTCTCTATCAAAGGACATCTTTCCTACTACAACGCTAGAAGCTAAAAAGAAAATAAAAGTTTATTTTCTAGGAGGCGTATCGAGGTGAGTTACAATTAAGCTTGCCATCAAGCGGCACGGAAAGTTGTACTGACTCGCCCTCAAACTCTTCATCAAATTCAGAGAAACTAAGACTAACGCTGGATGGAAAGTCCCTTCCTCCTGAGCTCAGCAGAGTCTACAAGTCCACCATGGAAATTTCGTACTCAAAAGCTTATATGCGTATCTTTACAGCAGCTTTAAAGTCGGTGTTTTCTGCTTGTGTTGTACTCTGGAGAAGAGCTTTTCTTAAGTGTATCAAGTCGTTCGGTAGGTCAGTTGGTTTATCGCGTTCTACTAAAATATAATTAAAGTATAATTAAACTATAAAGCAAATCAAATAAAAAGTTATAAAACTTTTTGCATAGCGCGTGCTAGTGGCTTTATGCAACATATCCGTGTTAAGGCCTTCTTTAGGAACTACCAGATCATCATAAGTTTCCTCAGTGGGAGGGGGCACTATCGGACCGCTAAACATCTCTAGTAAAAGCATAATAAAATTAAAAAAGGTACGCGATAATAAATTACGTTTTGGTGTTATTTCCTCTTCACAATCGGAATCAAAACTAAAATTGGACGCTCCAGAATTTTCTTTTGATGTTTCTTGTCGATCAGTTCTTTTATTTCTAGGAAATGCAAACTTACTTTAAGAAGAACTCGTCATAAAAAACTAACAAGGAAAGCTGGCCTAGCTTCAAAACAGGTTCCTCATCCGAAAAAATAAAATCTTCTTTTATTCAAAATATATGAAAAAAATTCAAAAAAGAAATTTTGATTAAAAAACTTAGATGAGTCTAAATAATAATAAAAAAATAAAAAAAAAACATTCATATAATATAGACAGCGCAATAAATAAAATACAATAAGTTAACAATACTAAAGAAAGAATAAACAGTTGTAAGATAAAATTTTACCTTCAGCATTCTCAAAAAACTTGCCGTCGCCAGAACAAATAATTGGCGTTGTAGACAACTAATTGATCAGAATTAAATTGATAAAAATAGAAATATAATGTTAAAATTGCTATAAATTCCGAAAGAAATATAAACTTTATTATTAGTAAATGAACTTTTCCTTAAAGCCAGAACATCAGGAGTAATAAGAATTGGTTCCTTTTTCATATAAAATATATCAATGTAAACAGTAAGGAAGTAATTATATTGGCCTGAAGCTTACTTTGCTTTTTAGACATTTCCCATATTTATAAAACAAAAGATCATTTTCAGTGCTTGGTCTAGTATTAGAATTTAAAGTGGTTTTGGGAAAACAGTACTCTTTTTTATTACTATTTTGGTCATCAGTTACTTTCATGTTGTTTTCCTTTTCAACTGGCACTTCATTTATAAATTGAGCTTCTTTCTCAAAAGAAGAACTGCCAACAGGCAAGTTTATTTCTATAAACGAGTCTTCTCGAGAGAAGTTGGTTGGCTCTGAAGTTGCAATACTCGTTCCTTCATCAAAATCTAGTGTTTTTTTACCGTCAACTAAAATTTGACGAAAATTCAAATGTCTTTTCTTAGGTGTAGATGACATCACGTACGTTGAAGGACTACTAAATTCATGCGGATAAGCTTCCTTATAAAAACTTTCTTCCTTTTTACTTCTAGAAAAATGGTTTTTTTCATTGTAAATATTGTCATTGTAAATACTGCTTTTAAAGTCACATCCCCAGTAATTTAAATCGTCCTCAAAGTCACTACAGAAGCTCAATGTTTCTTCAATGTCTTTAAATAAGTTATGACATTGGAGTGGGTTGCTATAAACTTCTTTTTCTTTATTAATCTCCTTCATATCGTCTGAAATAAATTGCGACATAACCTATGAGAAAAATTCACTTTGTGATACATACAAACTTTCCAAGGAAAAATAAATATTACAACTATTCCAATAAATTTAGTCAAGGATAGGATGAGATAAGCCGCTAATACATAAAACAAAACAAAAAATAAAATTTCATCCTTATAATATTCTTGAATTCCTAGTAAAGTCTTAACAATAAGGAATAAAATTAGCTTTAAAAGGTAAAAAGCAGAAAAAAAAGTAAGGTAAAAACATATTCGTTAAGACTATAATATTATTTATAATAATTGAATATTAAAATTGAGTTATGTCCCGAAAAACTTATATAAATACCGTTTTCAAAGGTGAGCTGGAAATCTGCCACCGGTAGAACTCATGTTTATTCAAAAAGTATATATATATGGAAAGCATTGAATGATAAAATATAATTGTCAAAAGAACTATAATAAAATATTTTAAGTTAAATGCTTTTAAAAAAATGTCCATAATGAGTGACAATAGAGGGCATAAGACCAAAGAAAAACACAAGTCATCTTCTAAATGGACGTGATGGAAATGTAGTCTAAAGTGATAAAGCTGGTCTTAATTTTCAAGACAAGCTGCATGTGCTCCTGTCTATAAAAAATGCCTATGAAAGTTATATCATATTACAACAACGTACATTTTACAGCTAGCAAAAAATTACTTTTAATAGATTTTCTCTTTTATACTTCTCATTACACTCCCTACAATTACTCTTTATGTATAAACGTTTAAGAGCTTGTATGATACTCATATTTTTATTTTACCAGCTTTTAATAATAGTATAAAAAACCTTTTGTTGACAATTATAAAGTGTAACAAATTAGTGTCACGAACTATTTTTCTTTTATTAGAAGAGCATTATACTTATAATCTTTTTTATTTCTTTATTTAATACAGAGAAGTTTGTTTAATAAAGAAAGTAAAAATGCTCAACTAGTATTCCCTTCTATAAATGTTTTTAAGGGCTTTATTTAGAGCTTACTTTCAAACATGCAAATTGAATAACTATAATCAATACTTTCGTTATTACATGGTTATTAGTAATCTCACAGTTCAAAAAAACATTAGAATAGTAATTTAACCTTCCTATCAAATTAAAAACAATAACGCGCAGACCTTAGGTTAGGAAATAAATATATTTTACTATAGGAAAATATAATAATGATATTAAGAGATAGAGAAGTTAAAACAGGTTTTATTAATAGGGGGGTTTCTTCAGTCCAACTCCATACAATTAAAGTTATATCTACACCCTCTCCACCATTCGATCACCGTAAGGAATCCAGAGGTAATTACAATCACCAGATATGACTCTACCTTAAAGGGGAAAGCCCTGTTAATAAAAAGCATTTGTTATAGATTACCCATTTTCGTACATTTTAAAAAGAAACCTTATAATGTACCTGCAGCATTAAAAAAGAAATAGCTGGATAGAAACTAATACTAATGGAACATGAACAAACTAATACAAAAGTATATATTAACGAAACACTGAACGAGACGCACAAGAACAACATAAAGAATCTGACTTCAAAAAACTGTCTCGAGGCTGGCCGGTTAAACCATGAATAGAAGATAACGAACCAAACACTAAATTGGAAAGGTCTTAGACCGTTAGAGACCGGTTCCTGAATTACCAATGATCTTTAAAGGACACTAAAGCATTTATGACCCATAACTGCCTAATTTTTACTGAAGGGATGAACTTCACAAACTCCAGAGGAAAAAGTAAATACAAAATTGTAGCTTCGATGAATTTAGCTCATTAATGGATCATGGCGGTTTTGAGGTTTAAGAAACGGCGGGTGATTATAACCCCCATATAGAAGCCTTCAAAAATTTAAACCAACGTGCAAGCTAACCTTACAGCAAAAGAATGTAAAAAATCTCCTTAAATAGATAACCAGAAAACTTTTCCTTCCTTTTAAGTCATCTTTCGCCTTCTACTATCTATATTTTTCATAATATTCTTATACATTTTAACTGATATAACTACTTTTTTTTTTACGAAAATTTGTCTGTATTCATAGTCCACGAGAATTATACCTAGTCATGCATAAGTTGCATCCTAGACAAAGAAACTTATTGGGAATTGTGTCTTAAAAAATTAACGAAGTTTCATACAGCCTAAAAGATTTTGAAAGGCTTTTTTTGTAAAGATTTTTATTTATAAAGATAAAAAGGTACGAATATATTTTGAGCAAAATTAGGAATACGTTATCACCATAAATATTAAAGCATATGTTTGTATGTGGACGACTGTGTTGTACTGGGAAATTATAAATCCTCTTTTGAAAAATGAAATCAGAATGCAAAATATAAGAATGCAACAAACTTGAGAAAAGGTTAGGGCTTAGGGATTAACATAATGATCTATAATGATCGAGCCATGAACCAAACAGTATTATCGAACAACGCGCTTCTAAATTTTATATTGGCATTAAAAAAAAAAAATTAAAAGTATCAATCCCTACCTGCATTAAACAGAAACTCCCTTTAAAATCCATTATAAATCATATTTACCGAAGTTTAGTTGAGTCGCTAAGCAAGTCTGAAAAATGGCAAAGAGTTTCATATACAAAATTTTTAGTGAAATACCCCTCCTTCCGTGCATCCATCCAGTGGGGTACAAGAAACCCCAACCTTAACAGTGGTCACAGCTGTACAGAAATAGACAGGGTAAGCAGGTAACTTCATGTTTGAAATCTTCTTATAACACCAGGTTATTTAAGAGCTCTCGTCCTGGTTAATTAGTATAAACTATACCTGACTTCTAACAAAGTTAATGGTTGCATAACAGAAGGGCTAAATTAAATAGGCTAACTTTTTCATTTCAACTCTTTTTAGCTAGTTTTGACTTAGTAAATGAGGAAAAGGAAGCAAGAAATTAAAGATTTAATGACACAAGAAGGATTATAGCAGGCTCCCTCTATGAAGAGTTAAAGCGATTTTGGAGTCTTTATCACTGCTCCTTGTAGGCATTGTATTTAGGGTTTTAGATTGTTTTAACTGAATCTTTATACGAATCCTTCCACGTCCACCCTATTTAAGTAACCTCAAAAATAACACTTTAGTTGTTTGTATAACTAATAATTTTCGCAAAGATAGTTTATCAGATACCATAAGGATAAGAGCTTGAAGGAGGTTGCAATATGAATGTTAGTTTCAACTACAACGAGTTTAGTTCAATGCACCGGTTAAAAGATTTAACGTAGACCAGTTAGCGTTTTTTTTACGATTATATGTTAACTTAACGATATCATCTCCCTATTTAACGGTGACAAAAAAGATTAGTAAAGCTAGTAAGCTGGGGGAACCGCTTACATGAAAAAAACAACGACTACTCGAAACACCACCAAACGGTAGATCATCTAAAACCAGGCACAAGAGCGGGGGGGTGGGTGGAAAGTTCTAGTGCGATAATTTAAAGGTGTGCAGCTTTATAAATATAACTTAGAACTACACCCACCCCAAATTAATATAAAAATTAGTAATTTTAAAAACTTTTAACTAAAACAAAAATAGAGAGGCAGAACAAGTCTGAGACAAAAGTAGCTAAAATTGGCCCGACAAAAAGAGTAACAAATTTCGCTTTAGTCTCTGTCAGGTACGTAGTAGTTTTTAATTTTTGTAAACGTACAAATAATAAGAGCTACAAAAGTATTAGTATTAAGATTGTCAGTTAATGAATTTTAACGCTGAAAATATCACAAGTAGGAGAATCACACCCTGGAGACAGGCAAATTAGGGTATAAGACACCTTTTGAAATTTTATTTCTCGGCTAGCCCTCTCTTCATTGATTTTAATTATAATAGGGTTAAGTTTTGTTTGGTCGGTTTTCAGCTTCTATATATATATTCGTTTTATAATTTTTCTGGTTATTATTATAAGGGTGCGGTTAAATTACATTTTACTATTGGTACAATCTTGTTTTTAGCTTTTAAATCAACTATAGTAAAGTAAATTGCGGTTTACTATCATCGTGTTCAATATTGCTATGCCGAAAACGAACTGTCGGAAATAACTAGAGTCTTCAGCTTTAAAATCCAAGCTCACTTTCCTAAGCACGACTTAAAGAGGATGAATTAAGCAGTTCTTGCGGCTATATAGGCTTATAACTTTCTCAATTTGAACGTTTACAAAATCTTTAAATATTGCCTTATATATGTAAACCATTAGTTAGCCCTCTTTGTATTTTTAAATCATTATTCCCTTTCACTATTAGCCCTTCGAAGTATGTGAGAAGTCATTTCATTGTTAGTTTTATCAGTTGAAAGTTAATAATAATATACTTAATTATTTTAAAGAAATGATCTTTTGGGTTAAAGCTGTTGAATTTACCAACAAATTAAAAACCCCTTTTTTTATCAGCTTAAGCTAAGGTCGCACAAAAGTTTAAAATCCTTAAAAAGAGAAAGTAGAGGTTATAATTACTATCTGTTTATTGTAGTAGGTACTAAACTTTATACTGCTGGTCTTTTAAAAATTAGCTCATAGCAATAAATACAATTAACTATAACCCTGCTTAAACTTTTCTTAGGCTTAATATATATAAGCAAGTTTTTTTAAAGAGAAAATAATATCATAAAAGTAAGTCGTTTGTTTTTATGATCGGTTTTAAATTGATAGCTATAGTATATTAGTCTTATACCATTTCTTAGGGAATAAATAGTAAGACATAACTTGGTCGCCTTGCGTTTAAAGACTTCCTCTCTTGCGAGCTATCGTGAACAAACAAACCCGCGTACTGCTTAAGTGTACAAGTAGGGTTATCCTTCGAGTATAATCATAAATATAACCCATTTATTAGTTTTAAACTCAAGTTGAATAGGTATTATAATCTATACTTCTCGCTACTCTAAGTTATTAAAATTAACGTTATAGAGTTAATATGAGAGTCTTCAGAGCTCTTTTATTATAGAAATAGCATAATTGTATAAAATATATAAACGTTTACGGTGCTATATGATTATATGACCACGCATCACTTAGTTATATTTTATTATTTCATTATAAAACCCATAAATATATTCAAAAAAATTATTTTTTATTAAGAGTCTATGAGTATCTTAAAATTGCGTTTACTAATTTATTACTAATTTATGAAGATATACAATTTAAGTATTATAGTTAAGCGTAAAAAATTCCTTTTAAAAACTAATCAAGCAAAGTTTTCTAAAGTAAACAATTCTACTATTTAACTTCAACACTATTAATATATTGACTTAGAGGATGGTAAAGATTAAAAAATTGTCTTAAAATTGTAACTTAAAACCCACACATTAATTAAAGTAAGGCTTTATAGCCTTAAAAAGCTAATTTTTCCCTTTTTTAAGGAAGGCCTCCACTTTACAATGATGGTTAAAAGCTAACATTTATATGCTGAATATAGTGCTTTAATAATAGCACTGCCTCTCTTGCTATAGTACAACACTTGCCCACTATTATCACTTGCATGACGACACAGTGATGGTAGGTGTTAATGGAAAAAGTATGTACACAATTTTTACCCAAGGTCCCTAAATTTCGCTTATGATCTGCAGTTTATCGTTGCCCCCGTTCTAAAATCGTTCATCTTCTTTGGTCTTAACTATCGCCAGTTCTACACTCAGCAACTTAAAAATGGGCGAGCAAGAAATCGTGTTAGAAACACCCCAATTTGACGCTCGCTTCCCGAATCCTGATCAAACGAAAGCATGTTGGCAATATTACATTGACTACCATAAAGTAATTCTATACAATAGTTTTTTTTTATTTTAATGATTCTGAATAATATGCCGTTTGCGGTTAAACAGATTTATAATATTGCCTTCTTTATAATATTTGTTTTCTTCATACTATTATTAATTACTTTTTTCTTTTGTTTAATACAAACATAATAAATGTAAGTATTTTAAAATTATAATGTTCTAGTGCATAAAAATGAAAGGAGGGGATGCTTCTCCCTGCATCCAATTTTACAGGGCATTTCGTTCCTTATGTCCTAGTAGTTGGGTGGACACATGGGACCAGCAAAGAGAAGATAATAAATTTCCGTGCACTATTTAATAGGAGAAAAAAACTATTAAAAATTTATTAAATTGAATAAAATTGTCTACTTGTAATGGGTTTTCGCAAGTTCGTAATTTTATAATAGCTTTCAAACTTTATGACGAGTACTTTGAAACATAAATTCGCTTTTTCCGTTCTTTATGATTTTAAATTCTATGACAAATATTTTTCGAACCTCTAATTTCACGTTAAATTACTAAATAGTATGACCGGGCTTTATTTTATATTGGTTTAAATCAATATAAAATTCATGTACTGCTAATTATTGAAGAACCCCCTCCCGAAAAGTGTTATAGATATTAAACTTAAATTACCTTTTTTTTTAAAATAGATCGAGATTTCTTTTATGTTGTAAGGTTATGTAAAGGATCTATGATCATTCAAATCAAAACTGAAGAACTGAATAATATTTCTTAAAACTGAAGGCAAAGTTTCTTTAGCCTTATGTTGCATATATTCTTATATTAACAAGCCTGCAGAAAAGATATTCACTAAAAAGTGAATCTCCTCCTGAAGTACGTAAAACAAATTTTTGAAATTCTAAGTGTCTTTAGCAGCTTTAATAGTGATAGCGCAACGGCACGTTAGCTGGTTATGAGACAAATAACACAAAGGCAACTCCAGTAAAGGCTTTATTAAGTAAGTTAAACTAGCATGTCTTTCAAATATTTGTAAAATTGCAGATTTAATAATATGGGTTCCAATAAGTGAATATCTTTTTCTTTGAATTTTTCAAATATTTCAAAACTTGAAGTTTGTGCTGAAGTAATTATGTAATATAAATTTTAAAAGCGGTATATTTCACAACAGGAAAACAAGTATTGTTACTTAAAGCTTCTAAAAAAGTATATAGTTAGGATAATCAATACTGTACTTAGATTTACTTAGTGCAGGCACAACACGCCATAAGGAATCAAGACCTAAAGAAAAGAATCGGTAGATGAAGGTTGTGGAATTAAAAAAGGAATGCAGTTAGACAAGTGCAAACACACGTACTTACTCCGGTGTATCAGCAAATTAGCATAAACGAAGAAGCCATGTTTTTTAATAAAAACTAACTGAGTTCAATAAACGATACGTCAACAAATCTAACCAAATATTTTTAAAATTCCTCATCCATGATAATTTTTTATATACCCATTTTAAAATTCATACTTTCAAAAATATAGATTATACTAAAAAATATTTTGGGTCGGACTAACAAGAACAATATATTAATACATTCTTTGGTTCGGCGCAAAGTAGCTGGGGGTCCTCGAACTAATTTTAGCTGACCTCAGGGCTTCTTATACATGGAGGCCCTACGGTCAAAGGCTCTGTGATACACTCTAATTAGCTTGAACCTTTAGGCTGCTTTATAACACAATGGTGTTGAAGGGGGAGGCCGACTTAATTTTTCATCAGGTATTATGACATATAAATAAAGCATTGTAAGTTATTGCTATTATATCTAACATTATTATCTTTGAAGATATCAAGCGTTTACTTTGGTATTTATGATGACCAGGAACTTGTTAAGTTAAGCGTTAAAGAAATAACCAACCCCATTCCCTTAGATGACTTGCTTAATCCTACACAAAATGGCTTGTATGATCCGGCTTTAGGGCCTTTTAACCCTGGAGACATGTAGTATACTTACCCATACAATATTATTTAATCTAAAATTTTTCAATTTTTATTTTAATTAAACTTTGCCAGTTTACCTTTATTTTTCTAATTGAACAATTTCTTTTAGATGCAAAACTTGTTTTTTAAGTTATATGCATTGTCCGGGTCACTTTGGTCATATTAAGTTGTCGCTTCCTGTTTACAATCCAGTTTTTTTTAACACAGCCTTTCTGCTTCTTCGAGCTTGCTGTTTTTATTGCTATAACTTTAAGGCTAGTAGACTTGAGGTCTACGAACTTCGTTCTCAATTATTGTTGCTCCAGTACGGCTTACTCAAAGAGGCCATTGCCCTACCATCGCTGTTAGATAGTTACATGGACAGCTTGGAAGAAGCGGTTGATGAAAATAATTTGGGGAAGACCCGTATACACTGCATAGGTATAAATATTTTTTTACTTTATACTATTTGATTAGTATTCATTCTTTTTTATCAGATTCACTTTTAAAAAGAGTTTTTAACGAAAATAACATTTATAAAGAAAATAAAAATAAGTCTGTCAATACTATTCATATAAATGCTTTTAGACAGAAATTAGTCGCAGAGTTTTTAAAAAATTCAAGCTTTTCAAAATGTAAAAACTGCTCTGGCATTAACCGTGTGCTAAAGAAAAACAAGTCGAGCAAAGTCTATGTACTTCCCCTAACTCAGAAGGATCGAAAGAAAATGCTGGCACATAAAATATTTCTGCTAGATAAAGAGGCGCCCGACTCAGCTTTTGTTTTGAACCCGAAAGAAAGTATTTTGCAGGAAGAGACAACACTTCTTTCCGCACACAATGCTAAATTATTGCTGGAGAAAGTGTGGGACACTGAGCATCCTTTGCTGTGTAAGCTCTTTCGTAAAAGCGTCTTGAGAGCGCAGAGGCGCCTACCGTCAATGTTTTTCATCGAAACTTTGGCCGTTTCGCCTCCTCGATTCAGGTTGGTTATTTACCTCATTTTCACATAGAAGTTTAATCTTTTTTTAGGCCCATCTCTCGTTTAGATGAGAAAATTTTTGAGAATCCCCAAACAACCTCTTTAAAAAAAATAATTGAGACGAGCAACCAGTTATTGAAGACTCGTTATGAAGTTTTTCAGGTCAATAAAAAAAGACAAACTGAAGGGGCAGAAGAAGGCAATGAGAAGGTTTCAAATATGCAGCCTGGACTTCTAACAATAAAGTTTACTAGTAAACTGTCAGCCCTTGTTTGATACGTACCTTTTCCTTTGGAGTAAACTGCAGAATGCTGTTAACGTGCTAATTGACAGTTCTTTAAGCAATACCAGACAAGCGCCTCCTGGTTCTATCGTAATTTTTATTTTTCATATACACTTATCTTGCGCGCAGGAATTAGACAGCTTTTGGAAAAGAAGGACGGCCTCTTTCGAAAGCACATGATGGGAAAACGCGTGAATTATGCCTGTCGCTCGGGTCTGGCGATTTAAATAACTGTTACCTGTTGCTTCTTATATGCTGTTTGCGTGGGGATCACAGTTATATCGCCTGATCCGTATATCGGGACTCACGAGATTGGGATCCCCATGCTCTTCGCCACGGACTTAACCTACCCCCAACCGGTGACAGCATGGAACATTAATGAGCTTAGGCAACTCCCTCTTGTGTCTTTCGGCTCCTTTGAGAATAATGTACTGCCATCTGACGAAGGCAATTGGTCATCAACGGCCCATTGGTCCATCCAGGAGCGACTCACCTCATCACCGAGAAGAATGCTACCATCGCACTCGGGAACATAACTTTAGAGCAGCGGACGGCACTTGCAAACCAATTACTGACCCCTCCAGGTATACGCACTTCTCTTTTTATCCTAAAAAACCATTTAGTCGTAGAGGCTTTGTATAGAAGACGGATATTTCTGTAACGGGTCCAACAAAAAAGTTCTGCGCCACATCAAGAACGGGGACATCGTCCTGGTTAACCGGCAGCCAACCCTCCACAAACCCTCCATCATGGCTCACACTGTTCGCGTGCTGCCCGGAGAGAAGACCCTGCGTCTGCACTACGCCAATTGCAACACCTACAACGCCGACTTTGATGGCGACGAAATGAACGTGCATTTTCCTCAATCTGAGCATGCTCGCGCCGAGGCGTACTTTATAGCGAACACTGATAACCAATATTTGGTGCCCACCAGGTTGCTTATGCCTGTTGATAATTTCGCTTTCGCGTGTGTTTTGATGACTGCGCGCCCTTCGACAGTGGGGCCCCGTTGCGAGGTTTGATACAAGACCACGTTTGCTCTGGAGCCGTATTGACTGCACGAAACACTTTTTTTTGTCGAGAGCAGTACCAGCAACTTTTGTATGCAGCTCTTTCAGATCAAGAATCAAAAGTTAAGGTTGATTCCTGTTGTTTTTGTTGGCGCTCTTAGTACAAGCATAATATTAGCGTCTATTATTTAGTTACTCCCGCCTGTGATATGGAAACCCCAGCCTTTGTGGACCGGAAAGCTTTTGGTTTCGACTATTCTACTGAACGTTACCCTGAGAGACCGTGACGAATATATCGGTTTTACTGGTCATCTTTCATGGTGTCATCGCTTGAGAGACTGCTTTATTTGTTAGGCATCTGTTTAAATAGTATCAGCAAGACACCAGCACATGTTTGGGGCCCAAACTGTGAAGAGAATGAAGTTGTTGTGCGAGGCGGAGAATTGCTGTGCGGGGTTTTGGATAAATCACAGTTTGGTGCCTCCTCTTATGGGTTCATCGTTCTTGGGGCTCTCTCTCCGCCTGCCTAGGACAATCGTTATAGACTGGTCCACGCCGTTCAGGAGCTGTACGGCGGGGAGGTGGCGGGTGCATTGCTTACTTCCCTCGGGCGTTTGTTTACGGCTTATCTTCAGTTTCGTGGCCTTTCTTGCGGTGTTGAGGGTAAATTATTACTTCTCATGGCCTCCTCCTAGTCATTACATATTGTATACTAGACTTGGTGCTGACCCGCAAAGCTGAAAAGAAGCGAACTGAATTTCTCAAAAGGTCGCATTACATTGGGAAAGAAGAGCTCGCTAACGTGTCCTGCAATGCCTCCGTTTTAACCGAGGAGAGAGCTTCAAGAGAAGTCTTACAAGAAATTTATCGGAGCAGTTAGTTATATCATTATTTATATTTTGCCTTAAATTCTCACTACTACTTTTCTTAGGCGAAAAGATGGCTGCTTTAGACGCCGCCATGAAGTCAAGCCTTAATAAGCTTACGAGTGACGTTATTTCAAAGTGTCTTCCCGTTGGGCAGCGCAAATCTTTTCCAGGTCCCGCCTTTATACTAAGTTGCTGCTTGTGCCTCCGAGGGTTGATTGTTTGCAGCCAACAACCTCTCCCTCATGATTTCAACGGGAGCAAAGGGGAGTTCGGTGAATTTGAGTCAAATTTCTTGTCTACTTGGCCAGCAGGAGCTCGAAGGGAGACGTGTCCCAATCATGAAGAGGTCCGACTACACCGCTTTCGCTTTTCTTCTTACTCTAAACATGCGTCAGTGGGAGATCTCTACCCTCGTTTCTTCCCTACGACGCATCCTCTCGGAGCTCCGGCTACGTTGTCAACCGTTTCCTTACTGGCCTGAAACCGCAGGAGTATTACTTCCACTGCATGGTAAAGCAGTGTACTATCGACCTGCACCGGAGCTTCGTTATTCTTTGCAGGCTGGTAGGGAGGGTCTTGTGGATACTGCCGTGAAGACAGCTCGCTCTGGCTACCTCCAAAGGTGGGTCACATAGAATTTTCTTCTCTCTCTTTCTTCTCTTTTTACTGTTTATCGTCCTCAGGTGCCTCATTAAGCATATGGAAGGGTTGAAGGTTGCCTATGATCTTACTGTGCGTGACGGCGACCAATCCATTATTCAGTTTATATACGTTACGTTCACGTTCTTTGCTGCTTTGTCTTCTACGGTCTCTATTATTTGTTTATTAGGGGGAAGATGGTATCGATGTTTTAAAGACCTCGTATCTCAACAATTTCGACTTTATCAAGATGAATGAATCCTCGATGCTTGTAACGGGCGTTATACACACACTATAAATGCACCTGAAAACGTATATTATAGGCGAAACTAAACTTTGTGCAAATGCAAAGAGCAGTAGACACAACTAAAGCTATAAAGTATTGGAAAAAATTGAGAAAGTCCAAGCGTAGTGGCAATCAGCTTCCACCCGTTTTATCTGTTTACTCGCCTTCACTTTTTCTGGGATCTGTTTCGGAGAAGTACGTTCATAGCCCCTAAATATCTCCTTTAGCATTTCCATCCTCTATAAAGGTTTGCAATTGATATGAGAACTTTTATTTCCCGCGACAAAGAGTGTAAGACCAAGAAAGAAGCCGTTAGTCGCCTTCGGTGGCTGTCTTACGCGAAATACCGCCAGTGTCTCGTGGAGCCCGGCGAAAGTGTGGGTCTGCTTTCCGCTCAGTCTCTTGGGGAGCCCTCCACCCAGATGACATTGAATACTTTCCATTTTGCTGGCTTTGGGGCTATGAACGTACCTGCCTGTCATACTTTTCTCTTCATTCGGTTTATATTTTTATGAAAGGTGACTTTGGGTATACCTCGACTGTGTGAGATCTTAATGACGGCCAGCCGTAACATAAAGACCCCGATGATGCGCGTTCCCATAAGAAGCGGCCCTCGTTGCAAGGAGCTGGCGGCTAATATCAAGCACAGGCTGAATAAAATAACCCTTTCCCAAGTCTTACACGTATGTTGGTAGTAGTCAAGCATCTGCCCCACTGCTTCCTAACCGATAATTTTTGGAGAATGTTGAAATCGTTGATTGGATCTCCGTTGATAAAGAAACGGGAATCCAAAAACGCTTCTATCGTGTAAGACTTAATTTCGACAAGGACGTGCGGAAGATACCAAACCTGGATCTTTGGTTTCCTTAAAACGGCCTTTGCCTGCTCCTTGTAATAACTTTTCCGCTGTAGCACTTCCACTCTACTGAATGTTGTGGAGAACAGATTTATCCGCCTTCTACTCACATTGATTACAAGAACTTTAAAAATTAAGTCATCTTTCGTGCGAGTTAAGAATGCTGATCTTCTTGATAACACCGGCGACTCCAAGGGCGCCGCTGACAACCTCGGAAATTCGGGGGTTGATGGTTGACCTTTTCTTTTTGTTTATATGTATTGGTCACTATTCTTCGATAATAGAGGATGGCGAAATTGACATCGAGGGGGGATCAGACCACCACAAGGAGCCCTTCACGACTAACCCCATGCAACTTAAAGAGGAAGGCCTTCTTTACGATGCGGAAAACCTTTTCACAGCAAAACTTCTTTCATTGCCTTGTCTTTGATTACTATGTTTACAACAGGAGTCTGACGGAGACAGCAGTTCAAGCGACCAGGAAGAAGGTAGCACACTCTCTATTGACAACGACTCGGACAGCTCTGCCATTTCTGACGATGACGACAAGGCAGTACAGTTCGCACCCTCTACTCAGGATTTACCGGAAAGTTTAAACTACGGTATTGCTGAGTAAGTTATAATTTTTAAATTTGTGTAAAGTTATTCGCTCGATAGACTCTTCTTTACGCTCGAAGCGGATCGCTCGCTTGCATGCATTATCTTCGCACATTTCTGAGTATGACTATGACGAAGATGGCAACTGGGCTGAACTTACCTTGAACTATCCTGTGAGCACGCGCAAACTCCTGCTTACTTCACTTATCGAAAGTATGGCGGACTCTGTGGTTATTCGTTCTACTTCGGGCATTAATCGCTGCGTCGTCAGCGAAACTTCTGTCGATAATGTAGACCAGGCAAGTCTATTGGGCAGAAATACTTTTTTTAAAAAAAAAAAGTTGCCACCACCACTGTAGTTACTACTGCAAACAGAAGGTGTGAACATCCCCGAAATGTGGAAGTATTATAATATTTTGGAAATGAACAAAATCATTTGCAACGACATTCATCAGATCCTGGAGGTCTACGGTGCGGACAACCATCCGCTTTACATTATTCCGGGATAAATTTTATTCTTTGTAGGCGTCGAGGCTGCTCGAATTACAATTGTTAGAGAAATTTCCGAAGTTTTTAAAGTTTACGGCATTATTGTTAATGTGCGACACCTCTCCGTTATAGCGGATTTAATGGCTAGTGCGCACACACTTTTGACGCTCCACTGCTTACTGAACAACTTTATAAGATAGACTTTCGAGGGCGGTTACAAACCATTTAATAGAATGGGCCTCCAAGCTAACACTTCGCCTTTCTTGCGAATGAGTTTTGAAAGCACAATGAGTGTTTTGCGGGAAACAGCCTTGTATATAATCCACTTGCTTTTGTACTATTTCTTTACATATATAAGTAGAACTGGTGATTGTGACGCAATCCTCACCCCATCCTCGAGTTTGGTCGTCGGCAAGCCTGTAGAGTGCGGAACAGGCGCCTTTGAGCTTGTTCAAGCTTTTTGTTAAGGATCTGAGTTGTCCGGTTATACAACACATTTATTACCGAGTCGCATAACTATTACGAATAAAAACTACGTCTGAGAACTATTTTTTCCCTTTCTTTTTTTTATCATATGCATTATTTCCCGATCTTTTGTCTTGTTCTTGAGTGCAAGCTATTTCGGAGATATATGTTAAGGGTGATAAATTACTTGTATGAGTGTATACAGTCAAAAAGTAGCTAATTCTCTTGTGGCATTCACTATCTAACTTTATGAGTCCATACCATAGTATTATCAAACATAAGTAACATCCCTATAAACCGAGAGTTTTCAGAAGCATTTATTTACTGAAAGGGCTAGCAAGTCTCACCAATGAGTTCATAAAGGATCGACAGGTTTTTTTTAATTACCTACGAGAAAAAATATACTACTTCTGCAGGTAAAACTAGTATACAACGCGTAAGTCGCAGCAAGAAAGCAGCTCCAGCTACAGAAGTCGTCAGTCAAAGACTAAACAACACAGGGAAGGGACTAACGCAACCTGCCCGAGTAGCACAAAGCCGAAGCTACAGTCCATCATGACAGGTAAGCTAAAACCTACCGTAAGGCTAGAGGGGACATGGAATCCTCATTAATTTTTTAAGAGCAACTTTTACTAGCCGTGGAAGAACGCACTTATCTCTCCCCCATATATGTTGGCCTTAACCAAGAGCTTGACATAAGAAGTTATTATAATTAAAACCATTGGCTTGTTCGTTAAAGGAGCTTCTAAATTTTAATACTTATACTAGCTATCCAATTTCACCTAAGAATCATTGAGGGTGACATGACAAAAGCAACGGTAGGCGAAATTCAACATGCATTCCATAAATGGGACGGCTCCCTATTGATCAGCTTAGATATTGCCACCCATAGGTTGATCGCGAGGAATTTTATCCACAACGCGCATTTCATATAAGGGCCCTCTCTTCGGACCCACTTTAGGATAATAACCTGGAGGCAGAGGGCAATTCCCACTTCACTAATGTGCAGTAATGGCACCATAAATGGTCACTCTAACAGCCGTACTCCCACTAAGAGTGAAAGCCTACACCGTTGTCTTGGCCTTAAAAAAAACCGCTGACGCGTACCTCGCGATAACCTTAGGACTCAAAGTTAATAAGGACCTTCTACAGGTCTATTGCCTGCTTAACGTTCTACCAAGTTTAAGAGAAATTGTTTCCCACCGTGCATCACACACTTATTACTCTCCGAAGTACATAGTCACTAGTCGCTCCCCTAACCTTAGCCCAAAGGACTATAATAACCGTATTAATAAACCATTGTTGGTAAGGACCCCATTGTACTCTAGCTTACTATTTTCTTTTAGCTACATTACTAAGCCTCAATGTTCTTCAGTAATCCCGTTGAACTTGTAATTATCCCTAGCTGGCATTACGACTTTCGCCTCAAACCACGTTAACCGAAGTCAAAGAATAAGTATCGTAGATTAATGCAATGCGGTTAGTATAATTTTACTATATATTTGTCACTCTTGCACTAAATATCGTCAAAGCAAAGTTTGTCAGTTTCTTAGTTGCTTGCTCTTTGGAACTTAACGTGCCTTTTGTTTATCTGTCCATCCGCCACTGTTTTATCGGTGATTTTGACTCCAGTGGCCCTCGCCTTGAAGTAGTTTGATTACTTTACTACTACGTAAGAAAGTTAGCAAGCATGACTCTAAGAGTAGCTTCATAACTATTTTCCACGTTACTTTTACTTATAAATTACTGACTAGTTTTAAACAATTCTTTTTAATGTTGGATGGTTAACTACAGTAAGGTTCTCTACTTTAACGGAATGAAACTAACTAGCACTCGAGAAATGCCAGCTAAATTTTTCAACTAAATTATAACGAATAGATATTTGTAGGTTTTTTCTTTTTTATTACAGTTTTGTATCGGTGGGGGAGCCATCAACTGACGCAAAGACCTCTGGTCGTATTCCGCAAATCGTTCTCACAGTTACTAATACCCAGTTTTTAAGCCTGTTAAAACATTGTTTTAGTAATCACAAAAGTTTACTGTACTATTTGAAAAAAAAATCATTTATTATGATTTAATAAAATGTTCTGGTTTTCATTTTTTTTAAATGAAATTTTTAAGAAAATGATTTGTCTACATATGTCAAAAGGGGTGGCTAATGTGGTAAAGCTTTGAATTGTTTATTTTTTGGAACCATTAAACTTTTAAATTTACGGAGAACTATAAATACCGTGTAGGAATAAAAACGTTGTTGAGCATAATTAAAACATTTGTATTATAGTGTTTTTAAGAAATGTTTTCTCTGTATATTAAAATATTATAAAGCAAGTAAATCTTGGTTTTGTAGTTTTCATAATTACTTATAAATTTAATATAGAAAGGTAAAACAGGTTTCGATATGTATAAGGGGGAAAGAAAGCTTTAATAATACTATGGGCGGGTATGCATGGCTGTTAACACAAATATGCTCGTGCCTTGTAAATGTTGCTCTTAACAGTTGCCTTAGAGTTAAAGTAGCTACCTTCTATATTAATATGGAACCTTTTAAATACTTTCATGGAGGTTTAGATAAAAAGTCAGCCCGTTTAAGGGATTCATCAAAGTTCTATAGTAGTAAAGTAGTGTTTTTAAATCTTGTTTTGTCCTTAGTTTCTTGGTTTAAAGCAGTAATTTGACCTACCTTTTTTTTTACCGTTTAGAAATTGTAAAAGTAGCTTATAGAGGAAGCAGGGCCAATTTATATATTTTACTATATAAGAGTTGTAATTTGTTATTTACTAAATAGATAAAAGACTTAGGCTGACTGCAAGCGGTTTGGGCGATTAAATAATCTTTTGTTATTGGTTTAAGATAAGCACGCGACAATGATTGAAACCGTTTCAGTTGGTCGTTGAAGTACGTACAGTTTATTTCTTTGCCATTATCTAAACTCTAAAGGACGCCCCTAAGTTTGATGCCCGACTCTCGGCCGTATATTTTTATTTTTTTCGTTTTATTTGTTTTTGTTTTAAATCCATATGATAAATGTTAGCTTTACCTATTTTGCCACTTCGTTGTACAGTTCATATCAGCAATAAATATTTTATTAATTTTTATTATTATTGGTTAAAAAGGAAATATTTTGCTTCCCTTTTCCCAGGAGCTCATTACGTAGGCCAGCAAAAGAGCAATCACAATAGTTTCGAAGTTGAAGTGGAGATAAAAGTATTATTAATCCCTTTTTTTAAAATTTATTGTTATACTAATGTTTATGATCTTTATATTTTGAGTGATATATTTCCCACTTAGCTTTCTTTGTTTAAAATTTTTATTCTTTCAGCATGTAGATCTTAGTGATTCTTTTTTATGTGGTTACCTTCGCATAGAACATCTTACCGAGGTGGTAGCCGTTTTTTCTATAATTGTTTTTAAAGATTACTATTTTATCCTCATTTTTTTTCTTTTAAAGCTACGACTTTTGCCACTTATTGAGTCACAGTAGTTTTTGTAATTAAGTTATAATTATCGTTAATATAGGAGTTTCCAGTTATCACCACATTTTTTGAGGCGGACATTATTGGAGAGAAGTACTCCTTTTTGACAAGGTATGACTCTATTAAATGGTTTACAGTTTAATATTGTTGTAATTTCTTTGTAATCAGAAAATGGGATACTAATGAAGAGGTAGACCGTAAACACTGGGAGAAGTTCGAGCCCTTTAAACAATACAGCCAAGTTTTTAACAACGAAGATTTCCATTATGACTTTTATAACTCGCAGTACATTTTTATGAGATGGAAGGTTACTGTTGTGCAAGAAAATAAAATAAAAGCTTGTTTGAGCTTCTGTGTTAACAAAATTTGTTTATTATCAAATATTTACTGCTGCTTTTTGTGTAAAATTAGGAACAGTTTCTTGTTCCCGACCATCGCATAGAGGACATTGCAGGCGCGAGTTTTTCAGGCTTCTACTACATTTGCTTTGATGTTTTTATCTAAGCCTCACTTTTTCTTTTTTCTAGCATATGTTTTTTATTGATGGTCTACTTTTTTATTATATTTTTTGTTTAGCGAGTCTCTGAAACTTTTCAGGGTTTCTACTACCACCAGAAGTCTCAGTGGTAAATATATTGTTTTATGCGTAAACTTTTAACTGTTTAATACGTGCCATCAGGTTTCAATCTCTCAAGTTAAAACGCATATTGAACAGAACCTTTCCGGTATTTGAGTTTCGCTAGATTTTACAATATCAAGTTTATTGTCTGCAGCACCGACTTTTTTAGGTGTAACTTATTTTATAATAAAGATTTGTGTCGCGTGGGAAGTGTTCTTTTATCCTTATACTTTTAGAAAGAGTTTATCGAAGTATGATTGTTATGGTCTCAAAGAAACTGAAAGGGATATTTAACGTGCTACAATTATAAATCGGGCTTAGATCCCGCGACCGGTCAGATAAAATAATAGAAAAGCTATCAAATAATTGTTTCAATTGTTTGTTATTTGAGAGCTTGGACTATTTGTGCACACTCGACACTCTGTTACCAGCTGGAGAGAGACTTGAAAATGAAAACAAATTTAATGCTTTATACTTTGATGTCACAAGTATTGAAAAGTACTCAAATGTCGACTCCAATCGCGCAATAACCTGACAAATTTAACCTTGGATTTCGTAGTGTTTACACATTGGACGCGTCAAAATGGCAGGCTTAAACAAAATTGCTAAAAAAAACCCCCAAACCCTTAAGTTCAAAAGGCCGTTGATACTAGTACCTACCATTTATTATAGATACAGAATTATTGACCGATGTTCAATAGTATTGTTAACACTAAGTAGTAACACTAGTTTACCAAGCGACTTATTTAATTTTTTTAAACAAGGTAAACCATTTTGAATAGGTATTTTAAGCATAATCTTTTTTACGTTGCTATCCTAAATACGTAATAAGAAGAAAAATGATTACCTTAAAATCCAGCAGTGACCACGATGTTTAAGTAAATTGAGTGTGAGCCTGTTATTTTCAGAAAACATATTAGATGTTAGCACATAAGCTACTCTTAATTGATTAATAAGTCTTGGACTCTTATCATGCTGTCTAGAACATACTTTTTTAAAAAGTACCCTTAGGCAGGTTATTATCAAAATAGATAGCTTTATTTTTCCATAGATGTGGCCTTGAAAAGGCAGCCCGTTTGCAGAGAAAGAACCGCTCCGAAGCCTCTCACGTGGGGGAGTTAACTTAAGCGGTTTTTTAAGTTATTACACTCTTGAGGACTTTAGCAAGCTAGTGCAAAAAATAAATATATGATCCAAATGAAAAAAGGAGCAGGGGTTACTCTCAGATCTAAACCCCTTAACTAAAGCAGCTGGCAGTCAAGTTCGAGACTTGTTCAGAAGAGGAAATAATTCTAGATGAACCGGAGATCTATGTTTAAATTTAAAACATACCGGATTAAGCAATGCATTAGGTCCCCAAAAAAAGACCTGGCTTGTAGCAGATAAAGTTTTTAAAATAAACTAAAAAGTAGCTCTTACCCTTATTTTCTTGTTATTTACTTACACTTAGACAACAACGGTTATTTATGTATTTATAAAGATCGTTTTTTAGGTGCTCAAATGAGTTACCATCTCCAATACTCGAGCCCTCGGGCAGATTCAGTCATCTAGGAGTATGAGTTAAGCTATCAGCATATTACGTGTCCCCCACGTTTAATTTAAGTTTTTACCGGGCACTACCACGTCGACCAAGGTTTTTGTGCGCCCCCCTCAAGACCTCTAACATAGGTAATCCTCTTAAAGATGATTAGTGTGTTCAGTATCCGTTCGTAAAAGAAGACGGCATTGAATTTGAAGCCTGTTTAGCGGCCCAATTCATAGTTCGCAGTGTGGTGCATCATGGCGCCTTTGGTAAGAAGTGCAGAAATTTACTTTGTAGCACATGGAGCGAGGACGCTCATGTCGGTAAGTCGAAGGGCCAAGCAGTAAATGCATACTTCATAATCGACCGAATAAACAACGCATATAGACTTGACTTTTTGGGCAAGAAAAAGCTTACTTATTTTTTTTTGCTACACATTTGATTATATACACCTCACTTAGGTCGCTGCCTTGACCTTTGGCACCATGTAATTACACGCGAACGCCACGCCAGATTACAATGATGCCCTCTAGGTATTTCGCTTAAAGGCATCTTGAAATTCCATGCCTTTGAAGGTCAACAGCGGCTTTCAATGTCGATACCAGCTAGCAAGAGCGTCAAATTAAAAAGCTATAGATGTTGACATAGCAGGCCGGGTAAATTTAATGAATAATAAAATATTCTATGACCAGAGTAAAGGACTCCCCACCTATAAAATTTTACTTGGAATAGGTCTGTTGCTCTTATAGGAGAGGTGATAAAGAGAACTTTGCGATCCCTCGCTGCGAGACAAAGACAGTGGAGCGTCCACTCGCACACTGTGATTGTTTGGGTGCGACTAAAGCCTCGTAGTTCAAGCGGGATTGATAAATTGGGCGACCTGCGTCACAGACCTTAATGTCGTACTCGTATAAACGCTTTTTTGACGTCGAGAAAACAGTGCTATTGGCTTTAATAATAAAGTAAGCTCAAGTAGTTTACTTGCTCAAGCGGGTAAGTAGTTGAATTACAGAGCGTCCTTTCCAAATTTAAATGAAACTTTGGTAAAATTTCATGAGCGCCAACCACCGCCTTTAAACGGTTTAGAAATACTACTCTAGCCGCTCGTCCGTGACCCTTGGGCTGAGGGTAGGTGTTTAGCCTTAAAAACCAGTTGCAGGGGTCTTTGGTAACCTCGCGGCTACCACAATTTTTCCATGGTACGCGCCATAGTCACTACCGGCAATTGGATCTCATCTATTATATTCATTTCCAGAGCGTAAGCTGTTTTGGCAGAAAATAAAAACTTGGTTTAAGAGCGCATTATGGGCAATATTGAGTAGGTAGACAGCATTGTCCATCACTTTTAGCTAGAAAACGCTATTGCGCAGTGGTGGATGTGAAATATGCGGTATATTCAACTTGCCACACGAATTCCCAAGAGTAGGCTCGACAATTGCTACCCCGCCTCCACATTTTATTTGTCTATTTACGATTAACATTATAGGTGCACCATCAACTTTTTCCTAATGCGTTAGGTGCTACTTTATCTTCCACACGTTCAAAAAGCTAAAAGCACTCGGATGACGCACCGCGCTCGTATATTAGCGTCTTTAGAACCTTAAAAAGGCAGTAAACACAGTTTATGTAACCTTACGTGCCCTCATAATATAGGTGTGAGCTTCTGTCATCACATCATCAAAATCGGCAACCCCTTTGCTTAGTAAAACGGAAGTTTCCAGCAGTGTCAGGAACGACCGAAGCGCCTATTAGGTTCTCGGGTTTATTTGCTCTAATTTGTACCACTTGAAAATTATCTTTAATGCTTTCTTTCCGTCGCCCAATTCGGGCAGGATAGGTGATCATTTCATGCAACCCCTTTATACTCGTTAAAAGACATTTTTAAAACGGCAAATTTAAGCGATTCAGCGTAACTCTAAATTCGAGTTTTCAGCAAATGTATTTTTATTACGGTTTGTTGCTCGACGATCCTTTGCGGTTAAGATCTTAGCGTAGAATGACTGAAAATTTATGTACAGTAAGTGCTTTAAGACCAAACGGCGTTGAGCGGTTTATTGGGGTCTTATGAATTGCAATCACACTCACGGGCACCTGTTTAGCCAAGAAGAGGATATTCTCTACTGCCTTAACCCCCTGGAGGGATGGCAGTGTTTTTAATCGGTGTTAAACTTTTTATCAAGATAACAACTCCCCGCCGCTAGTATAAACTGATCCTGGTGAATATCAAATGGTGGAAAAGTTAATGGCACAATCAAGAAGGGTTTGCTGACAACGCAATAATCTTTTCGCTTTGCAATTACTCCTGCAACTCATGTTTTTTTATGTTGGACCCCCCCTCACATTCCAGGATAGAATTAGGATGGTCGACGCGTTTGTGATTTAAAATGCATTACTAACAAATCCTAAGTCTCTTGTTATTGTTGCCAGCTTTGAAATTATCAGGGTGAATGACATTAGGGATTTTAGGAGACTCGGTGTGATTTTCCTTTTATGGGGCGCATATAGTTGGGGTAACGATACAACAACGAGCGTTAGGGTCGACTAGAATTTCCTGCTATCAATGACCTCCGCGCGTCACACTTGCAAGTCGCGGTAGTTAATGAAAAGGGTCACGCCACAACCGCTCATCAAGTGGGTGTTTCATGCAAATGGCGCACTCCGCAGTCAAGTGGTCTTTACAGGATTAACACATCGTAAGGAAGCAGCGGAGAAGCTTGCAATATGCTATGAGGTCTGGCAACCTTGGCATCAGTCAAGGCGTTTGCTGCTTCGTAGTTCTTCCACTCCGATTTAATTAATGAGACACTTTTCATTTTTAACAATATTGGCTGTCCGGAACAAAGTAGATGCAATAACACTAGTATTAACGGACGCTTCTCCGTTCATCGTTATTAATGTCCTTAGTGTGCAGTCGTGCCACTCGAAGAAGTATGGATGTGTGATGCGCGCAGATCCGTCTCGACCATCAAATTGTTGAGTTCTCAATAAATTTCGGGGTCAAAAACATGTAGGTCTTTTCCTCAGACAATTAATCAATAAAGTGTTGTAATTCTGATTACGCATGAGCGTTTTTATAACGCTCGTTTATTAGTCGTTGCCGAAAATAATTTAATTCTACTTTTGCGTTTTAGAAAGGGTAGTGAGGGGGGGGGAGGGCTATGTCGCAGGATGCTGCTACAAAAAATGACTGTTCGAGTGTAATAAGGGCAGTGTAGTAGCGGTGTCCACCTATGACTACTAAAGCTTTTGAGGTATCTCTAAGTATCTAATAACTTTAAAAATTGGCATTACTAATACTAGTGTTATAATTACTTTATTACACTGATGTACTTGTTACTATTAACATTACCACACCACAAGAATTTTATTTATTCAACCTTATATTACTATTATATTTGGTACTATCATTTATATTATTTAATAACGCTCTACCTTAGAATTTTTGTTCATAGGTATTTACTTTATTAATCTTTTTCAAGGTTAATAGCTTCGTTTTCTGTAGCCTTTATAGTCTCACTTCCTTTTAATATTACTTAGAAGACCTGAAGCTGTTTAGAATCTGTAAGGGCGAATAATAACTTTTATTGCTTGTTATTAATCTAAGTTCCTTTTAAATTCTTTAATAATAGCTAAGAAGTTAGCTTTACGTGCTCACTGCTCGTCTTCAGCAAAAGGAATTACTATTTAAGTAAATATATATAAATATTAAGCTTGATAAGCTTGAGTGAGGTTAGCACACCTACCTACCGCTCTTCCTATAACACTAACTTAAACCTATATCCAATTGTACTTTCACTCACGTTGTTAGCTAGGAACCAACCACTTTAAAGAGGCTAAAGGTAAACGCGTATTATTTTTCTGAAGAAATAATCGAGATCTAAAAAATATTTTCGTAATAGGAACTATTTCCTCATCTAAGTTATGACATAGAATCTTACGTAATAATGTTAAAAGAATGTTTCACCAGTTCAAAAGGCTAGTCAACTTAAGCATCAAATTACGAATATTGTCAAGATCCCTGTATCACGACTACGACACAATATAACTCGTAGGTCTTAAATCATTCAAATTATTCAAATATAAAAAAAGGGGAAAAAAAAATTCATCACTAGGGTGTCTATTCTTTAGTGCCAATATAACCTTAAGCCCTTGATAATCATATGAAATATTAACTTTCAATAAGAAACAGAATAAAAATCCATATGAAAAAATTGGAAAGCGAGAGGCGGCCTGTCTTCGCTAAAAAATAGAATGTAACTCTTTAACCTTTACCATTGCAGGCCTTGTCTAACATAAATAAAAGTTACGGTTAAGCGCTTCGAATAAAATCCTTTTAAGAAAACTATTATAAAGTCCTTTTTAACTATAAACGATAGATAGTTAAACATAAAAAAGTAAGGTAAGTTGACAAAGTATGGTGATAACTTAAAAATATTTATTAAAAACTCAATATTAAGAGAATGCGAAGACACAAAAACTCAAATAATAATTTTTAAAAGCTCCGCAGTACAATATTTTTATGCTTTGGACTTCTTTTTTGAAGTTAAGGCAATCTTTCTGGCTGTTGTAAACGTAATTAACCCCTCAAAAACAAATTAACACAACATAAATACCTGGCTTCGGCTTTTTAAAACAATTCCACGGGTAATCCTTCAGTTTCTAATAAAACAAAAAAATTAATAAAAAGATTTAAGGCTCAAAATACACAGCTGAAATATAGTTTAAAGGTATGACTATAAAATAGATAAGCAAATTGGACCTCTTCAAAAGATTTTATGTGCCCGATGTTTTTCATGTACCTTTGTGCAGCAAGGAAATCCAAACGCACATCTTAGCAAAAAGTAATTTTCGCATATAATGTGGTATATAAATCATATATGCAAAAAGTTTTGCAAACTTACCTGGATCAACGTAATATTTAACAAGTTCAGGGCCAATCCTCTTTCTTGTAAGATACTTTACTCCCGATCTACAATAATTTTGTATAAGTATATAATATAACCTTTTAAAAATTACAACTTTATGTTAGGTTCCCGAGAATTGTAAAAAGGCCTCTCAAACAAAATATTTTTAAAGTGAAACAGTTGATTATTGCTCGGGCCAAACTTGCAGGATGTTTCTCCTATTATTTTGGGCACCACGGGTAGTAAATTAGGCTTAGACATAACCGGTAATCCCGTAATATAAGTCAAGCTTATGCTAAATGGACTACAGGTTACCAGACTATCATCCACTTACAGTGAGGAAATAAAGCTCTTTCGCTCTTTTTGTCTGCATTGCAGAAACCAAATTTAACGAGTCCTCGTGTATAGTCAAGTTTTAACGCAACCGTACAAATTAAATCAGAAGCCTATTAAGAACTTCAGCTTCAAGCATTACCTTTTTGCATATTAGTGAATCAGCATTTTGAATTGTTGAAATATTATCTCGTCTTTACATTATAATAGCACAATTATATTAGTCTGTTTACCTAGTACTATGCTAATTTTAGAAATGAGAAGAGAGCACTATTAAATTCTAACATTCGTAAGTTAGTTAAAGCATACTTTGACTCACTGATGCACTATCCAATGTATGCAATACTAATATCATAGGCCAGCTAACCTCAAATAGTGATACCAATGGTGTTATTTTGGATTACTCGCCTTTGTAAGCATTTTCACTAGTTAATTTACCCTCGTTCACCGGTAGCTTTCGGACGCCTCTATTGACTACTGATACATAACTAACTGTAGCTTCATGACATTGATCATCTCAGATAGATCGAAAGAAAGATATACTGAAAGAATAAACTTAGGTTCGGCCAGAAGTATGTAGACAGGTCAAAGGTAAACGGCGGGTGCAATCTAACAGATTAGTTATTCAATCCGGTATCGTGAGTTGTCACTGTAGCTTAGTGGTTAGAGCATTGTTGCGCAATCTTAAGGTCGCGGTTCGACTCCCGTCGGTTATAACTCGCAGTTTTCTGGTTTATTGGTTATGTGTACAACTTACCTACAAACAAAATTCTGATACAATTATCGCTAGTACCTGAGCAGTAGCATTAGTAGAGTAAAAACCAGTGGCTTAAGTCTATAATACAGTTCTCAAAAGAAGCGTGTGGCACCATGCTACATCGGACAGCCAATATAATTTAAACGCACCGCTTGAGGTGTTGGTAGCCTTTACCCTCTTGTTTACTAAGGTTGCGACCTGTGTCAAACAAAAAAAAACTCTAAAGACCCCTTATAATTGTTTTCTCTAGCTCAAAGGTCCCTGTGTAAACACAAAACTTAATCCACATAGGATCACGTATTTCTAGTCATTTGGTGTAAAACTATTCTATCGGTGTAATAATGTTATAATCATTAGTAACTTGGGCAATTACCTAATTTTAGGGGCTCTTCATCTCCTGGAAATAAGTAAGACACTGCTTTTTAATAGGTTTATATTCATAATCTAATTTTGTAGCTTAGCTTAAAGGTGGTTAAAACCGGACCGCTATAGGTTGTGTTTAAAGCAATAAATGATTGGAACTGTTCTTATTATTGTGAACAGTAAAGGCGCCAATAAATATCCTCGTGAGCCCCCTATAGTTCGCTAAAATGAAAGTTGCGTTATCTTGAATACTGAATAAAAATCCTTTAATTGAGGATGTTAAGACTCGATACCTTAATAAATGATTTCCTGCCCCTTAAGGTGGGCGTCCGCTTTTTGGCGTGGTGAAAACCTAACAGAGGAATGAGTACAAAGCTCTATCAACGAAATAGGAACATCCAGTTGGGTCGACCCGTACAATGAGTTGTAATGCCGTATCTTATCAGTCACCTTTTTAACATCTAGAAGTACGAACGCGTTGACCTTTTACTATTTAAGGCTTTAGCTACGTGCTCAATAACTTTAATAGCTTGACTTATGCACTACTAGAAAATTTTCCCCTCTTAGCTCTTTCTTGGGTAGGTACTAGAAAGTTATTGTAAAACTATACACTTAACTAAAGCCCTGTTTTTTTAAGTTATCAAATACAGTTAAATCGCAGCGTTTATATAACTACGTTAAGTTATTTGATTAATTATCTCAATTAATTTTGGGTTATAACGTGTAATTAAGTTACCATTAAAGAAAAAATTTTTTTTAAACATGTAAGCAGCAGGCTTTATACAATTCGTTTTTAACTTTGTATCACTTTAACTTTTGCAATATTTTGATTTATTAGCAGGGAATATTCTGTATACCCCTGGGGCCTTGTTGTGACTAGCTTTCTATCACGAAAGGGCGGTAAAATCAGAGTGTTAAGTACAACCCATAGTAAGCCAAACCATGTAAAAACTGTTATATTTTCCCATACTCTAAAAAGTGATCGCCCACTTTGAGGGGGCAGGAAAATTAAGAGTCTATCAAGCTAAATAAGTAAAACCATCATACTGGGTCGAGAGTTTTTATCATAGCCGGTTAAAAGCACTGAAGCGCGCCTTAAGCTTGTGCGCGGCTGTTTTTTTTCAATCTTGGATTGTTAACTTTGCCCTCATAACTTCTATTAGAGTTTTAAACGAAAACAAAGTCTGCCGTATGTCCTCTCTCTGTGTTTGGTGCGAAATAACGGCGCGGTGTCGTGATAACATCATTTTTGAACTTAAAAATTAAATTTTTTTTAATAATCACCTAACAAAGTAGAATATTGATTGAAAAGCATTCAAGATATGAAAAACACGGGTAGATTTACAGATTTCAACTTTATTTTAACGAAGGAGAATAGCAGTCTTGAATCTATTATATATGGCGAAGAGATTCCAGAAATTGCTTCCGATGAAGAAGGCCTTGCAGGCACCTATGACCGTACTTTGCTTAACCAGGTTCTTATTTTACGGTTGCTGCAGCCAGCATAAATGGTGTCACACTTACCGCTGGGCTTATTTTCATAAAATCAATTCACTTTTGCTTTCTAACCTCCAAGAGTTCACCGGAAAGTTACACTGAAGAAAATAAGGAGTCTAGTCAGCAGATTTCAAAGGTTTTGGATGAGTTTGGAAGTAAATATTACAAATTGTTAATAGTTTTTTACTTTTAAATTGTTTTTTCACTTTCATAAACTAACTTGACAGTTATTTTCTAATTTTATATCTTATATTTTGCCTCTTATTAATGCGGTATATCAAGATAATAGCCTGGAGGGATTGAGTTTTGAACGGCCAGATGAAGTTAGTTAGTTAGTTAGAATTTTTACTGTTACATCTAGCACATATACTAACTTTCCAATCTATTTTTTAAAACTTTAAATAAATATAAAGTTATATATATATAAAACTATATATTCAGCTATTTCTAACTTAATAGCATTCCTTATGTTAACTAAATTATTTGTTTAAACCATTTTTTTACAGAAAATTCAGTCCGAAAATTTTACCAAGCTACAAGAGGTCCTCAATTAAATTTTTAAGAATAATTAGTAAAGCTATTCCCCTCTTGTTTTCAATAGAAAACTATTTGCCTAAATATACCTTTTTAAAATAAGTTAAAAGAGCTAACGTTACTTTGTTTTTAAGTTTGATATATAATTGTTCGATACCAAATCATGTAATGTGTGGTTGCTTTACCTGCAAAGTGTCGTTGATGTAGGAATATAACACAGTTATTATTCTATATTATTATAATAAGTGACTTCTCGTTTTAATCCGAGCCAAGAATTAGAATTTAACTTCTAAGTATTGAGTGTATAACTCTCACCTTTTGATCTGGTCATTCTTTAGATAATATAAAACATTTTAATTTGTATCAGATTGTTCAATTAAGTTTTCATGTGTAGTACAAACTTTATTTATTAAATACTTTTAATAGTGAAATTAATCCTTTTTAGAGTCACTAGAATTAAAGTTTATATAAATCCTAGAGGTAACGAAATTAATTAAAATTTATGGAAAAATTATTAAAATTTTTTTAAATATAACTTTTAGTGAGAATTTTTTTTTTGTTAAAAAACATAGTTAATGGTGATTTGAGCTTTTGAATTAATAAGTCAGAAGGGTTTACCTATAAAAAACTGGTTATTTCGTGAGACCATTGTGACTTTATTTGAATACTCTGTTAAATAATATATGAAAGAATGAAAAAGTAAACATTTAGTAGATTACTGTGAATCAGTTTATCAAAAAATTAACCTTTTTCTTGGAGTATGTAACGAATTTTGCAAACTATATTGTTTCAAGTTACTTTATAATTTTTTTTAAATTTTTTTATAGGTAAAAGAAACTTTAGAAGTCGAAAGTAAAAGTTTACAGCTAAATTCCAATAAGATTGACGACTTTTTTTTTCTTTTTCCGAAAGTATCATATATACATGTAATAAAATTTTTATTATTAACTACTCTAAAAAGGATTCTTTGCTGGTAGCTAAGGCCTTGAAGGTTAATACTAATTTGCTTTGATAAAGTTAAAAAGGTCTTACTATTCCGCTGCTCTCTAAAGATGATTAAGCACAGAAACCATGTGATAGCTCATTTAAAAAAACACGTGGAAAAACAAGACAGAAAACTCGAGTACTAATTTGTTTGCTGATATTTGTATTTATAAATAACAAGTAGCCCATGTTACACTAGCGACTGTTTAAATCAGCTTGAAAGACTTAAAGCCCAAGTTCGAACTAAAGATTTAATTATTGACAAAATTTTCAACGATCTGAAGGTTCTTGCTTTTTTACAAAATTCGTTAAATTATTATTTTAATTAATGTGAGTTGTTATAAGTACTTTTTACCAATTTTACATTTCTTATTTGAAAAGAAGCTTTCTTATTTTTTTTTTTAATTATTATTTTTTAATAGTTTGTAAGTCCAGCTATATAAATAATAACCTAATTATTGACATAAAGACTGCTAAACAGATCAGCGAGGTTTATTTGGGACAAATCAAGTTGTTTAAATTAAGCGGGATTGAAAAAAACTTTCTTAATGAAGAAATAAAAGGCTGTAGCTTCGGCCGCGATTGATCTATCGTCTATTTACCACAAAACCAGTGAAATATGTTTTTATTTAGAACTTGAAAGTTATTTCTACCAAAATATTACCCTTAAAAACTTTAGTAAGTTGTTTGTGACAAACCATGTAGTAGACCACTCGTTGACAAAATATTTAAGGTCAACCATGACGTATGGGTACACTTGTGTAGTTGCTCTAATTGCCTTAAAGTAATAATACTTGGGCAAAAGAAAGTTATAAAAACTCTTCAAAGGTAACGACCATACTGGGAATATTTGTAGCAATACAAGAAAAGTATTAGAAAAAAAGGAGGTTAACGAGATTATTTTCTCTTTTCCCGTTCTAAATTTTAAAGTCTAATATAAGGTTATGTAAGTCAAGGTTTTTAGTACTCGCTTTCATTAAATTACTACCTGTATGGACTAAAATTTAAAGAATCCACTTTTCTAACATAAACGAGCCATTTTAACAATTCTCTTAAAAACTTAGTTAATAAGTTGCATGGGTAATCTTAATCTTAAAAACTTTGAGTTATATACCCACCTTTGCTACAGTGCTCTTTTAAAATCAAGTTAGATCTTAAATAACTTGCTGTTAGCAGACATGCGTCACCTAAAAAATCTACCTAAAACCTTTATAAGGCATAAAAATTCATTGGTAGAGCAGAAGTTAAACCCAACCTTCCTTTATTGCAATCTCCAGATAAAAAAAGTTTTTAATAGCAACACAGATTTTCAAATAATATTTTAAGATCTTTGAAGCAACTGCACGTATTTAGTCTGCAACAAAAACAATTTTTTTTGTTGGTGCATCAGAGCAAGTTCCTCTTCTTCCAGGGCAAAGCTGTACTGCGCTAGAGAACACTTGGCTCTTGCTAATTCCTACAGAGAGTGTTAATCATTCAGCTTTATATATCCTATATGACTTTGTAGTCAAATACGTGCAGAACAAATCAACTACCAAGGTGTAATCTTCAGAGTTATTATATTCTAGCAGGGACAAGGTTTCATTATTAGATCCCTATTTTAGAAAAGTGTGATAAAAACTTGTGTTTGTTCATGTAAAAACCTTATAACAGTTAAAAAAAATTTACTAGAGTTGAAGAAAAAGGTGCAGGTTTAGCGGCACATTCCTTCCCACATGCAGCCTCAATATTAGCCAAAATGTCAGTATTTTCTATAGAATTGATAAATATATTATATAATATTTCCCCCCGTTTAAGTACAATAAAAATGCCTTTCTTTATTCTCTCAATTTTAAATTTTAGAGTTGAAATTTTTTCAGTGTACTTCTTTTTAAACCTCGAGTTGCCCTGAAGTTTCGCTTGAAGTTCTGTAGTATGAATTTAAATTTTTTCAATCTCCAATGAATGCACTTAATTAAATAACTTGATTGTACCTAACGGTATATAATATTAAAATCATAATAGTTATAGTTCTCAGAATTAACAATACATAATTTAACGACCAAACAACTCTAATATATACAGAGTGAATTTAAAAAGTTAAACAAATAACTTTTTATAGCAACCAACTTTTCCTTTAGCAAATCATTCTCCTGTTTTTTTGCCGCTAACTGGCCTGTAAAACCGGACAAGCGGGTTATAGCGACTAACTTTTGCTAATTGGTTAATAAAATAGCACTCACTTTTCAGTTTAAGGAGCTCGGAACTGCTGTTCTCATGTCTGGTTATGTAATAGTCGTTGATCAGCATGGCGTTGGTAGCCTGTAGAATTGGTAAACTGATAAGTAGACACAAATGTGGTTAAGTGTATTTACTTTCAACTCTTCTAACTCTTTGCCCTCTGCGGAGGTTATAGCGGTGGCCCCCCCGCGAGATGGTGAGGAGGCTGCTTGGAAAAACACATCACTTCCTTCTAATAAATATAAAGGGGAATAAGGTTTCCTCATTTATTGCTGTTTATGCTTACCACTGATGGCCTCCCTTCCATCGTCATATTTTCTTATTTCTTGCTCTCTCCCGCCGCTTTTATGATATTCTCTTGGTTTCTTTTCTTCTGTTTCCTTTCTCTTGAGTTCTTTTCTCTCTATCTCTTTTTTTTCTTGTTCTTCTTCGACTTCTTTGCTTTTTCGCTCAGTAATAGCCCGTTCCTTCTCTTTCTTCGCCTCCTCGAGTTTGTTATCTCCAATCTCTTCTTTTCTTTTATAAACTTCGTTTGGTTTCCCAAATTCTTCCAATTTTTTCTTTATTTCAACTTCTTGATTGGCAACTAGCTCTTTTTGCCTCTCTCGCGCAGTTGTAACGGGACAAAAACTTTTTTGAAGTCTTTCAGAGCCACCTCAGAGATAAATATAAAACTGAATATCAGTATATTTTTATAAATTATTAGAGGAACCAAAAGTAAAGTCTTCAACGCTCCTAGAGTCGTTTTCATCTTTCTTTTCAAAAATATAATTTAAAGATTCTACCAACTCAATAAGAATATAGTTAAACCTTTTTATCGACATCCTTTGGAGTTACTAAACTCTGCGCATTTATTCTGTTATAGACAATTATGAACTTTAAACATTATTATATAAATTATGTAGATCTAGAATACTTTACAATAAAGGGTAAACTTTAAGATTATATAAGTTAAATATAACTCGCAAGGCTTTAAATATTTTTAAAAACTTTTTAAAAAAAAAATAAATAATAGTCAGGTTTTTTTTTATTTAACCTTAAAGTTTTCTTAGTTTACTTATAATAAAAAAAACAAAATCAAACACAAAAGCATCGCCGGACGTTGTAAAGCTTTTTGAGGTGCTTAGATTACTCAGGCCACTTAAACAGCTAAGCGCGTCTTCCTCCTAAAATAAAGAGATATAGAACGGAATATAATCTAAAATTATAAGTTAAAAATGTTAAATTAGAAATATTAAGATAAAAACTTTAGAAAATCAAAGTAAAACCAAATTAACAATAAAATCTTTAACATAAGTACATATCAAAAAAGTTTAGCATCCAACCTTAACTTAAAAATTATTATTAAAGCAACTATAAAATACCAAATTTTTTTTAGAAGAATTCAAAAGTTTCCAATTAAGTGCGCTTTTTATAATTTTTAATAACTTATAAATAAAAAGTAAGAACGTTTCAAGGGAAAATCAGTTATTTTCTAATTATTATTTATATATTAATAATTTTTTGCTACACAATTGATTAAAAAAAATTTAACCATTTTATTAGCCACTAATTAAAACCTTTTATAACTTCGATACGATTTTTATTAACTAATATAAACGCTGCAACAACTTAACTAGAAAAGATTGCCTCATACTATAAAATAAACCGTAAAAGTAATCTCTAAAGCTTAAATAAGCCCTGTGCAATGATAATCACTTATAATATTATAAAAATAATTGAAGAAACTAAAAAAGAGAACCTTAACATCGTCTTTGAGAACATGAGCAACAACGCTCGCATGGAGGTAACACCTGTGTATAATAGAAAAAAAGATATCGCCAATAGTAACTGAAAATAGCATGAAAAAGACGCAACAGTAAAATTACTAAAATTTTAAGGATAATAGTCAGAATCGATCTAATCAAGAACAAAATAACTCTTTTTTAAAAATTAAAGAGCCAGCTTCACAGAATAGAAACAATGTGCCAAAATATAAGTTTAGTCATCGATAAAGAGGAAAATATGAAATATAACCACGGGATACGCTGATATATAAATTTTATTAAAGTATAATAACTAAAGCTAGTAACGCAAAGAAAGAGGAGAATTTAAATATTCAATATATATATATGATATACAACTTTAGAATAGCCCACTTGCTTTCTTTAGGCGCTAGTTCGACAGTTAGATTTTTTTCTTGAGCTATATTAATAATAAGTAAAGAGAGTGCTCAAAAACGCTATAGAAACGTGAAAAATAAGTAAATATTAACTTGTTTACGTATTAAAATTTTTTAAAAAAGTTTATACTAGCCTATGATTTCAACCAACTCTTTACAAGGGAAGTTTACTCTCAGTTAATGTTAGATTATGATTAAAGTTACTACAAATATTTAGCTTTTTTACTACTCTCTAACAGTAAAACAACAGAAAACTATTTTGTTCAAACATTAACGGTTTATTAAGCGTTAAAGTTGCTGCTTTTATAAAGTAAAACATCTCAAAACAAAAATACGAAACGATCTGGTCTCCTATTGGTTTTAGAGATGAATGAATTAGTAACAAAGTATATATAGCACGAATATGTTATAATTAAAAATTTATTAAAAAAAATAATATACAAATATGAACTAAACTATTTACCAGCTCCGAACCCCCTCAAAAATTTAGTAGATATTAAGGACAAACCAAAAATATTAAGGTGAGGGCTCAAATCCACCACGTTAGCGCAGACTTTTTTCCTTAAAAACATTTTATCCTTGTTGTTCTATTATAAGGTATAGTTAATTTTATAATTTAGAAAAAAAAATTATAAATGTTTTCAACCCAATTTTAATGTGATAAAACAATAATAGTCTTTTTTCTCACTAACAGAACATATTATGCATTGCAAACATTATATATTTATTAATGACTCGATATCTAAAAGTATATTCAAAAAAACTTATTCGTAGTTTAATTTTTTTTATGACCAGTAGTGAAATTAAAGTTTATAACTGACAATGAAAAAAACTACACGATACTATATATAAAGTTAACCTTAACGTAGACCAAAGCAATCTTGTATTCCTTTTTTTCGAATTGATTATTGGGTAACTTTAGTAAAGTAGAATTCATTGAAAGTTCTTCATTAAAGTTGATAACCCCTTTCTTATTATTCTTTTTGAGCGAAAAAATACAAAGTAAACGCTTAAGTTACAATTTCAATTTAGCGTTAATAAAAATTTAATTATTTATTAGTATTTAAAGAATAAAGTTTACAGTCATGGGTATGAGCAACTTTTCGGTGGTCTCCTGGTTTTTCGTTTTTTTTTTCCAATTAATAGTAAATCTGCCATCCAATAAGGCACTTTCTTTTTTAAACTAAAAAGGGTATTACCAAAGTATTTGTTTGCATTAAACACTACTTAACTGTTACTTAAGAATAATAAATTTTATATTACGATATAACTTTCTTAAAAAACCAAAACGTTACTCTGGAAGCAAAGTAGTTAAAAATTTTTCGAAATAAAAAAAAATTAATTGAATACATCCATCAAACGAAGAGAAATACTACCTCTAATTCACACTTTTTTATTTTTAAAAAAATTTGCAACTGCGTGGCTGACCTTCCGCTGCCAAATAATACTCCCCTTTCCTTTTGCAATTTTAATTTAAGTTTTTTCATATTTTTTGCTCAAAGAACGTGTACAAAGCAACAATATCAAAAGTCGAGGATAAAATCCTAAGGTCAAGGCGTACTGCACTCTAAACAACTAAATTAGGAAATACTGTGGTTAATGGCTGAAGGTTGAAAACCCTTTATAGTGTCCCCACCATGCTAAAAGGTGGGCGCCCGCCTTACGGGGCAGCAACTCATTATTAAGGTACCAAGTTCTAACAATGCAAATGAGTAAATCACTAAAATCTGTACTTTTTCTTAGAATATATTTTGAGGTGAGTCCTAACTTTCTTAATAATTATAATTGTATTATGATAAATTTGAATAGGCCTGCTATATCGTGATATATATTTAAGGTATATAACAAATTATCAAGTTAAGTTAAATATTCGTTATCGGAGGAAAAAGTTAATGGATTTTAAGTATTGGAGGTAGTGTTGTTAATGTGGCGGTCATATGCCTCTACTCACTGTTCATGACAAGCTTAAACCGAGTGCTAATAAGTTTACTGCTTTCAACGTCTTTAATAGTTTTAAGCGCAATAACAACAATAATTTTTCAATCTATGTTTTGCAGGGCGGGCGTAGAAATTCCTATCTATTTTTTAATAAAAGTAATAATTTCTTTTTATGAAGCTTTAGAAGCAAAAATATAGAACTTTGCTTGGTTAAGCACACTGCTACGCAAAGCACGGAAACTACGTACGTGATAACCTTTAAAGATACTACTGTTCGAGAATTAAAGTTTTTTAAGAACTTAAGTTTATACAAAAATACGCGCTTATTAAGTATAAACATAAAAATTAATAACAAAAACTATTATATTTATAATACTTAAATACTACTAAAAAGGGTTAAAAGAATAGTAAGCGCCCTTTATGTAGAAAAAGATCTTATCAAAAGTCACATAGTAACATATAAACACATTTATAACCATAATAATACAACCACTAGTAAAGTTATTAGTTAAATATTAGGTTAGACGACCAATGTTCATCTCTTTAAACTCTCTTTTTAGGTTTCAAATAAACCTTTTTTAATTCTGTTAAGTATATAAAATGAATAAATAATTTTTTTTTAAAAGGGTATAAACTTTACTCTTAATCATTCTTCAAATCTAGAATTTTTTTTCGTAGACGGTTTACAATAAATTCAGATTCTTGTTCGAGCACATTTTCAAGTTCAACTTTTTCTCTATTGACCTTACACACGGTTACGAATTAGACTTAAATACAGTAGACTATTAGAAATAATATTTATTTAACAACCCTCTTGAAGCGGAAAATCTACACTTACCTTTTCTACCTCAGCTTTAAGTCTCTCGGTCTCCCTTAAACTTTTATTGAGGTCATTGTTTAAACGAAGAGTTATGTTTAACCTTTCTTCTTCTAGTTGTTTTTCAAGATCACTTTTTTCTTTATAAAGCTTTATAAGTTTTAAAAAAGTAAACTATAAAGGTCGATTTTTAAAACTAGAAAAAAAACTTGATCAAGCTTTTTTTGAAGCGAGTTAGTCAGATATTCTTCTTCTTCCTCAATAGACAAGATAAGATTTTCCTTTTCGGTTCTAAAGTCTTTAATTTTCTTTAAAAAGGTGTTAGACATGTATTCCTCTTCTTGCTCGACTTCTGAGTGCTATAATAACGTATGTTTATCATTAAAATAGTAACTTGTAACTTTTAAGATGTTTAAGTATATTAATAGTTTTATATAAATAGTTTACACCGACCAAAGCAACTCTAGATGCCTTCAACGCTGAAATTTCGTTAGTTAAAAATTTGGCTTTCTCCCTTTCTTTGGAAAGTTCAGAAGTAAGTCTCTTTACTTCTAGTGTAAGTTCAGAAATAAGTTCGTCTTTATTTAGAGCCAAGGAAGCCATTTACAAAAATGTGCTGATGCAGTGAAAGTTTACAAATTTAATAGTATGAAGTTTGACCTGCGGTGGTAAGAAGTTTGCTGGTAAACAGGTCGTTCAAACGCACCTACGGGGTAACAAAAGTAAACATTTAAGGGCGGTTTGATCCGAAAAATAAGGGAAAGCATAAGCTTAGTCGGCGAACAAGAGGTCAGACTAAAGCGTGTGAAATTTACTTTATCCAATCAGAAATTTTTACTTAGATAAAATGTTTAAACCTTAGTCGGGAAAGAACAAAGTGCCTATTAATTATAGTTCCTCTTGGAGATACAAGGAAGTTCATCATTAAAAAATATTGTGGCAAAACAGGTTTCCCCCGTAAATATTTGTTATTATTCCAATAGCAAATGAGTTGTGAGACTTGAACAGCTTTATAGCCGTCACTACCCATTGGTTCGTAGTTTATTTTTGTATACGTATATTTATTTGTTTCAGTAATAATTAACTTCCGGAAGGCACCTCCTGACCGGGGAGGTGGGGTTGGTCTTGTATCTGTGGCATTCCTCTCCCTGTAGGAATTCGGGCCCTCTACTTTTTCCTCTTTTCTCCAGACCTCTGATATGCCATCATAACTCTTCGGGGCCATTACTGGTGGCCCCTTGTGCCTCAACAGCTCTCTAAGGAAGGAACACAGATTAATAGATTTACGATATTTTTGGATATGGGCCGTAGTTGGACAGTAAACCCCCATCCCTCGACTCCCCTTCTTTTTTTTGGTGTACTTGTCTAGCTTGCTTAGAGAAGTTGCTTGTTCTCCAACTACTGTCTACGTTAAGCAGGTTAAAAATTCATATTAAACGAAGGTTTAAGTTTATACAGGTCAAAAAAATATGTAAATGTTAAAAAGTTAAATTGTCTCACATCTAGCACGAAAGAGAGCTGCAAAAGCATTACGCTCCTACATTACGTTCCTAGTCGTTCAGAAATCCCAAGATAATAGGCTTAACCTGAGATGTAAATTTCACCTCTATAAATTAATCTTCTTTCTCCATAGTAAGGAGCTCCTTGAAAGTAAAAACTAATTATATTTCTACAAAAGCAAAGTGAATGAAGTAGAATTTCTATTGAACCCGTTGAAGCGACAATGAACTTAAAGATCCCAGCCTGATTCCTTGAAGAAACCCTTTAAAGATAATGAAACCTATTGCATTTTATCCGACTTTGAAGATAGGTTTAAATAATTGATCGCAAGCTTCACTCATATAGCGAAAGCTACACCTCACAAAGCATAAAATTTAATAAACTTATCTACGGGCTTCTGGAAAAGAGAATTGGAGCAAATTGAGGGATGGTTAACAATTGCCTACAATTAAATTAAATGACTAAGGGGAGGTCTTGAAAGCATTAACTAGGACCAGTTACCATGGTAAATAAAACGCAAAAAGCGTACCATGCTTACTTAAGAGAAATAAAGAAGACTTTATGTAAAAAGAATGGCCATCCTAAAAGAAAAAGCAAATTATTCGCCAATTTTATAAAACAAACACTCCTTGCAAACAGGTTATTAATAGAGAAACAGCTTTTACTTCAGCACCTAGTAACAGTATTATATATAACGACAGACAGTATACTAGATATTAGCTGTCGTGTGGTTTATAATAGGAAACTTGTTGAAAAGTATAGAAAAGCAAGAACTGTCGGAGATTTCGAATGCATGAAGAAAAAAGTAAGTAAAGCGATTCGTAATCCCGAGTCTAATATTGTATTGTAAGCGTGGAAAAAGTCTGAGTAATCTTACAATATTTGATGTCAAAATTGCATTTTTAGTAAAAAAAAAAATTGCCATCGGGAAGAAAAATTGGTTTATATTATAAAATATTTAAAACTTTTGTAACCATAATTTAGCACGAGTGGCGCGAAGCATTGGGCATGTTGAGCAAATTAGAAGTGCTAAACTGATTAAAAAGCTGGGATTGAAATATATGGAGATAGTTAGAGACATAATTTGAAAAATTTCCGCAAAAACTATTTAAAAGAAAGTAAAGTAGGGGGAGACACCGTATTGCCATTTAGACTTTTGAAGAATATTGACTTAACCTCCACGGCCTTTGATCCCCCCCTACCCTTTTCATCCTTGAGCGGCGTAAGATGAGCTCGACATATTCTCTGACTAAAATAGCTTAATATATGGCATACCTTTGACCTTAAAGCCGTAAGAGTTTTTTGAAATATTGCGCAAGTAGTACATAATAAACGAATAATAAGAGCACCAAACACGGGCTGGTAAATAATAATAATTATTAAACTAAATAATGTAAAGCAAGAATAAGCTAAAAAAAGTACAATCAAAACTAAGGAAACAAAAAAAACTTTACTGGCCTTAAGCTTCTCGTCTAAGACTTAAAAGTAAGGAAAAATTTAGGTGTTTGAGGTAATAAACACGTGCACAAATCCATTACTTAAAGCAATAAAACTTGAATTTAAGTCATTGTAATAATTATTATTATGGTAACGACAAGTATTTAATTAGAAACCAAGTCACAATTAATAATTCTGTGCAATAGCCAAATTTTCTTTAAACGATTATGTAGAGACTTAAGTGTCTGTGAAAAAAGCCAGCTAACTTTGAGCAATATCGTATAAATACAAAACAGACCGAGTCTCAAAACTTAGCGTGACAAGTCTTAGTTGCATAATTTTTAATTTTTTTTAAATATAAAGCAGAAGTACGAGAAAAAAAATGTACTAATAGCATTTCACGAAAGCGTCGATAGCATGCGCCTATCCAGGGTGTGCTTGAAAGTATTCAACTGCGGCTCGATCTCTACTTGGCTGTAAACAGTGAACGCCTGATATTTATAAAAAAACATTAAAGTTGCGAATATCCAAGTCTTTATGAAAAGTTGTTGTTGCGAAAAAAGTATGACGCACTTGTTAAAAATTTATTTGTTTACGCACTTGCAGTGCTGCCACAGCTTTCATCGCATTGTATGTCCAAACAAGTGAAGCGCATGCTATGAGATGGATTCGTACAATTAGCACATATAAGCATAATTTTTGCGCAAGGCCACGCTGCTATACGCGCAAAAAGACGTGTGTAGTGTGCTTGTGTAGCTGTCTTAACTTTCGCTGCGATCTTCGCGACGGAGTCTTGCTTTTTTTTATTTATTCTTTATATAGTTGCTCGGTTAAATCAAGAGTGACTGCTTTTGCTAATAACTCAAAATATATTGCGTAATTAGTATTTAGTTTCCGCAAAAAAATCTTGTTCTACTGAAGTAGATCGAAAAAAAGATAAAAATTATCGGTTTTTTACTGGCACTGTATCCTTATCCTCGACCACAGTAGAACTTGGAGTAAGGCAATTTTCCGGAGGCTGGGGTGCAATAGGGAAGAAAACCTACAAAGTCTTAACATATTTAGTTTTTCTTTAGTAGAGCATTCTAATCACTTTAAAGCCAATAATTTATACTAAGTTTACCTATTTGCTCTGATTATAGAGGTTACTGCTTAAAATGGTATAGTAATAATTATGCTAATTCTTATAAAAAATTACACTTGTAACATCTTACAACTGCCTAATTATATGGACTCCTAGTTCCTACAAGGTTCACCAGCCTTTAGCTAAATTCTAGAAGATAACTCTTCTCTATTGGTAAACAAACTGACACTTTGAGTCTGTTTAGTTATCATGAAATAGTGTCATGCACTAGTACTTACTTTAGAGTTTACCTACTTAGGTACTATCACTGTTTTGATTATTTATTTGTTTTTAATTAAATAATACTTCTAAAACTACCGAGTAGAAACACATAATTAAGCTTCCCAAAATCTTGTATATAGAGGGGGCTCCTCTAGTTCCAATGAGGAGCATGTGCTTGCATCCTGCTTTTTCTCTGTAGCTTTGTCTTATTTTTGCGAGGATAAGCTCTGGTATTCTTGACCAAAGCGAGCTTGGCTACTCAACTGTCATAAATTAGGGTTCTCCCTCAACTGTATAGGCCTTTATATAGTGTATTAAAGTTCTTTTAGCTTATATCTTTCGAGCCGCATTTTAGTCAAGAGCGCTCTTTAGCGTAGTGAGGATTGCCTTGTACCCTAGGATAGGGTGTGCTGTCGTTTAACAACATAAAAAGGTCGCTCTTAGATAAATATGCGCCTGTTTGAATGGTACTCCGCGGCGAAACCTATAATATCTAATAGGTATGATGGGTTGCTGTGGATGCCAAATTTTAAATGGAATTCTAGTTCAACCTGGGTTTAACTCGGCTAGGGACATGCTACCCTTTATTATGAGTTAGGAACGGCTTACTTGGGTTTTGAGCTAACGCAACTCGCTTGCACTCATCGGATGTGCTGGGTTAATTTAAAATATTTCTTTGGCTTTGTAAGCACGCTTTTGTCTACCTAAAGTAATTACCTTTAAGTTCAGTATTAATTGGTAGAAGAAACAAGCTGGAATATACGACTTTATTTTCTTTACTAGCCAATATCTCACCAGGAAGCACTGATTTTACTTATACATTCCAAATAAACAACACTCATATAGCTCCTGGCTAGACACATAATGGGATATTAAGGTTTTCAGAACAGCGTTCGTTTCTACGCCTATTATTTAGGGGTAATGACCTAATTGTTAACTGTGACCACCGCGGGATACTCTTTGGCAATTTTTTAATAACTTATGCATAGGATGAGGTAGGACTTTTATTGTGGTTCCTTGTCTGAGAAATAGTAAATTAGGAGCCTTTGAAATAGTGATACACTCTTCAGGGAGATGAGAATTGCTTTTTGTTTTAGGTTACTATATTAGAATTTATGAGGGCGAGGTTTGAAATACGCGACCACCAAAGACCGAAAAAGAGAGTCGAGTGGGTGGGAATTGCACGCACGGCCTTGAGTATGCCCGTCAATGCTCTTAACCGCTGGGGTACAAAGACAACTCTCGATTCCGGCATGATGGTTTTACGTATTTAACCTGTTACACTACACATACTAGCGTCTACCTAGTCACAAGTTAGCACCTACAGGTAAACTAAGGACGGACTTATGTCATCCTATATGATATCCGGGGGTCATTAGTATATATAATTTAAAAAGAAATTAACACCAAAATAGAAATGTAGGTTATAACCAGCCATAAATTATCTTTATGTCGTATTACTCCATTTGATTAAATTATATTTTATATGCTAATATTAATGCTTTGATTAGATTAAATTATTGAAATTCCTTGCTCCTTAAAATTTTTATTAATTTATTTTTTTTCCTATTCCTGTCACGACGACATATTAGTAATGTAACTTTCAAATTTTTATAAAAATTGTAGTAGTTTGTTTAGTTTGAAACTTGTTTCGCTTAGTGATCTGCATAATAGTTATGGTGCAAATGCGTAGGAGGGACTTCCCCTATGTTAATTACAGGTAGCAATCTGCTTGTATGCGCACTAAATTTTGTTAACTAAAAAAATATCATTCATAATTTTTAGTAAAATATTAATACTTGCTAAATCATTGTTAAAGTCTATATATTGTGCTTCACATTCAGGTGATTTGCTTTTTCTTGCTTATCTTTCCAGTGAACAAGGATATATTTTTTGAAATTGTGTTAAAATACATTGCATTTCGATCATAAATATCTCTCAAACTGTATCTCAATTAGCGATTGAGAACAATATATATTAGTATAATTTTTATTATAAGCTAAATTTTAGATTCTATAATTGGTACAGAGAAAAAAGTTCGAAACTTTAGTGCGATAAAATTAATACAGTTTGTATTGTTTTGTAGAATTCCGTTAAAAAATTGGTCAACGCGGGATGAGAGCAATACTAGATGAGCGTTTGATATCGTCCTATACATTGCTATTGAGGAGTTTACTTAATTAAAAAAAAAGGTATTATGTTGATAGATGTCATAGGTCTACTATGAAACTCCACTCCTAAAATGAAAGGAGGAAAAGTTCAACTGTATAGCACAGGCTAGATGACTTATATTAATACTATCCCGTCATGGTATATGAGAGAATTTTTATGGTGTTTAACTTAATAATTGATTTTACTTATATACTAAGATTTTAGCCGCCTCTATATAGCCAGATATAAATAATGTCTTTTTCCTATATCAAGCTGATACTAACTACTACTGTTGGTAGAATTTTTAGAAACTCTTTTTACTTCGAAAAGCTTTATAATATGCCTTGGTAACTTCTATAAAGATTATATCGTTGCAGGATTGTGCACTTAAACAAATCGCCTATAAATCGAAAGATACTTTTTGAAAAAGGCATACCATTTCCAGTTACACTTGTTACTAACCTTTAAATAGTACATGTCATTAATCATGATATTTCGTCCATTAGTTATGAAAATACTGAAATTGTATGGTCGCGTAACCTTTGTCATTTTCATAAATAATGCAAAATACGAATTCAAGGAGTTGGTTTAGCACTGTTCCTTGAGGGATAAAACTCCGTACGAGCTCATAAGTAGCTTAAAAAAGTGCCATAAGGCATCTGCTTCGCCGAAAACAACGATTTGTCGACAGTTTGTTAAGTTTAAGCAGATCGTACAGTCACATAAGGTGCTGAACGCTTTGGAAGTCCAAATGAGTTATTTACTCCATAATCATGAAAGATTCACAAATTTCGTAGATAAGCATAAAGTGAAGTTGAGTGAGTTAGCTGACATCGCAAAGATATCAATGGAACGTGTAAGCTGTATTATGCACAAACTTTAGGTATGAGAAAACTTTATCCGCCGCATGTTTATAAGTATACTGGTTAATTACACTATTTAGTTCCTCGTCCAAATGCACGGTTAGCTAGGCCGATTCACTTGATAAGCAACTAACACTGATGCGGTTCAGATAGCATACTAATGTTCAAGATTGATGAACCTATTATTTTAGTTACTTAATAATTGCACCGAAGGCTCCGGAATAAGCAGTGTTATTAGTCATTACCCATTGCTAGGGGGGTCACAACTTTTGCTTTCGTCTTCGCTACTTGCACATAATATTGTTTTACTTTGGCAACTTAGCTAGTTTCTATAATGCATCACTAAAGGTTTCAACATGCTTTCCCTAGGCTATGTATCAAAATAAATAGCTTCGGAAGGCAATGCCACTATAGATCACTTAAGCCCACGAGAAGAAAGCTAAAGGTTAATTAGCCTGGTCGCCAAACTTGTCAAAAAACAATAAAAGCCCATCCTAGAGCAAAACAGGACTCGCTAGTGAGCACAAAAGCACCAGGCACAAGGTATGCTACTAGTCATCGTGTTTCACCCTCAGATACAGGTAAGCTAGAACCTGCCACAGGCGCCTTTTTACCAATTTTAAGTGTATTTCTTTCGAACCGTGCGTTTCGCAACTTTGGGACCCTCCGGGGTGAGATAGTCCTCTCGACTCAGAGCTTGTATCAGGAAGATACCATAATCACGATTCTTTGGATTACATAGTTAATTAGCTATTTATGTTATCAATGTGTCCAAGTCTCAAGTGAATAGTAGAGTGTGACATGACCCGCTACGAGATAAGTTTACTTGTAAATCTCCTTCAATAGACGGAAGGCAGCAGTGTAAACGGAAAGAGCACTGTAACAAGGACCTTTAATGAAGAAGTCCAAGTTAAACTCGAACCACAGAACCTGCCTAGGGTATATTGTCTGAAGCAGGTTAACCATCTTCCAGAGCAATTTATTACAACCGTGCTTAAGCAACTTTAAAGCTCTCTGTGGCACGACCACCCTATTCACCGTCCGGAGGGGTTAACCATTCCTTTGAAGCCAAGGTACAAAGATATTACATAAGCCTACTTGATGTTTCAGCTAAAGGGAAAGGAAGCCCAGGATGGTAGAGGGTTACTATTTAGCACTAGAGACTTAGGCAACTGCTCTAGGACATGTGTCCGTCCAGTGCACAGATGGATATCCAACGTTGAAGGAGAGTCTAATCATGAAGTAGCTCTATGACAACTACATGCACTTTGTTGGAAATTACCTTAGAGTAGAACTACCGTATTTCTACATAGGGCTGATCCTTTTAGGCCAACTTACTATGCATTTTTACCAATTTTAAGTTAGTTTATATAAATCGGATGGATTAAAGATATAAGCGCTAAGACCTGATTTCACACTTTACTAGGCCACTGGCGCAAGACGCCAAACCTAAGTTAGTTTTTCTACCAATTTTAAGCTAGTAAGGTAGCCAAAGTCAAGGTACTTGGGATGACTCATCTGTTCAATTAAAAAAGCTCAACTTAGTCACCCCTACGCTTGAATATTAGGTAGATGTTCTGTTTCACCCCCTTGAGGGTCCCTTTCAAATCTTCCTTCACAGTACTTAACAGGTTGGTACTTCTCCTGTGAGCTTGTTTCGCCTCAACATAGACTGTTTAGAATCACCGAAAACTTACTACTTACGTTTCAGAAAAAGGTAAAATTGCTACCGTGTAAATTAAGAGAAAAGTTTTACGTTAGTTCAACTAATGCGAGATTAAAGTTAGCTGCCGGAGGGCGTAGCAAAGGCTAGAATTATTCAGTACTTATACACAATTTTTGAGCAATTATTCTCCTTAGAAGAAACAGGGAAGTTTGCCATGACAGCTTGTCGGCGAAGGTAGAGCAAAATTTTCTTGGCAGTTATGCTTAAGAATAAAGTCGAATCAATGACATTACATGGAGTAAAGTTATGCCACTTAACTACTTTAGCAATTATATAAGTAAGTTTTACTTTAGTTGAGCAAAATAAAGAACTAATAATTTTTTAGAAATGCTAGCTTTAAGATGTTCTACTAAAGTCGAAAGAAAAAAAGGTAGAAAAGTTATGTTTCTCCTTTTTACGATCATTATTTCTTTTTGATGAAAATATCCTGAGTGAACTCAGAAGCTACTACTCAAACCTTAAACGCTAACGTCCTGCTATATACTCGCTGCATTTGAATTAAAGTCTTAAAGAATAACCTTTCACTATACTTCATTTTTGCTTTACAATGAAAAAGATATATTATGAATGCTTACATGAAAGCGAAAATGACAATATAAAGGCCTTTTTCAGCTAATGAGTAATAAAACAATGCATATAACTGCAATTACAGAATTTGAATGGAATAGCTGTTTTTAAAACAATAAATTTTGATTGAAGTTTATGAAACTGAAATATTTTATAGAAATAATTACTGTGGGCAATTATTAGAAGCGATACCTACATTTTTTGGCGACTAATTTGTTGTAATAAAGAAATAAGTTATAGCTTCTGTACAGTCCTTTTTTTTTATGGTATATGAATTTACTGGTCCAATGTAGATAGCTGGCCCACCGTTAATAAATTTAATAAGGTTATTTTGTTATATATGTTATACAAAACTTTTAAGTTTAAAATATCTTACTAAGAAAAAGATTTATAACTAATCACAAATTACTTCGAGTAAATGAACCGCATAAAAATGTATCTTATAGTACTTCTAGAGTTTTGAGGGAACAGAGTGGTTTTTAATACTAGTAAATGCGCTATTTTCCAAACTATATATTTACTTTTCTGTTCCCAAGTAAATGGTGCATTCGTTAAAAGTATAGCTTGTAAACCTGCGTATCTATGATTATTGTATGCTTAATTTTTGAACCATTTTCAATAGCTGTGCTAGCGTCCATAAAAGCAACACTCAGCCTTTGTCATATGAAAGCTACAATAGATAATAGTAGTAAACTTACTTTGTAATAAAAAGTTTATATGAGTATTATTTTTAAATTTAATTGTTAATCCATTATTTTAAGTCACTGCTATAAATGATACCAATTTTAATGAGTGGGGGAAAAGGATTCTTTTTGTTAAAATAACACGTTTGAATCTTTGTATTTTAGGTGATAATTAGTAAAGTTACATATTTTCTCATGCAGTAGACCTATTTAATGTTGAATAGCGGTAGGATTTGCGACATTTAGCCCTTTTTTAGAACTTAACCTTCGTAAAAAATTCTCCGTTCTCGTAAGGTGATCGTTTACATAAGTCTGCTGAAAAAGCTAACGCTATCATTTACATACGATAACGACACAACAGAAGTTTAGTTAAAACCGAGGTTAGCAATTGCACCCGAGGGCCCCTTTAATTTTGTTATCTCTGCTCATCCTATCACAAATCCTGAATTCTTATACCAAATTAAGGTGCTAATATATCCGTGACTATACTTAATATGTCCAAAACATTCCACTTAAGCTTAATTTGTATTACATGTCTTCGCAGGGCGTTTAAAGTTCCAACAGTTACCTGGCATGCAAACAAGGATTTATAGGTTATGGATGTAAGTTTAAAGAGTATTTAATAAATCTGTTATTATTTATATCTTGTTGTAGACACTTTTGTACCTTCGACATTAAGCGCAACCCAAAAAAACGCCCCCAGTTGAGTGCATTTATACCTTATAAGGAACACAAGCACTACACTCCCCCTTCAAATAACGAGTAAGTTATCTAGAAATTTCTTTCTTTACTGAAGTAGGGGTGAGCAAAAGTTCAAGAGCCTCCCTTCTCGGAGTTGGGGTTGTTTAATGAGGTTTTGAAAGGCTTGTAACCGTGTAAGGGATGTTGGTCCAGTATATTGCACTCTCCAAATTTATTTTAAGGCGACTAATGTCTGGGTTGTATACTATTAAGAACTCTTCAGCAGTCTCCGCATGTGTCTGTGAAGGAACTAAAAAGGATCCTTCCGTTCCATTGTTAGCCAAATCCCCTGGTTTTAAATCATATAAGCAAATAAGCATTCCAAAATCTCTCAGTTTAAACAAATTTGTATTAATATTTTCACAAGCTTCATAAGTCTGTTTTTAATATACTAACGGATTACCTCATTGCTTTCATTAAAAACTGCGATGGTGAGGGGGTCTCCGGTGCTGTATGGGAAGGGTTTTAACAATTCTAATATTGCGCAAGCGAATCGATTCGAGTGACTTAAATTCTCCCCGGTCGGGCTCATTATAGGGTATACTTGCAAATAGCACTATTGTATTGGTCTACTTTATCCTACCATACCACCTAATCAATGTGTATTTTCTTCAAGTTGTAGCGTAATCAAGATATTCCGCGACTTTAAGGTAAACTTTTTGCTTTGATTTGACAAAGACAACCCGAGTGAATTTTGTCATTTGCACTCTGTCGTTACAGCCTGGAGAGCTCCATTCAATGACCCTCGATATGATCCTTGAAGATTCAAAGCTAGTTCTTCGCTCACTCACGTCGGAATCAGAGTAGTCATTATTTAAAATTCTGCGTATGCGTTCTTTTTTTATACTCGCTTCTCTACAGGTCGCATTTAAGTTCGCGGTCGCTGTCATTATACTTGATGTTTGATTTCAAGACTAATAAACATTCCTTCAACTTATTATATCCGACATCTTTTAAGAAATCATGTCAATTTACAGTGTCCTCGCCGAGGTCTTCTTCTTTTAAAGTTGCAGTGAATTGCGACAGAATTTGAGTTTAATTCTCTGTGGGAACAAGGATTTAGAGGCAAACAAGTTAATGCAGTTTCTAGGAAAAGGTCTTAGAAATTTTTAGTGCTAGGTGGAGAACCTCTCCCTGCAGGGAGGGGGGTATATATGGGTGCATAATTTTTTTTTATCAGCAATGGAGATGAGGATTATTTTTTTGTAATAGCGGGGCAGCAGAGAAAGAGAGAACTGAAAGGGAGAAAGAAAATGAGGAAATATTTTCTCTCTTTAATTTTGAAGGTTGGTAGTTTCCCTAGGGTTAGTAAATTTTAGCCAAGTTTTTAGTTAGCCTCCTAAACCTAAAATCTTGCAGAGCAGTCAAGACCCAGATAAAGTCCACACTTGGATCTCTGAGCTACACCAGTTCAGTAATCAAAAGTTTTGAACAAGTTATTCATCATTTGGGGTAAGGTGGAGTGCCGAACCTGTGTACGTTTACAACGGATTAATCGCACCCAACTAATAGCGTCCTCTTTTTGGAGTTGCGACTAAGCTCAACAGCTACCATTGGAAACCTCTTGGTATTTAACTTGACGCGAAGAAACGAAATTGAGCTTTTAGAAGATTCAGAAGGCATGGCATTGTCCTACCTATCATATAGTTTTTATGGCTACTAAAAATTTTTTTTTAGTCTCCTTAAAAAAGTTAATTCCTTAACTTGTCGGTAGGAGCTACGATTCAACGGTGGGTGCGTTTGGGGTAATACTAGGGATAATATAGCGTCCGGCGTCCTGTGTCGGCGTTAAGCTGCTCAAGATCTAGTCTGAGAAATAAACCTATAATCTCCGTTCTTAGGGATTTTTACCCGGTGAATAATTAGTGCAATAAGCTCTCTAACTTTTTTTAGCTGGTTTTTTAAATGTGAATAAGAGTAAAAGTTGTAGAGATGGTTTATAATTATTAACAAGCAATCCTTTTAGCGCACCATATATAAGGACGAATTAACTTACACTAAACTAGAATTCGTCTGACAAGTGTACGTATATCGTTACCAAAAAGCATAACCATGCAGTGATACAATCAGTTTTTCAACAAAAAAGTCAGTAACCTGTTATTTGTATATTTATCCATAACTAGCCCTCTACACGAACGATGAGCATTAAATAAAATAGGTAACCTTCCTTGTAGGGGCAGTTCAGGACCCTAGTTGTACTAGGCTCTGCTGGTCGATAATTTTCGCTTGTACTTCGAGCTGTTCGCCTTTTTAGTAAAAAATCATCAGTGGCTGTTTCGCAGTAATTGTATAGTTAGACATCAAATTGATTATGAAAAGAAATTTTTAATAATCTGCACTATTTGAAATGAACAACAGTAATTTGCTTACTTTGTATAAGTTCCCACCACATTCTTTGGCAATTTAGTACTTTTTATATGAGACCTATATTTTTTATATGTAATAATATGTATGTTATAAATATTTCTATATTTTATCTTTCCCTTTTTAACAGTTCGCAGAAGGACCAAAAAACTTTAATTTTTGAAGACAACAAAATTGCTCTAGATTGTGGTTTTTTTTTGATTGACCATGTTTTAGTTTTGTATAGAAAAAATTGTTCAAAACCAGTAAACCTATTATTATTTAAAACCTTTTGCTTATTCCAGACTTTAAACCGGATGGGGTTTCGGAACGCACTTTTGTTCGCGTTGGTAAGGTATTTGGATGCTTGGGCCTTTTTAAGGATAAATTGGGTATAGTTATGTTATAAAACATGATGACTACATTTTACCTTAATGTTTTCGTATTTAGGCGCTGTGCTAGTTGTGATAACTTCTTGCGAGGCAGAGGTTAATCTTTCAGGCGCTACCATCTACCAAGTGAAATCAATAGAACTTCATCATGTTTTTAAGCAACGCTTTAGCCACTTTGACTTTTTAAAAGTTTAAAACATTGGTTTTTACGATATACCATTTTTGAGCTAATATACCACAGAGATTGCAAAAATTTTTCGAAGATGGAAGTTTCTACTTTTCATACCATATGGATTTGTCTTTGAGCCGACAGCGTTATCATCAACATTCTTTATCTGACGATCAAGTTAAGACTTTATTTTTATTCTATTAACTTTTAAAAAAAAAGAGACTTGAATTTTTTAAAATTTTATTATTTTAAGATGGCAATTACATATATATTGCAGTATTTTTGGAATAGGAATCTCCTTACGGACTTCTACGAAGCCTACGTTCCTAAAACTTTTTATGTTGAAGTTATACGTGGGTTTGTTCAGTTTCAGACATTATGGGCTTCCGGAGGTTTGTGGCTTCAAGCTTTCTTTTGTGACTGACTTTCCTCGTTATTTAGCTCATCTTTTAATTAATCATATTGTAGACTATAATATTTCGTTTAGCACACTACTTTTTTTTCCCAGTATTATTAGGAAAAATTTAAAAGTCTAAGTATATTTTACAATCCCATTTCTTATAATTATGCTGTTTCTTTCGTCACTTTGATAATAGCCTGTTTTCCACTCATCCCCCCCCCTCCCTTTTTTTTTTTTCTATTTTAAACTTTTTACACTACTTCTCAAGAACGATATGTAGTGGGCCTAATATCCCGCACAAGTTGCAGAAGAGCAGGCACCCGGTTTTTAACACGGGGGATTAATGATGAAGGTTGGTTTAATTATTTATGTTAAGTACGTTCTCCAAGTACTTTTACTATTCTTACTCTTTTGCAACAAATCAGGCTTTGTAGCGAACTTTGTCGAAACCGAACAAATATTGGAAAATAATGGTGTTTTAATGCATAAAATCTCTTTTATAATTTGATTTCCGATAATTTTTGGCTATGAAAAGATAACATCACCTCATTCTGCCAAATTCGGGGGTCAGTTCCTCTTTTTTGGGAGCAAAAAGGCTTAAATGTAAGTTTTTTATAACTCTGTGTGCACCGATGACTTTTACCTTTTGTTCAGCTTGGGCGGCATAAAATTCAGTTTTCCCGTTCTTTGGAGGCCATGCTGCCTGCGTTCAAGAAACATTTTAGTCATTTAGTAAGGCTTTTTTGTTTTTTTTCTGTTATTCACATTGCTTGTGGTGGGCGAGTAGTGTATTTCGGTCCAGCGACTTTTTAGGGTGACTAAGGGTCTACAGGGTAAGAAAGGAATTTTTTACTTATTAATTTCTGCTCTATTATCAACTCAGAATTCCGTATACGGTCCCGTCATGTGTGTGAATCTGCTTGGTGGCAAGGATGCGGAGAAGATGTTGAGCGTTGCTTACGAAGAATATATTGTGCTTTATAGCTTGAAAGTTGGTTTTTTTTATAACTTCATTTTAAGGGGAAACTTGCTGAACTCGGCATGAGCGTTGGATTAGTATCGTTTGATTTTCATGCTGAATGCGGAAGTGGAAAGCTTGATACTCTTTATAGCTTGCTCACGCTCCTTTGTGGTACTCTGCTTCTTTCTCGCTTTCTTTGTTTTTGTAGCCTTTATTCTTTTTTAACTGCTGTTTGAATGCTTAGACACAATTGTTAATGGCAATTTTTTTGTTAAGCACGGGAGTTGCGCCCCTTCCCTCTTGCAGGTTTGAAAGCACGCTTTAACATCGTTTCAAAATTTCCATAACTGCCTTTTATGCCTCAGAAAAACATTTTGCGAACCAACTGCCTTGACTGCCTCGACAGGACCAACATCGTTCAGCAGTCTATAGGTGGCTTTATGTTAGAACTGCAGGTTCCTCCTAATTTTTAAATTCAAATTTTTACGTATCTCTTGTTAAACTTGACTTCTATAACTTTTTCAATATATAAGCTTGACGCGTTGGGCCTTCCCTCTAAATACTATGAGAGATTTTCAAAAGTATTTCGACTAATTTGGCATAACAATGGTATTTTATTGTCTGCCCATTGTTTTTAGCATTCATAAAGAAAATCAAAAAGAAAATAAAGTTCCCTTTATTAAAATGCAGGAAATATGATTAGCAACTACTACACTGGAACAGATGCTTTAAATGTTATTCTTTATTTACTTATGTTTACTATAGGAAATTCACCGGAAACTTATAATAAGTAATACTTGTTATTATTTCCATAGAGTGAGCTTGCCCTTACTGGCAGACGGACAGCTCGCAGCATCGTGAATGACGGTGGCTCTTTCTATTATTATCGATAAATGTTATCTTTACTTTGTTTCGATCCGCATAGGGATAAAGTCGGTCACCCGCATCTACAAGAACAACGTTAAGGATGCCAAAGTCCAGGAGCTTATCGATCTAATACTCACTACTCCTCATCCTTCGTACAGTGCCCCGAACAGGCCTCTGCTGCTTAGTTGACTCTTTTCATACGAACTTTAACCCTTGTTTTCTAAAAGTGAGTTAGTCAGTAAAATTCTAAATGAGCGCTTTCGTGAATATTCAAGGACTGAAGGTTATTTTTTTCATCGATGTGCATGCGTCTTCTTTCTTAAGTCATTTATTAATAATCAAGAGATTCGGTTGTGCATTGCAACGTACAATGTTAACGGCTTAGCTTGCCCGGCTTCCATTTCTTTAGGTCCCTGGTATCTTCTGCATTCGGCAATGTGTAATTTACCACAGCTATTGGCTTATGACAACTATAGGTTGACCGACTATGTGGTTGATGACCCTCCGGACATATATGCCATCGGCTTCCAAGAAATTGTTAATATAGATGTCGGGTAATTTCCTGTTTACATTACTTTTTTTAGTCCTCATAGTATATACAGGAGCATACTTAAAGAAGATTTCTCAAACAGTACTCTTTGGGAGTGCAAGCTGAAGTTGACTCTCGGTTTCTCTCTTATTCGTGGAATACTCACAATATGACTTTGTTCGTTTTGGCCTTAGACACGCTTGGCACTTCTTACAAACTTTTAACTCGGCAGCAGTTGGTCGGTGTTTGTTTATATTTATTTGTGGCCGACTCGCTTCTTTGCGACGTTCATGATGTGATGGTAGAAACAACCAAAGTTGGTCTTCACGGTTTCGCAGGTATTTTTCGTAGTTGCCAGACCTGTTAATATTTAATCTTCATTTCTTCGAGCACAGGCAATAAAGGTTGCGTTGCTGTAAGTTTCCAGGTCAAAGACACGGCGATCTGTTGTGCTTCGGCTCATCTAACTGCCGGTTGCGTATTGCGTGAAACTTCAAAAGTTTTCCTGCTATTATTTGTAATGAAGGGCAACTAAATGTATACGATCGGCTTAGAGACTTGCAGGATATTAATCGACTTACGCTCTTCAAAGGTATTTAATGCGTAGCGCTGACCGCACATCCGCTATTTACAAGGACCTCACGCTTTAAGGAAAGGGAATATTATCACATAACTACGTATTTTGGTTTGGCGATCTAAATTTCCGTATTGACCTGCCTGCCGACTTCATAAGGAAGAAGATAAAAGAAAATTGCTTGCAACCTTTGTTGAAGGTTGTTTCTTTATACCCGTTTGCTGAATGCCAGTCCTTTTTTTTTTAATTTAGAAAGATCAACTCTTGATGTTGTGCTCTCCACGTGGCGCCCTTTCTTACTTCCATGAAGGAAGCATCCACTTTAACCCTACTTACAAATTTAATTTAAATTCTGATGTAACTTTTCTGCGGGTTCCACCATCTTTTTTACTCTTATGCTTTTTAGGTTTATGATACTAGTGAAAAGGCTCGCGCGCCGGCCTGGACAGATCGTATCCTTTTCTTTGTAAATAAGCAAGCTGTCTATGGCAATGTTACACAGTATTATTACAATAGGTCTTATGGTTTTTAAGTCTTTCTAAACATTTTAATATTTTTAAGTTGCTATAGCATTCACCTTATTTTACGCTTAGCTGTAATCTACGCATCTCCGATCATAGGCCCGTCAGTGCTGTCTTCGACATAACTGTGCTCGAAATAGTAAATTCTTTATTTCTAAGAGAATTTTTATCTAACTTTGCATATCTTGCTTATCGCCAGGACAATGATTTACGCCAAGAAATTATTAAAAATTTCTCCTCTTCATCTAGTGGTCACCTTTGTGACATTCCTTCACCGTGATTCTTGTAATACCTATACTGCTTCAAGCTAGATGACAGCAGCCGTTTCAGTTCAATAAGTAGTGCGTCCTCTCAGAACTTAATAGCTCCAAGAAGACCACCTTTACCGAAGAGCTATCAAGTACACCTCAAGAGGTTAATATTTCTACTCCTCTTAACGAGTAGATTATGTATCCATATTTTTTGTCTCTAGTCGCACTGGCGCAGAGGAAACGCTTAGCAGAAGTATTCCGGAATTAAGTCTGCAATCTGGACTTATTTCCAGAGACCCCAGCCCAGGCATTGAAAATGCGAAAGTCATAGACCAACTGTTGTCTTTGGAGAACGAAGAGAATAGCTCGGCTTCTATTAATCCGACAAACGATTTGTTTACTAATTGTAATACAAGACACCGTGACGAAAATTTTTTTCTTCATAGTAATTTTAATAACGGACGTGATACTAAGTCTTCACTTAACCGGGGTATTCATCGTTTCTCGAGGCACTTCGACCTCTTCTGTGTTTTTATATTACTTTTAAAATTAGAAAATTCAAATTATTAGCCGCCTAGAACTCACTGAAGCGCGCTTACAGGAAACTCATAGCCATTCAAAAAAATAAATACAATTGTAATATTTATAAATGATAATTTATATGGCCTTATGCCGTTATTTATGTTTTACATACAGTCTTTACAGTTAAAAAGTATTAAAATTTACATATTATATAATTTATAAGCCCCTAAGGTGGCAGATTTACGAGAACTAATATAGGACTTGTGATTTTTTGGAAGGTTTATAACCACAAGAAAACTTTAAAGTCTAAGTACGTTTAGTGGAAGATAGCGAGCGATAGGGCGGACTATAAGCCCAGTACTATTTGCACTAAAGCATTTTCGAGTTAAATAAGAATAGCATTGATTATTCCTTTGCATTAAAGAATCTAACGCTAAAATATAATTGACTTTTCCTTGTGTGACCACGCGTGCCTACCACGTATTGTACTTTCCCCTACAAAATTCTTGAAATGAAGACTCGACTACGACAACTCCTGCTAAAGAGCTCGAAGTACTTAAGGCTGGTCGAGCACCAAGAAAAGACGTTTACATTTAATATCACTTAGTGGGAGTTTCTTCCAGGGTTTTATCTATCACTTTTTCTTGTGTTGATTCCTAATTTCGATGCATCGTGCCCTAGGATTAAATTATAGCGCCTTTAAACGAAATAGATAGAGAGAGAAGAAATTAGCACCCGCGGTGAATTTACATAAATTTTACACATAAACTTTCCTAATAGGAGGGATCTAAAATTTTTTAATTATGCCTGCATACATATTAAATTTCTTTATTGAAAAAAGTATATAATCGAAAGTGTGCGTATCCCCCACACTTCTACCTAGATGCTCACAATCTATACAAATACCTTTACCGGGTAATACCTTTGCGTGCATTCCCACACCTGTTAAATCTTACACTAAGGTACTTGAAGCCGAGGTAATATTATATATTCAGGACTGAGCTTCCTTATATTATAGGAGTAGGCCTTATCAGATTATCTGTTTAGGGACGTTTTATATACTTATGATATAAGGCAAATCAACCATAAAGATATCAAGAAGCCGTATGTTAGTTCGAAATATGTCATTTATTATTAAAAACTTAGAGCAATATATTTAATTAGGTTAGTAAGATTATTTTTGGTAAACCCTTTAAGTTAAACTAACACCATCGGACTATTATTTACACGGTTTATTAACCCGCTACTATAAAAATGTGAGTTTAACCAGGTTTAATAAGACGCCACGAGTGGTAGTTATTTTAACTCTTTCTTTAATTGTACCTAAATTTTTAAAGTTAAAAAGATTTTTTTTAAAAAAAAGTTTTAATTTCCCAAGTTCTCAGATCTTCCGAAGTTTAGTTTTGCATAGTGGCGACGCTAAGTTCTCCAGGGTTTAAAACAGTTTGGCAGAAATCGTAATATTAGACCTTAGTAATGTTGTCGCCTACAGGACACAATCGAATAAAGTTTTTAAAGCAAATAAAATTTTATCAATAACATAACACATCTTTAAAGTACATCTTAATTTTATGTTCCTAGCTTGGTGTGTTGTATTATTAATTCTTAAGAAGATTTTTTAGCTGTATATGCGTATTATTCAGTTACACTTTTAAATAGGTAAAAAGCTTCGATCTTGAAATTTTAATACTTGTCAATACCGAGCTAATTGCCAATCTCTTCTCCTTTCCGCCATTCATCTTTATGATAAACTTTCGCTTGGTGATAAAATATAAATGTGTTTTTCTCCTGTGCTAATTCTATCAGATAGTTAATGATACTTAGCCCGCTTAGCTTTAACGCACTTCGATGAATTTCAAAAGGCGGGGCGACTAGACAACTCTTGCGCTTCAGCAATGAATACGAGCTCTAACAATACCTTTTTACTTCCAAGTTTTTTAAACTAGACTGATTCTTGACAGTAAAATGACTTAGCATTAGTGACTTTTTTAAAGTAATTTAAATTTTTAGTCTTTACTCTCCTGGAAAAAAAATCTAGTCTTTATAATAATCAGTAATTTATCAATATCTTGACCACTATAATAATTTCTCACTAATTTTTATAATCCTGCCTAGTATCTACAAATTTGGCTGTTTAAAAGATAAAAGTTGAGACTAAGCCAACCACACAGATTATCTATCATTTTATAAAAATCGCTAAATAAGTTGTTGTCACTAAACTTCATACTACCAGCTCCTTATTATAATATGGGTTTTTTCCGCAGCTCATAAGGTTATGCATTCTTGGCAGAAGGAAATTAGAACCTATTAAAACATCAAAAATATATGTTTAAGAAATTAAAAATTAATACTAGTATATCATGTTTTTTATTCAATATGTTCCTTTAAACATAAAATTATAAGGTAACAAGGTAATAAATACTTAATAGAAACTATATATACAATTTTTACCTATACAAATTTAGTTTTAGTATTCGAGTCCTATTTGAGCGGTGTTTCGAAGCATAGATCGTATTTATACCATTAAAAAAACTTACAGTTAATATTTTAAAGCACGAGAAAATTTACTTATAACCATTATTGGTTTAGCAATTGGCGATCAGCTTTAACAAGGTTAACGTCACTCTCCTCTTCTTACTCTTCCTACCTCCCCGCTTTGTTTTCTTATACTTAACATCGCATATTTTCGGAAATTCCTAAGGTGGAGGGGTATCGTAGAATGTGCCCTAATTTAAGGTATACAAAGATTTCCATAATGACAGGTTTTATGTGTGCTTAAACTTGCGCGAGGATTAGATATAGTGGTTTAGTGTGCGTCTGTTTGTATGCCTAGCGACAACGCAATAAAAGTAAATTAATTTCTGTTAATTTTGCTACCCTTTGTAGACGCAACAGTTACACTACGCGAGGAGAATGAGAAGTGTACTTCATCCTAACAACACTTTCGGTCTAGTCCCTACTATATTTCATAGTAAGCCAATTTGATAGCCAGAAGGGTCTAGTCCTAAGATCTGGGCTGAAGTGGTGGGCCAAGTTTGGTGGTTAATGTGTGTATTCGCGGAGGCTTACAGCTTTTTAAATTAGCATTAACTTATTTAGATAACTTTCAATTTAGTGTATTTGGCGTATCTATGTTGACATTTCTATTGTTTAATGGGATGCCGAGTGGTATGTGGTATTTTGTCCGTTGAAGGGCCAGTTTTCAGGTTAAGTTTCTTATTCATTTTGTTTATAAAACATGGACCTCTTAGCTTTGAGCAGTTCTCCGCATATGTTACTATCAAAGCAGCATTTATAATAGGTAATAACCCTTAATTAGGCTTTGTATTCTTATTTTTTTAGCGTTTGTGTTACTTAGAATGAAAGAACCTAACAGGTTCTTCGTGTATACCTAAAGATGTATAATTAAGGTCGCCTTTTATCTGTAAAATCCCAGTAAATAAACTAACATGTGAAGTTTGCGTGAGTTATCTACCTTACAACTCTTACAATTTTGCCTTGCAATTAATGGACCCAATAAGTCTTACTACAATCTTGGCCGGTATGATAGACAATATCCGGAGTTTGTAGAAAGCTATTATGGTTATTATTCAAGCTTTGTACAGATTATCTTTCTTATTGAATAAGTCTTAAGTCTGCCACCATACTTTCGCAATATTCAAGAATAATATTTCCAGCTTCCAGGCTTTCTTTAACAACGAAATTTTTAGATTTGCTTTGAGAATTTACTACCATTTAGTCAATTCAACGTAATTCGTGGGTCGGTTACCTATATTAGAATAGTCAAGCTTGCTTCTTCTCCCAACTTTACTAATGTTGAATTCGAGGCATGTGCTGCATTTAAATTCATTTTATCTATCGGAGCATTTTAACTTATTTGGCTTATTTGCGCCAGATGTACCAATTTCATGCCATTCTTTTTTAGCTTTCACTAGATTTATAGATTCTGTATAATCTGGTATATATCTGAATTACTCCTTTTCGCTATAGTTTTTAAAGAAAGTTTTTATAGTTGATCATGGAGTGGAGTTATTTAGCTTTATTAATGTGTTTCTTTAAAAAATAACACAGCTACCCGTACTGCAAATTTTCCCAACACTTATAAGGTTGCTTGTACATTCGGGAATATAAGAGCTTTTCTTTGTGGAAGGCGCCCGCTCAGATGGCTAACACATTTTCAGATAGACTTCTACTAACTCCTTGGCCGGTTTAAAATCTTGAACAATTTTTGGGCTACGAAATATATGGCAACCGGCCCTGAATCTAATACAACGTTCGTTTGAGAACTCTGACCTTTTACTACGACTTTCCTTGCAATGGATAAAGAAAAAGGATTCCTTGATTGGTGCCTGCTTAGTTTCAGTTATGCATACATGTGAGTACGAGGAGCTTTTGATCTAGAGCGGCACTGTAATCCGATGAACCTAAGTTTTCGCACTTAAAACACTCTTTGTCTTTAAAATAACATATCTTCCATATGTCCAGTCATAACGCATTGTCTGCAAACTTTCACACAGAATCTGGAGCTGGTAGCTCTTAGGGACGGTCAAGTCTCATACGGGGGTTTTCATCGCTTGGAATGTTCTTTGTTCTTCAGGAGCAATGCACCTAAGAATTCATGTACGTGGCTCACCTCTGTTTCCTGTTATTTGTTCGTGCCCTGCCAGATTTCAGAGTTAAATTAATGGCTTTACGTGCAAAGTTTAACCTAATACACACTTTTGCGTTAATACTGTTCTCGAATGTATCCCATTACTCATCATCAGGTAAACTAAACAGAAAACGTTCACATTTTATCGAGTCGCTTATGCCAGTTCCGCCTTGGGGAACCTCCAGGGAAGCAAATAAATTATTAAATTTATCCTCAAACTCGGTTATTTTTTCACCATGATTGTGTTTAATTACAAGAAATTTCCTTTCTACCTTTTGTTTTATGCTGGTAGTTTTGTATTAGGGGTCGCTTCGATCTCCACAGATAAGAGCTGCTCTTCGTTTACGAGAAGGCCAGACTTTCGTTCAATTTCCTCCTTTTCTTTGGTAATTCGTTCTTACATTGTAAGATAGGCTCTCTTCATTACTGCTGATTAGAGCAACCCAAGCTAGTGATTTCTCCCTCTTATCGCTAAACGTAGTGGTGTGAAGGGCATGCCTCTTTAGGTTCAGGTAGGCGTTAACAAGAACCGGGTCAGGGTAATCATTACCATCTTTTAATTAGTTAAAACCCATTCCTGCGGTACACTTTTGTTATTGTAAGATTGTTCCTTTTTAATATACTAAATAATGTTAGCTAGAATTTTTTTTACTACGTTATTGTTAACTGCTAAAAGAAAACTACTAGCTTAATTGATAAAGCAAGGAACTTTTAATCTGTTAATATGTTTTTAACTGCGGTAACCTAGCTTATACAGACAATCATAAGATTTTCTTTTATTTTCAGGAAAAGATTATATCTGTCCGAGTTTAATAATAGCTGAGAGAAAATTAATTAAGCCAGTGCTCTGCAGGTGAAACCATATACCATTGACTTCAAGAGAGTAGAGATGCGGGTTTACTTTTAAAGACCTAAAGTTATTTTTAAAAATTATGCTTTAGATTTTTAAAAAATTTTCTTTTTACACTGCCTTTAAGTAAACTTGCGGAGTTCTATTAGTAAGACCTCGGACTTTTGTTACAAGCAGTTATTGAACGAAGCGCTACCTAAAGAGGGTTAAGTCAGCTAGTCTTTGATAAAGGTCCTGTGGTTATTGGTTGCTACAACAACTTGTATTGTTTCTTGAAAAGCTGTGATTAGTTATATTAACAACGGCGAATAAAATTTAAATACTGAAAAAATTGCTCATAGAACTAGAAAATGTTGGTATGTTCTCGCTTGATTTACTTTGTGTGTGCCCTTGTGTTCTACTTTGGAGTGATAAACTATCATATAATTAGAATACTCTACCTTTAATCTCTAAGTTTATTTATCGTATCTATTCTTACTATTCTATGTGACACAATCAAAACCTGGTAGTGAGACTTACCTAGTCCTTTAGGTGATTTTATGTTGTTGAAAGGTCGTTACAACTAAGTTTGGCCAAAAAACACCTAACCTTTTTAAGCTAGCTCCAGTAAGTTCCTCTTCCGTTATTTGTTGCTAGTATAACATTTTTTGCATGTCGCTTTTCCAACTACCTAGGCTTAACAAAAGTCACCTACAATGAAATTCATTCTTTTTATTATAGGTAAGCCCGTATGCCTGGCTATCCTTATACTTTTTTAACACTGGCATATAGCATACTACAGGCAGTACTATAAGCACTTTAAAATCACTTTATTTGTATTTTTCTTCGGGTCGCTCATACCTACCCGAAAAAAGGCACGACCGCACCGAGGGGCTGAGAGCTAGTAAATAGATATTGGGCCCAGACTTCCGCCATTTAGCACCTCCTCGAGACACGGAACAAGTACGAGGCCCCTAAAAAACCAGACAGTACATATACTAGCCAGCCCCCCCTCCGACTACGAGTTATCACGCTTCTCTTGTGCACCCTAGAAGCCAATAGGTTTTACCACACATCATTGCCAACGTAAGCGTCGCCGCAAGGATTTGCTATCTAACTTTTAAAATAATTGCCAAAGTTTATAAAAACTGGGCGATAGGAATGATTTCGTAAAAGGAGGTTATGAGCTTTATAACCACATTATTGCGCCTCCACCAAAAATATGAGCCCTCCTCAATTACAACCTCACTTAGAAGGCCTGCGTTTGTTAGAAGACAAGCATGATTCTAACGCCAAGTTTTTATGGGCGCCATCATTGTATTTTTTTTTAAGACTTAAAAAGATGCTAGGGCGCCGCAAGAACGTAAGTTCATAAACTTGTCGAGTCTTGCTGGCAAGTGTCGGGAGCAGAACAATAGTTCTATGGTGTTAGACTTCTTGAGAGTAAACAGGTAAAAAAAGTAAAAAAATATAAATTTCAGCACGTAGGGGCAATATATATGATTTGTGAACTAAAGGAGACTTAAAACTTCCACCGGCCTCTCGCCCATCTTTAAACTATCCAACAAGAAATTACCGAAATCCTCTGTTTATTTATAAAAATTACAAGCATGGTCTACTTTAAAGAGTTAAATTTTTGTAATAATACCTTTATGGTTAATACAATAAATTCAAGGGGTCACGTCTGCAAAAAATGGGTTTATAGATAAAATGTGCAAATGAAAATACTAAAGAAACCTTTAAACGGGGTAATTTATTGTTACATATGCATTGCTTATAAACTTGGAGGACCTTACTTATTGCTGTAATATTTTTAAGCCATACGGGTCGAAAAAGCGATGGTAAACTAAATGTAGCGATAAACTAGTTTAATTAAACAAATAAGAGAATAACTTCAGCATAAAGCCTCATAGGGAGCTGAAATGTCAGTGTTAGAAATACTCTCTGCTTACAAAGTACTATCTTTCTACAATAACGCTACAAATAGCCGGACATTTCGGAAACGAACTGCGCGTAAGCATCGTCGGTGGTTAGCAAAGAGGGGTCCTTATAGGGGGGCTTAGCTACATCGGGAGCAGCGATGACTCTGGGAAGTAAAGACTTTTTGAGCGCTGTTCCTACAACAAATCTGGCATAAGCAAGAGTTTGAACACACTAAAATCAAGAAGCGACCAGAGTGTAAAGATCTTTCCGGCCTTTTAGTAACTGTACTCGCTTCACTCGTTTTTTTTCTAATGGAAGAAGGGATAAATTGACGTAGTTCCTTTTCCATGTCCCTAATTTGGGGAGCAGCCGTAATCTGAAAAGAGTTAAAGTTAACAACCAGAACCACAAAGCACAAATTAAAAAAAAACCGTGGTGCTCTTAGACATTTCGGAGCCTTGTGAGGGCGTCGTGTTCTTATAAGTAGGAAGAGCACTGCTTAAACCTTCTGAGTCCACGGGCGCAAGATCACCACGTTTCCTTAAAAACGGGAGATAAAAGTAAACGCATCAACACAGATCTACATTTATAAATCTTACGTGACCGCGGGTTCTGTGCCATGAATGGGTGAAACTGTTTTCGTAAACGAGGGGTTTCCTGGCCACGGGGGCGGTGGAATATAAGATTCGTGCAATAAAGAAAGGCGTTCAACGATGTCAGGAGGGCCGTAAGAAAACCCCGATAGAGGCCCTAGAAAATATGATACACGAGTAAGTTTTAAAAAAAAAATTGATACCAGAAGGGGCTCTAAGAAGAAACGGCTGGTGAAAATTATAAGAATTGCCGGGCCCCTGCGAAATAGGCGCAGGCGTACCTGGAGGTTGCAAATACTTAAAATGATGCTTTAGATAAGGTAGAAGTTTAAAAACCAACGAAGTAGGAAGTATAATCCGCCTCGCACGGTAAAGTCGGATCTAATAAGATAGATTATGAACATGTAAGAGATCGCGTGGAACGAGAACCTGCGGACTGCAGAGTTGACAGTCTGTCCTCTCCAGGAAGAGGGATCTCATCTAAGGGGATCAAAGCATCTTCTGGGATGTCAAGCAGAGTAGGAGTCCGATTATATAACAATTCATCGTCAGAGGGCGCTCTCGACCCGCCAGAAAGATCGGAGTCATGCGTTAATAAGCTTTTGTCACGGATGGGGATCAAGCCTGTTATTTAGATCAAAGCTCAAGACAAGAAAACTTTAATAATTTATAGTTAGCTGCAAATAATTTTTAACTAAGGAAAAGAATGAACCGCTCTAATAAAAATATTTCCAGACTTACTGTCTTCCGTTATGACATACTTTCGGGGGATATGAGTTCTCAACCACTTCAAAAATTCTTCGTATCTTCCGTCGTTCTCAAGTTTCTACAGGAACATTATAGAACTAAAAAGTTTAAAAATATAAACATGAAAACAACCAAAGCGTCTAGAGTTTTAGAAAGCGTCTCTTCGCTTTTACGCTTTCTTTCTTTTAAGGCAAGTTCTTGAGCGTCACTCAAAACAGACGTCTTCACTGGTAAAGAAGAGAAGTAAAGAATTTTAAAAAAAAAGTAAATATGCAAGAAGGGATCAACATTGATCTTCAATTTCTTCAATTTCTCCTTGCAGTCTATAAGGATCAACTCGTTTTAAATTTTCTCGAACTTGCTTACGCTTCAGCTTATTCTTTTTATTACACATAATATAAAAACAAAAAAATTTGGAAAAGTCTAATAAAGTCAACTTTATAATTTTTTAAGTGACTAAACATCTATAAATAATGCCAAACTACTAGACGAGTTTAAAACTTTATAATTTAAAATATATTATCCAAAATCTTGTAGAATAAAAAAAACCTACCTAACAATCTAAGGTAACCAAAAACAATATGACCAAAAGAATTGCTACTAATCCTATAATAGAGTTAAAATAGCTAACAGTACGTACTAAGATTAAAAAAGGTACGAGCATATAAGCAAAATTATAAGTGAATAATTTAATTAAAACTTATAGTAATAATAAAACCTTCCTAATTTCCTTCTTACGTTCAGCCTTGCCTTTAGTCACAGTAATAAAATACAGTTTAGGTATATAATAGTTAGCATATTAACACTCATAAATAGTTAATAAAATAGTTATATAAAATATACGGTATTTATCGGTGGGATTCGCAAATCTGCCCTTTCCCATTGCTCTTTGAAATGGCTTCGATGCCACGCCTCAAAGGATAGCTTCTATACTATACCAAAAACCTTAACATGGAGGTGGTTAAACCCTCCCTGCTAGGTACATGCGTTTCCATTGGTTCAAAAGTACTCACTCACAAGCAAGGTTAAATAGCAAAATGAAAAAAACTAAATTCGAAATGACTGGACAGTCAGGTTGGAACCGGTAGTTGGCTATACCTGAAGTTTATATAAGCTTGTAAAAAATTATTTTTAGGTTTATTAATATACCATTGCCTTTTCAATTTTTATAAACTCCTTATAGTTTTATCTTATTCTTTATTATTTTAGTGATATTTCCTCCTGGTATGTACGGTTCACTAGGTGTTACTACTTCTCATAGGCTAAGACTAATTCTTTCCGCCTGCTTTTAACTTCTTTTTTCTTCCTTACTAATGAAATATATCATAAAAAATTTGTCGCTTTAACCATCTTACCTCTTCACCAAGTACTCAAAAAAGTTTATAGCAGAAACAATAAATACACTGATCAAAGCCTGTTATTAAATTCTGTTGTTATGGGCTAAGGGTGAGAAAAATACACTCGCTCGCAATGAAGGTTCACAAACATTTGGTAGTAGGTAGTACAGAAAAAAATATAGTAGATATAAAGGCGTGAGTGGAACAAAAAAAGCTTTAAAGAACTCAAATTAGTGGAAAAGAACAAATAATAAAATACGTGTTTTTAAAAAATATATATTAACAAAAAATTATAACTTTCCGCTTATACAATATCAATAATACAATAAATCTTAAGTTACATGCTTCTCTATAATAAGTTAAATAGCACGAGAAGCGAAATTGAAGGAAAAGGCAACAAAATGTAAAGAAAAATGAAGACAAAACATGTAGTTCACTAGGTCCAGTGTGTGGCAAGGCAAACAACATAAACTAACCTAAATTAAAGAGATCTTTCCGTCTGCTTACAGACAGTAAAACGGAAATATATTCTCGTTATTAACATAATCCTCTGTAACTATATTAACTTAACTCTTTATAACTAAAACATAATAAATGTAGTGTCTCTATACGAAGTTAACTTTCACGATAAATGAGACAAAGTATTTAAATATGAATTCAGTTCTTAAATATACTAAAATGTTACCCTAAAACATTTTTATCGCAATAGCATGAGTACCTTCGTCTCAGTGCGCACATGCATACTACAAAGTAACTGTAACTACTAGTTCTTAATATAATCAATTATTATGGGGACTAAACAAGAAAGCAACTTTATATAAAGAAGTTTATAACTTTCTAGCGATAGAACAACTTAATAATTTTATTGTTTATAAATGTATAAGCACACGAATTCTCTTCTCTTATTATAAGACTACCTACAGGCAGTGACGCTGTACTTTTATATCCGACAAACTTGTAAATCCTTATATGCTGTCAATATCTAATTCTTCAACGTCTGTGTCGCAGGGTTCATCACGCGCACTACTTGCGTTTCCAGTGTCTGCCAACGATATGTAGACTTTTCGTTCAAACTCCTTGCCTTTATCAAGATCTACTGAACATTAACGCACTAGAAAATTTTTATAAGTCACAAAGCATTTTATATACCATGCAAAAAGGTGACTTCCTCTTCACTATCTGTTTCACTTTCAGCGTTCCTACAGTTATTTTACTTAAAAAAATCGTGATAACAAATATTTTAAAAAAAGCAAATGCACTCAAGCCATTCTATAAACTTTGAAGCACTTCGCAATATTTTCTTAAACAAGGCATTATTCGTCGTATAGGACGAAGACAACTGGTGAGCCCAGCTAATAATAACTCCTTCTTCTAAAACATCTTTTTCGTACAAGAGTTGCAAAATTTGATTAAGTTTTGGTAAATGTTCTGGCCGTGTGGTTCCAACGAGACTAAAGCGCCATTTAAGTTGACAGAGATAAAAAATACAGTAGACAATAAGATAACCGTTCTAAGGCACCTAATAACACCTTCTGTTCGCAAGCTTTATCCTGACAAAACTTATAGCAAACGTTAGCCTAAAACCAATGGAAAGATATATATTGCTAACTGTTAAAAGCAGAGGCATATTAGATTTAATAGACTGAATGATGTCTTTAGAGTTCAGTTTGCTCTCGACAAGAGCCGTAATTCCGGAATCCATCACATCCAGACGTTTCTTAAAAAAAATTAATACATAAAAAACTTTGAAAATGGAATTTTATACCGCTTCCTCGAACATGGCCTTAACAGTAACCGAGTCGTCACTGATATAGTCTTTGAATAAATTCAAACGCTCCGCGGCAGGCAGTTGTACTATTCGCGATCAGTGCGCTATAAACTAACAGTTTCAAGAGTATTAGCTTACTGTAATCGAGTTCGTTAGCGATCATGTCCTTCACGGCGTTGCTAAGGCTTGCCTTGTGCGCCTCCCGCCTCCTTCGAACTGCTTCTTCACTAGTGTCAACAACCCAGTCATCGTCGTCGCCACTATAGCCCTCAACTCCCAACTTTTTTTCTCTGCTGAGATGCTCAATGGGAAGATGTTCGGAGCGCTCCGTATATGCTATGCTCAGTTTTTCAAAGTTAACTATACACGAAAGCTCTGAGTAACGTTATTATTCAATACATTCTTTAGCTTTGCTCTTGCTCTTCTCTTTTTTATTGGGCTGGCCTTTTCCCATTCTCTCTGATTTATTATCACTTTTCCCTGTGAGAGAGTAATAAATAACATATCCTAAAGTAAGTGTCACATAGAAGACCTCTTCTGGTCAGGCCAAAGGGATTAGGTGGATTCTTTAGAATATAAGATATCAGTTTATGAGAGTTATCTAAAGGACCCGCCCAACCACAGGCACCACAGGAACCTTGGTATAGGCCTGTCTTTACACCCTTTAAGAAATTTAAAAAGTAGATAAAAAATTCGAGTATACATTATAAACATATGTTTTACTCAAAATACCGTAACAAGTTCTGGTAAATCACAGTGTGGACAAAGGATGTACTTTCGAATAAACTTATCAAGGAGTTCTCTGAGAGTCTTATAGTTTTATAATATAAAAAGTTAAAACTAATTTTTAAGTGGCTATAATAACTTACTTGATCCTGATGACTGCCATTGACAATAAAGCGTGAATTAGCATCGTCTAATACTGTTTGAGAGCCAAGCTCGCAGCCAAAAAATTTTGTGGGGTCTGTAATAAATTTAGTTCAATATACAACTTCGAAAAGAAAAAAATACTTACAGGAGGGGGGACAACTAAGAGATTTAGCAATTTCGGCCATATTAACGATCACAGTTTTTATGCCATTTCCGCGACCTTCTATTTTAGAGATCAGTTTTGGCATCTTGTACCGATAAAACTGATCTAAATTTTTAAAAATATTAATAGATAATATAATGTTGAAAAATACGACGGACCTTCTACACTGGTGTTAATATTAACGCTCATTTGGTTAGTTTAACAGAAAAACCCTAATAAAAGGTAAAAATGACTATGTTAAACCTTCGTATCAGCTAAAGTGCTATACATTTATAACCTCTTGTGACAACCTTAAAGTATAAACAAATATAACCAAAATTATAAAATATAAACAAAACATAACAACGAGTGCTTTTTGAATTGTAACCTAATACTAATAGAAAGTCCAACAAAATTTCAATTTTCAGCCACTTAGTAAAAAATTGCTTGCTCATAGTAACCCTCCGCTTCAAACGATACAATAAGCAAACTACTTAAAAGCGCAGTGATGGTGTACATCCTTTTCCTCCAAGACGCGTGGAAACATTAGAAAAGCAGTTGCAAAATTTAGCACGCGACCAATCTTCTGCAAGAAGGCCGATAAAATTCCAAAGTGACGTTAAATTTCTAAAGCGGTACAGTGGTAAAACTTCATGAGTTTCTTTTTGAACAACAAAAAGCGGCGAATATGTAGAACTGAAGAAGCTTCACAATTTGGCCCCTTATTAGACCTGACATTACTAAATTCTGAATTTAGGACGCATGTCATTAATGAAATTAATAAGTATAAGGTAAATGATGAAACTTTTCAGATGGAAAGGAGGTGCGGGTTAAGCTAAGTTTACTGTTTCCAATAGAAAATTGTATTTTTATGTTTTTTGGCATTAGGTCTCATAAACTTGAAAGTGCATTTTTTGCTTCCGTTTATAAAAACAATCTTCAAGGTGATTTAAGCTGTTTAGAAAAGTTGAATTCCTGCACTCCCCATGCTTTTAGTGCTGAAGAATACTTTCAGTGGAGTAGATGGGTGGCCTATAATAACTCTTTAATAGGTATTTATTTTCAAGCTAAGTTTTTAAAAGTCACTTTGTTTGTAATTATTTTTTTATTTTTTGGTTGCTGGAAGTCAACGAACACAATGAAGAATCTGTTTCAGAGGTAAAAGTTATGAATTAATATTATAGTCTACTCGGCTAGGTCAGGGTAATCTACTTCGGGTTGGCCACGATCGTAAAAGAGTTGAAATATAACTCTTATTTATTTTTTCGTTCTACTTTAGTGGAGCATTCTAATTAGCTACCATTTCTAGGTTGTTAGTTATTTTGTTCTATTAAAGTAGAACTTTTTCGTCTTTTATAGGAGAACTTGAAATTAACTTATTCATACCTTTTTATAAAAGATAGTCGCCAATTTTTTAACATGACACCTGATAATAAAAATATGTTTAGTTTTTTTTATCTTAAATCTCTTTTACTATTTAAAGTTTATCATACTCAACACAGTATATATATTGTTTTTGTGAGGTTTCGGCTGAGAGGCTTGAGAAGGATGAACTTATTTTAACTGTGGATGTTTTTTCTCTGGCTGGAAAGTATGGCTCTTGAGTTTTTATCGATTTCATTTTTTATTAGTTTATTTATCTATCCAGTAAGCTTCCTGTAATAGTCGTTGTGTTTGAGTTGTCCCGTTATTTCTGGCGTAGGTTTTCTCAAAGATTTGAAGTTTACGGCACCCAGAATTTAAAACGCTTGAAAGACTTCATATATTGTGTCAATAACCTTAACGAAGGTTTACTTGTTGATTTCAATAACTTGTTTGTTTAGGATGTTTGGTGATACGCTTTATTTACTGACCTTCTTCAGGTGCTTTAACCGTGAATTCTGAGTTTTTTTACATTGAGAATACTTTTTATATTGACTTTGGTGTTGACTCGGAGAACTCTCTTTGCTATCAGGATTATAGCAAGTACTTGTTTTATTTAGCCTTGTACTTTCTTTAGGAAATTATATAAAGGGACATATTGGCCTGGGCAGAGCAGGTCAGGCATCCAGACTTTCATAAAATGAAAACCTGGAAAGCGCCAATGCATTTCGTGACTTTTCTTGAGCTTTCTATCCGCTTAGGGTGCCCGTATCTCTACCAACATCAAGGCGACTGCCAGCACATATTAAAGTTTTCTAAGGTCAGGTGTGTACCATGTATTTTTAATTATAAATTTTATTTTGTGTGATTATAGTGTGAATATTCTATAACATGTCAGACTTTTGCACGAAACGGATAGTATCTGGAAAAGCAGCTATCCGCTCAATATTATCAAAGAAAAACTTTCAATGAGGAAGTGCTCCATCTGTTTAAAGTTCCCAGCGAGGTTTTCTATTTACAGCAATATTTTGAAAACTATTTATTCTTTTTTTAGTAAAGTTGTTTATAATGATGAAAAGGCTTTAGAGAATCCCATGTTTTACTGCAAGTACTGCTTTGGACCCCTTCAAGCAGGTGATGAACGAGCCAACCACACGACTCCAGCTCCTAGTTATATTGCTTATAGTTATTTTCACGATTGAGCAAGCCCGTTTCATCAATAAAGCTGATGCTAAGATTAAGCTTCCATAATTGAAACCGGAATTTTTTAAGACTTTTTTATAACCACTAGTTCAAGCCGACATTTGCTTGCAGTTGTTTTGAAGGGAATACTTATTTCTTTTTTTTTAAATTTGAGTAAATATGTTATTGAATGCGTCTCAGCTCCCTGGTTCAATGAAAAGAAGATTGCGAGCTAGACGACATTGAGAAAACAGCGGGGTAGATATTAAGTCACTCTAGGTGCTAGTCACTTTATTGATTATAAACTAAAGCAAGTAACAAGTAAACCATTTTCATAAGCGAGAAAACATTTTGCCAACTTTGAAAGTTTTATAACCAAAGTGTTAAAGAAACTTGGTTATCCAAAAATTTATTTATTAGCTTATTGGAGTCATTTGATGTGTTTTTTCATATGTTGGCCCTACTTCGCACCTAAGGACCTCGGACTCTTATTTAGAAACTTGTAAAAATTAATTTTTTGTCTACGAAATGTTCCAATACACTTTCAAATGAAACAAGTCGTATAAAGTGTGGACTTATGCTTATAGATATGCAAAATATCATTAAACAAAAGTTTGGCATCTTCTGAAGGTGGTTAGAAACTACAGAGTTATCCCGACTTCAAGTGATTTTTTTATAGACCTTTTCTCTATTGTGCCAGTCTTTGCTGCACTTTATGTCAAATTTTGCAAATAAGGTAGGTTTATAGGACCCGTAGGTAGAAAACAATTCGTTACAGACGCCACCACGTTAGTTCCAACTACAAATTTTAGCTATTATTACAACTGGTTTAGTGAAAGTTCTAAAAGTGTTATATCTTAGTTGTATATATTCCAGCTAATACATAAACTCGCATAATATAGTTTAGATTCAGTAAATTATTACGAAAATTACTTTTTTAGTTACCAGAGCTACGAAAGAAGGTACTCCTCTACATAAATAAAAGGACTTGAGTGAATGCTCTAACTAAAGCTGGCGATGTCCTTAAAATAAAGAGAAGACCAGGAAGAAGGTGTGAGCTTAATGTGTCAACTGTGATATTGTAGCTAAGCTGATAGGTTAAACTTTACTAGAATGTCTATATTAGGGGCCACTAACAAAGTAGAAAGGCTTACATTAAAGGCTTACATTGAAAAATGTTTATACTTTATAGCGGCAGAAAATAATATAGTAATAGGAATTTTCTTAAAAAACAGCTCGGGAGTAGTTTTTTCAAAACCTGGTATTTACTAGCTAAAAATTAAAATATGGTAATAAGTAAAATGGTATAACTTATATATTTTATTTAAAGTCAATACATAAAGTTTTATTTAAGAGTAAAAAGAGATTGATTAAACAAAGTTAAGCATTCGTGGAAGGTGTGAATTTTGGAGCAAGTATTTCGTACAACTTAGTTAAACACAAAATTTCAGGGAAGCAAGTGACGGGGAAATGTCCATGAAAATAGCTGAGCCATGTAAACTGATATTGACAATAAATATAAATGAATGGTTGATACTACGAACGATAATGATTGTAAACTACCCATTTTTCCTTTATAATACGACCTATTTCACCACAAGTTGAAACTTCTTTTATAAAAACGACACTATTAAAAAAATTTATTAATTCCTTAAAAAACAGAGGGATAATAACGCACCTGAAAAAGTAGGCTGCCAACGAAAAGGAACTCGACAAGTTGTTAGAGTTCAGACACAAGAACAATAAGTCGTCTACAAGCAAGACAAACTCTTTGTAAAGTTTTTCTTCTTGTGCTTGAACTGCTTTGGGAAGGTCCTGATGAATAAAGTAACTTTATTTAATATACACAAAAAAAATTGCTTTTGCTCTACTAACGTTCTCGTGGGTCATTTGGACGGTGGTGACACAAGAAAACTCTTGAAAATTGTGATATAAAAATCTTCTCAAATTCTGGAGGAACAACAAAGCGGAAACCTCAAGTTTTTCGAAGTTTAGAACGCACTGTCAGTTAGTTTGTGAATCGTAACTATATTATATTTTTGTGCAACTTTCATAGTATCGCTGCCTTTAGAGATGTGTACAGCGGACCGTCCGGAGTGTGAAATCCATGCAGACCAAAGGAACAACAGATGCGAACCGTCTCCCTTTCAGTTAACCTGTACAAGTTCCAATACACTTTTACGAACAAAGAAAGGTCTCTGCTACCACCTGTCCTTATCAGCGCTGCATAGCGAAAAGTAGTCCTCCTTGTAAGCTCCGGCAAACAATTTATCTTGATTGCGCCTAATAAGTTCCCAGTTCGGCTTGACTTTCAGGTCAACTGAGCTGCTAGCTTCAATGCCTATACACTTTAAATCCACGTCTAATAATGATTCCAGAAGTTTAGAAAAAAAAAAACAATGCAGATAAATATATTAATACCATGTTCGCAAGACTGCTCGTCAGCCCTGACAACAGTGAAGTGCCTTGTAAAAGTCCGCACGAAGCAACTTGTTTAGGTTACGCAGTTATGATTTTAAAACGATACATCCATAAAATATAGACCTTATCGGGGAACTTGTGTTATTATACACGCTTAACAAAGCCTCTTTAGGGGAAGCAATGATAATATCACCAGATAAACTATCTACAACAATTTTCAAAAATTATAAACTTTAATTAAATATAATTAGTACCCGCTAGAAAAGAAAAAAAATGCCGGGAAAGGGAGAAAGAACTGCTACGAATGGTAGCTTTTAATGTAATATAACGACAGCAATTTTTGACCAAACTGCAATTGATAGCTGAAAGCATTAGGTGAAGGCAAATTTGTGTTGGTAACAAAATAGAGTTTTACAGAGCTCAAAGGTTTTCTCCTCCCTTTCGCTATTACAAGAGAACCTGGGAAGTAGTATAAAATACACTCGAATGTTTGATTGGGCCATAACACAGACAGAGTCGCAGAGGACCAATGAGTCCTAGTTATTAATTGGCTGACATGTACGAATGCGGGAGAGTGTGCAGACCTGAGAAAGGGACAAATGAAGTTCACAACCCCCAAAATCCAAGCTACCCCATTTAAAGGTGAATTCCGCAGGCACCGAAAAGTGATTTCTTATCACAAACGACCGGCTTTTATGTATTCTTTGATGACCATTAGAAAGTAAACTCGCTTTCCCAACACGAAATGCTTACTTCAAAGCATAAAGATCTGCCAAGTTGAGGATATGCCTTGACGGAGGAACTAGCGTGCCGCCAGGAACTATAACTTCAAAAAATTCCCTATGCTCCCGTGAGAGAGAATTACTAAAAAACATATTAATTTGACTGGCACGTGTAATGGGAAAAGCTCTTCTTCAGGAAAGACAGGTGCCCGCCCCCCAAAAAGTTTTTCATGCACTCCGGGCTCCCTTTTTCTTCAGCGGGGAGCATGGTAACCTCCATTTGAACACGCAACGTGATGAAGTCACAAAAATTGGAGCAGTTTTCCACCAGTACGTAAGCCACCAACTTTCCTAAGAAGTCGGTAGACAAAGTCAGCATAACCCGATGGGCTTCTTGCCGCGCAAGAGTCCTGCCATACATATATTAAGTGAATAAAACGGGATTAGTAGTAATAACGAAAGCAGACTCACCCTTCAGTATTTTTAAATGAGAGCCATGTGCTGCAACAGCCCAGAGCTGGGCGCACCCGATAGCTAATTGTATGTTGTAAAGAGCCGTTTTCTGGCAGAGAAAAAACAGAATAGGAAGCAATTCACAGCACAATGAACTGGAAACAACCTATGAGGATCTCTCGCTGCCTGGGACCAGTTTTATAGGTCTGTTGGCCGATGTTGACTTCAATTAACAAGTGGTTTATAATTGGCCTTATGTAAAAATTAATAAGAGGAAGGCAGTATAATTGGATACAGAGAGCTAAACTTGGAGTTGCGACACCGAACCCACAAAAAGGGCAGTTGATCGCCTTCGATACACTAACCACCACAGATGGTAAAACGCAAAATAAAGGTGTAACCCCTGATGAAGACCTGCTCTAAGGGAAAGGACGGACTTCTGTTAGAGGTAACAGGGAAAGGCTGTTGCTCTAATATCATAGGCAAGTAGGACAGCTGATTTCAAAGAGGACTCGAAACCAGTGTACTTTTCTGGACTTGGTCCAACGCTAAGTTTGAGCCCGAGAGGATTTTTACCGTCAAGGAGCGCTGGGCAATGCCTGCAGTATCACAATGTTTAAGTTTTATAAATTAGTCGAACGGAGGTAGATTTATAAGGGCCTTGTCGGGCAAAGAGATCGATAATATCGATTTTCAAGGTGCAGGACGTTGTCACCCTTGCCCGCCGTAGACGGACCTCTATTCGTTGAGAATTGCCTGGCGCTATTACCCCACATTCGGGAAGGACACAAAGCAGGGCGTTCTCCTCTACGCCAGAGGCCAAGTTAAAATCTTGCATGTGACCACAAAAAATTATAAGAAACCATCGCACTCCCGATCCGAAGGGGCCCTGAGCTTGACTCGAAAGGACAACGAGATCTCATTGGAAAGGTTCAAAATGAGAAACTGTTTACTGGTCGAGGGAAACTTCGGTCTTATTTCCTGTAAGTAGATTGAGTATAGCGCTAAAGAGGAGCCAAATAAATTGCACAGAACCTGCTGAGCGTCATCGGTGTGGTCAGTTCCAAAGTCGGAGGGGTAGCTGCTCAAGGACGACAATTGTATGGATTTTGGAAGTATAGAAAAGGTGGGCCTGCAAAGAAATTAACCTCTAAAGAGGTCAGGTGAAAACCTATGTACCCTTCAACAATGCGAGCGTAGACCCTGACAATCTCTGGCGGGAGGGGTTCCCTGTCCGCCAATGACCTAAAAGCACTACATGATTAAATATAAAAGGTAAAATTCAAGTGGGCAACCGAAAGCAGAGCTGGCCCACGAGGACAGGATGGTCGCTCACAAGATAGTCTAAAAGACGCTGAGGCAAACTGGAGAAAAGCAGACGCGCTACAAAAACTGCTTAAACACAGCTTTACGGCAAAGTAACCGAAGTTCAGGTAAAAGACTTAGACGGACTCGCGCTTCAACAACCTCTAAACTGCCCAGAGAAATTTCTTTTGGAAGAGGCGCATTCGAGTAGCGCGAGTAAAGCTATAAGTAAGTTCGAGGGGAGGAGGAATATCGAAAGATACCAAAAGGCCAAACCTCTAAGAAAACGAAGCCTTGAACCACCTCTTCCAGAACAGGAGTTATACTGAACTGGCTTGTATAGACTGAATTTAGAATAAAGTTGTCCTCCAAGCTAGTCTCTCCGCTCGAGACAAAGGGAAGATCGCGAATGTTTCTAAAGGTAAACCATGTCTCACAAGGACGGCTAAAGGAGGGCGTCGGGTAAAACAAGGGCGGGAGCACAATTTCTTTCTCTGCTCTATTATGAAGAGATACAGAATAAAGGGAAAAACATACGGGCAGCCCGAGAACAGAGACCCGATGCGTCCAAATTTCAAGTCGAAGAGGGTGAGCTGCGCATGAACTGGTAGCCTATAAATAGTTGAAGTATCATTCAGATCAAGCAACTCCAAGGCCGTCTCAAAGGTAAACTGTAAAAAAACATCGAAAGGTGAAAAGGTAAAGACGCTGCAACTCTCAGCGCGCCTACTCTGGACTCGGACTGCAACTTTTTGGGGTCGAGCTCAACGGTGAAGTCCGCTGAACAGTTTGCCTCGAGGTACAAAGTTTGGTCCAAGGGAAAAACCTGGTCGCCGAACTTGTCGCTGTGTAAAGCAAAAGTTTTTAGTCAGCAGTAATGAAAAGAAAAACAAAATTATGATACCAACTAAGTATTGTAAGATACGAATTTTTAGAGAACATATAAGCCAGTGGCATTTCGGAAGGGTTACAGACAGTGACTTGTATCCTCTCCTTCTGCCACGAGTTCACGTGACCCATCTGCATCATTATAATATTAATTAAGGGAATAAGCTTACTTTCCCCAGCCAATACCTTTCCGAACCTTATTATCTTCGGCGATACCGTCATAGTGGAAAGGCCGTAGACGCAATGAATATCAATGACTTGGACACAGCAGGTGGAGGGGGAACAGGGGGAAAAGTTCACGTCACGAGTACTGACGCGTTCAAAAAATAAGCAGCCATGATGCTTATAGGGGCGACGGGTCAAAAGGTCTTTCCACTGCTCGGGGGTTACGGCCGCCGGTGATGGCATGCTTACAAATACGTTGACCTAAGAGTTTCCCGATAAAACAACATAGAAGAATTAACGCTATTATTAGCCTGCATACCTCTTCTCCTGCGCGCAGTTCATAAAGCTTTCCGGCAGTAAAGTAATTGGATCTCGCCGTTTCTTTATATAAATTCGGCTGGTCTAATTCTTTTACTAGAAGGGCATACCGTTAACACAAAAAAATATTAATATAAAAGAAAAAAGTATTACTCTGCAGCGATTTCCAGACAACTTGTAGCTTCATATCAGACATCGGAACCAAAATCACTGGACTACTAAGATTGTTTTTAAGGCTAAAGCTCACATACTGAAAATTAAAGGAAAATATAATTGAGGGTTCATTGATAACGAATAACTAGACCTGTCGTTTTTCATGAATACTCAAAGTGACAAATGGGTGAATACGGCTTAGTGAATCACGGACATATTGAAAACCGGCAACCCATACAGCATTGGGCTAAAGGAGAGTGTAAAAAAATAAGAAGACAACAAAAGGGTAAAAAGCAACCAGATAGACATTGGGTTGGAGCGAGGAGGACTCTACATTGGGCGTCAGATATAACGTCTGGAAGTCCAGCAAACAATTCACATCGCAACACTTCGGCTTTACACAGGAGCAGGTTTACTAGTCCTTTAGCGCACGAGAAAAGCGGCTTCGTACCAAACTACAGTGGAGACTGCCGTCGTCCACATACAAGCTGACCGTGATTAACAAGTTTTGCTCAGGATTACAACAGTTGACGACTTGTATCTCTCTATTAAATAGGCCGTACGATGAGCTCGCACACGTAAAGGAAATAAACATTTGGTTTTGAGGGTGCTAAAAGGAAAGATTGAGGGTTAAAAATAAAATTATCTTATGTGTTCTAATGGACCGCTTTGGCAGGTAAAAGCGTTCCTGCATCTTCTATAAGTGTCACGCCTTCCGGAGCGAGAAGCTTAAAAGTGGCGGGAAGGTCCGAACTTAAATTTTTTAAGGTGAAGCCCGCTGAATAGCTAAATACAAATTAAGGGTAAAGTTTTTTTGAGTGCCTCATAAGAGAATAACTACACCCTACACTCTTCCGGGCGTATAAGAAGATCCAAGAAAAAGCGAAGAGTTACTCACTGCAAGAAAACTTTTACCAAAAACGACACGAAAGCCCAAAGAGCGTTCAGATAGCAAAGATGGCTTTCCAGTTGCGGACACCGGATTAGCGTACGCCTTTAATGTGGAAAAGTTAAGGGCTTCCGCGGCGCACTGTAACGAAAAACGCACATGAAACCGGACACTGCCCTTTAAAGTCTTGCACTTTCCCATCTGCAACTCTTCACTAGAAACTTTCGGCTTAAAACACACGTACGCATAAATCCTTTCGAACGGCCGAAGAGGAACATTTTCCAGTAGTTTTGCGCAAGTTTCGTCGCAAAATAACCAAACCTAAGCATATATGAGGGTATGGAAAAAAAGAAAATGCTCCAATGAGTCAGTAAATAAGACCTGTTTGTTCAGGTTAGATGACCCAGTAATATATATTGTAGTTTCCCATATGGACTCCAGAGCAATTTCGACTTTTCCGCAATACAGTTGGTCTACAAACATGTGGCGTCAATTCCTTATTTTTTGATGAACTAAATTGGCGCCACCCGAGCGGATATAGCAGTGTTCCAAGATGAGCTCAGGCGGGGTGCTTCTAGCATTATCACGAGGCTGGGGGTAATCAGGCAGAAGAAAAACTTCAGGTCGAAATATGTGAACTTTTGGACGTGAGTAACTATACAGAAGCCACATTGTAAATGTGCACCTGATAGATTTACTCGTCTCTGCTGAGTAGATCCAGACTCTTGAACAAGCAATGATAACTTTTTGAAACCAACCTCATTATAACTTTGAAGTAAAAAAGGTATTCTTAATTTTTCCAACGGAGCCACTAGAAAGTTTCTTTTAAGTAAAATATAGATAAAGTTCTGAAATGAATACCCGTTCCCTCGTAACACTGCAAGGAAAGCAAAACGCCTCTCATCGAAGCCTTCTCTTCTGAATCGGATTGCGTACCTATAAAGAGGTGCCAATAGCCTCAGAGTTTGAAAGCTAACATGACTGCAGTTTACAGGGGGTCGGAATATTCGAGGTAAAAAAAAAATTGCCAATGACACTGAAAAAAAACAGATCATAGTAATAATTGGTAATATCCAAAGGAAAGCTAACCGGCCCGTAGAAGCCTTTAGATCTTCCAAATGTTCTGTAAGCACGGGTTTGAGGTTGTATATTGTTAGCAAAATAACTAAACTTACGAGGAGGACAAGTCTTGTCTACAGAGAGATGAAGGTCTTGAGACAAACTTTCACAGTTAATAAAATTTGTTAAAGTTTTAAAGACGCTTTCATTAATTATACAGAATTCTCCTTCGTTATCAAAGTTAGAAAGTGAAAAACCACCGGTACTAGTAGCCTTGCAACCGGAAACCATGTGGCCTACAGAGAGTGTGTCCAGGTTCAATTCACTAGGCTCCACCGCAAAATAGGGAGGGTCGGTAGAGACCATTTCGTGAACCGTCACGGAGGAGTCCGTAAAGTATCTTTCCCCGCAACCTTTTCCACAGGGCGGAGCTTGACAGAGCGCACCGTCATTGTCCTGCTCGTATTCTCCAGAAGGAGCGGGTAAAACCTCCAAAGATGAGTAGGGATGTAGCCCAATGTAGTGGAGGTTTGGCGGACAGAGCTCCTCTGCCTTGCAACAACATATGTTGTACGCTATAACTTTTACAACTCCAGCGTACTTTTCCTGTGAAAAATGACGCATGGCCTTATTAACTAAAAGGTAGCAAACCCTCTTAAAAAGACCTCTCTCACGATTAGACCACCAATGATAAGTTCGTAACTATTTCTATGATAGAAGGCGGTGTCCCCGAGGGACGGGACGGCAAGACCTTCTCCGGGCTTACAAGGAGACCGCGAGTCTTTAAAATTTTCGGGATAGAACTGCTTCATAATTTGCTTCCATTTCCATGTCTCCCTCTGTTGAGACATGCGCTGTCGCTGGTATAGCTCCCTTCTCTGCTCCTCATCTTCCAGTTCGCGTAAGTGGACAGTCGCTCGAACTAATTAAAGAAGAATGAGCAATGAAGCGATATTGACCCTCGAGGCGCTGGAGCAGGACTTACTGGTCTGCGCGCTGTGGGGAGCCACAAATACGGCTATTCCGTTCTCCATTTTCTTAAAAGTGTGAGCGTAAGCGGTGGTGGCATCCTCAACTTGGCCCACTGAAACTCGTTCTACACCAGCTAAAGGAAAGTTATCTCCTGGTAAACCCCATCCACAGAAAACTTACAGCGCAGCTTGCTCAGTTCGTCGTTTATTTTCATTTCCTTGTCCACGTGCCCTACAATTCTCTATAGAGTAAGCGGAATCTAAGTTATAGGTAATGTACCTTTACGAGCAGCTATTTTTAATTTCTGTTCCAAAACTTCAATTCTCTCCATATTCTTTTCGGATAAGGCGATCTGCTCTTCGTCCTTCATTGCGGCAACATAAAAAGTAACCAGTGGAAAGCAACGAGGCTCATGTTACCAATTCGAAGTCAAAGACAGGATATACCGCCGCGCACGTGGACAAAACGCGAGTTGCTTCGATGATAAAGTTTTTGGGGACGTTCGTGTTATTCGAAATCACAATCCTGAAAGAAATGAAAAATAAATTTCTAAGGATGTAAAATAAAAAGGAGAGGAACCTCTGTGGTGGCGAGGGGGCTCCAACCACTACTCTCTTAAAGTCTATGATGAGAGATTGCAGAAAAAAAGAAGCGGGGCGAAGAACATTGGCTTTTAGCGTGACAAGCTGGTTGTTGTCGGGATCCTTAAGCAAGCAAGCACAGAACGTACATAGACGACAAGAACAGTTCATAAAAAAGGAAGACCAAAACGTTTGCTATTTTGAGGGTTTCCTTGTAGACGCCAGGCAACGTAGGCTTAAATATAAAGTCAACATTCCTCTTTTCTAAGATAAAAAAAACATAATAATAAGAGGGGAACACAGAATGTATATAATTTCAAACCATAAGGGCGTATGAGTCCCATCCTTCCGGTTTTTATCTGCAGATCCCCAGACGCTAGTGAACTTTGTTCAATCAAGTAAAATTAATATAACGTGGGTGTCATGCATGTTTTATACCCAGACTTTACTATTTTGTACAGCAACGGAACTTCTGATTCGTTATAAATAACCAAAGACTTGACTTTGGCGGTATTTTTTTTTGTCCAATAGCCAAAATTTATATTGCGCTGGCCGACTTTCATAAATGAGCAGCAAACCTTAGAGAATACTGAAAGGGAACTTTTCTGAGGGACTGACAGAAGAGAAGATAGAATCATTCAGTAGGGAATATAGAAATACGTGTCACTAACCATCAGGCACGTGTTTAACTAGATCTCCGTCAATATAACTGTCCAGAGTAAAATTAATGGTTGACTCGACTTTGCGAAGTTTGGGGGAGCTTTTACAAAATATGACTGTTTAAGTGGGGTGCATGAGTAAGAAGTAATAACTAAAACCGCTGATAATTGTCCAGAGAGGGCATGTAATAGACAAACACTTCCACAGTGCCCTTTGGCGGTATAACACATGTGCTCACAGGTAAAAGAAGACCTCAACAAAAGCTAAAATCAACCATTCTCAAAAGAAAAGACGCTAAGCCAGTACCAGATTGGAGGTAATGTGAAAGTTCACGTCTACAGAACTGTAGCTTTTTTATAAACTCTTCTTCCTCTTCATTAGTGCGCAACTTCTGAAAGTCGCTATTTTGAAAGTAGCACCAGCAAATATATACGAAGTAAAGAATATAGCGTGTCCATACGGATCGGAAAAAAGTATATGAAGTAATGAGCGAAGAGCTGCGAGGACTGAGCGTCCAGAGAGCTGCGCTTTCAAAAACTCCGCAGAGTGTGCCTGTGAGGGGAGCCTATCATCGGGTCTAAACACCCGCCGAGAAGTAGAGGAAATATTCTCCCCACTGCCGCCCAAGACTTCCTCGAGGTGAGAGACCAAAAGCCTTTTCTTTTGTAGAGCTGTTTCTGTAAGTAATAAGCTTAACCCCAACAAAGCTTCACTGAGAAGCATACCACGTGTTTCAAGCGGAAGGTGGCTCGCAAGATCCAAGTAGTCCACAGCAAATCTTTCGGAAATTTTCTCTCTGCAGGGGTAAAGAAAGAAGGAAAAAGAGAGGGAAAAAACTCTCCAATACGTTGCGCAAGTTGGAGATAGCGGAAAAGTCATCCTGCTCTTCTCTATATCGTCCAGCATGGCCTCAACAAGTACTTGTCCCACCCCGCTCGCTGTGCAGTCCTCTTTCGGGCGTTGACCAGCGGAGAACTGCCAGTCACAATGAAGGAGACCGTTTGATCAGAAGTGTAAGAACAAGCGGTACGTTCGTCAAATATAAATAGAGCTGAGAGGGAAGAGACGAAATTAGATTTATGGTCAAAGTATGCTGCGTCAAGTTTTTCAGTAAAAAAGAAGAAAGAGACGCGTTGTTGACCACAATATTTCCCAAATAGAGGGCGTCCCCACCTTGTTTTTTCGACACATAAAAGAGGCAGCGGAGAATATAGAACTAAAAAGATAATACCAAATGTTATAACTTTAAAGAAGTTTTGCTCGTAAAAGCTGTAAAGCTGGGTCACGATGTTAGCAGTGATTATGACGGTCGAATCATTGGAGCTATTTCTCAAATTACTGACTACTATTTGCGTTCTTAAAATAAAGAATATTAGCGCAATTATAATAAAAAAATAATAAAGAAACAATAAACCTAAAGTTAGGGTTGACGAATTTGGGGGAGAGCTGGACAAAAACTTTTCCGGAGTTAAATGGGGGAATAACAATCTCAATGTTGCTGCCTACTCAAAGGTAAGAGAGCAGCGGCAAAGGAAGAATCATATGGCTCTTTGAGAACCTGGAGTGGCCTGCTGGATTGCTTTCTCGTCAAGGTCCTTGCAGGGCGCCAACAACGTTCGATCACCCTCAAAGTAATAGAGAGCAACTGTTGCCGAGTGGGAAACCACGGAAAGCACGGCGCTCAAAGCAGAAAGATTGGTGAGTATAAAGCTGGAAAAAAAAGAACAACCATTGAGATAGCGAGTATATAAAGTGACAACCGCAATGACCTTGAGTAATAAACTGTACCAACGCCAACGTCCCCGTAATCGATGTGAAAAGTAGATAGAGAGATGACAGATTTGCAGATGTGAGCCTTAAATTATTAAGAATGAGTAGAAATAAGCAAATTTTAAATAAGAATAATTATACACTGCATTGGACTGCTCGAGTTTCCAATAATTCTCCCGAATTCTTATTTTTACACAAGAATTTCAAGCAGAATTGGCGACGGGTCAAGTAGAGTGACAAGTTCTGAGCAAGACTCTCGTCCAAGTCATCCTCAACTAGAAATAAGTTATGAATACACAACTTTTACCGCACATAAAGATGAGCACCTGGACAGAATCGGATAGCGACAGAATGCGGTTTGTTAACGTGCAAAACAAACTGTTCAATCGATGTCTGCTCATCGCTCTCGCTAAGGTCATACTGCAGGCGAGACGAGCTATGAGAAGGAGATTCAGGCTAATCAATGGGCTGTTTAGTCAGCAGCAATACTCGTCGATGTGAGACAGAGAGTGCATGGTAATCCCGTGCTGAAGAAGCTCTGTGCGACAGATAACATCCTGAATATCTTAAGCAAAAAAGAGATGGACAGTAATAGCAGAGAAGGACTTACCATAGGACAATCAGTGGAATTGCAAAAAGTCAAGACCTTAATTACAGGATTGCCGATATAGCAGTTTCCAAAATCTAACACAACTGTGCTCAACTACAAAAAAATATTTATAACATCATATGAAATAAGAAGAACTAAGTAACCGTGAGCGCAGAGGAAGGGCATGTGGAGGTAACAGTCGCATGAACCACAACTTTTCCGATGTTTTTTTCGTCTTTGGCATTTTCAAACTGGAAAGTGGTTTTGTACTGACCTGCCTATGAAAACGCAAAGGGGATGATAAGTTCTTCACGCGTAAGCCTTGCACTTACCTGAAGGGTCTTACAAGCTAAGCGCAACTGAAACTGCGAGAAGCAGCTGACGGTAACTGGAAAGCAAATGTAGGATACAATAAACCAGAAAATAAAGGAAATTAAATTTAAAGAAAACTTGGAGAAGTTATGTCTAAAGCACGGCCAGTGCTCGCATCAGAAAACTCAAAAGACAGCTTCAGAAATAAAAAGACAAAATTCTACAAACTTATAAATAGGCATCAGTAAGCAAAAAAACCTTAGAATCGTTATAAATGCCATCGCCGTTAATATGGAACAAAAGAGGGACCTCTTAAAAAAATAGTAGTGACGAGATAGTAAGAAAATAAAATAAAATTTATAGCGGCTTCCGTCCCCTAAACGACACTTCTTGAACAAGTCATTACTGTAGCTTTAAATGAATAAAGATAAGAGACATAACGCACCAGAACAGTTATAAACTGTGATATTCCGGACATATGACTCGTTAAGGCGACAATTATCAAAATAAATTTCCTCATCCTCAGGAGCCACCCGAAGGACGGACCTGCCAAACTGGGAAGCTGACTTTGCACGCAGATAGAAACGCTTATTAAACCTGCAAACACAACTTTTAATTAGTATTTCCGCTTGAAATTCATCCCCTTCACTCTCGTTAAATTTGTGGGCAAGAAAAGTTATTTTGCCTTTTTAACATGTTAAGGCTTGTTATTTAATTAGCTTCGGAACAAGTACCATTCACGTCAAAGGCTTTGTATGATTCTTGCTGAGGATTTTCTGGGTAGTTAGTGTCGTTAAAACGCTCATCGACAAGGTCGTTGGCAAAACATTCAATATCAGGTTTGAATGCAAGAACTGCAGAGAGTAAACTTATAATAAGACAAGTTAAAAATATAATATTATTTATCAAAGTGCTTTGCTCAAGAGTTTAAAATAATATATGGGCTAGAGAAGGCAAGCTAAGAAGTAGCGTTAAAAAAAAATCATTTCAAAAAACAACTAAATAAAACAAGAGAATGGGCTTTATCTTCTGCTACCAAATAATAAAGTTTTTAGAAAGTCAAAATGAAAGGGTTTTGAAAAAAGTTAAAGCGATATATATATACGGATGTTACCCTATGTAGAAGAAATATATTACTCAAAGAATATTAATAATAAATAATTAAAGTCTGGTTATAACCTATGGGAAAAAAAGAGGCTTTAGCCGGAAGTAGAAAACTGTCGATATACCCAACTCTATTAAATAGCTCGTTAGCGTAAGGGCCTTCGCTATAAGTTAGATCGTCAGGTAGATTTTCGTTTTGCAACTGAAAACTTAGTTGTTTTCCAAGATTGGTTTTGAGTTTTATAACAAGATCTTCATGGAGTTCATTTCTTAAGTGTAACCTATTTGATGACAAAATGAGTTGGTGAACTCGAACTTTATCTAGCAAAAAAAATTAGAAAAAAAATACTTCTTTAAGACGTGAGCACAACTGGAAATGGTCTTAAATTCAATAGAATTATTTTTAATATCAACAAAAGATAACCACAAGTTTGGTTTATGTTTAGCTTCTGCTAAAGGTTTCATAGCTAGAGCAAACGTAACTTTATTATCTCTTATAAGCAACAGATTGATATGATGTTTTTATAATAAATCTACATTAACAGTAAAACCTATCCGGCTCTAACTGACCGTCACACGGACGCAAGGAAAAAATTTATTTACCCTGTTTCTTGAGAATTCTGAGCCCTGCTGACGGGGCCTAACCTTATTAGAATTTAAGAGGGCAAATGAAGTAAGCAGTCATAAAAGTCCAAAAAAAAGAATAGCGTGATGGAAATAGAACGCGGACAACTCTCGGTCATGGTATGATGGCTTTACGTAGTAAACCTGTTAAACTTAAATTATAGAGCATCAATACAATTTATGTTATATTTTTTCAGCTTTTTTTGTTGTTCCTTAGTTTTAACAAATGTGGAAAATAGCCTTTACTTCTGGGTTTTGTACTAGTTTTATTATCAGTTCCTTTACATAAAATTTTAAAGAGACAAGATTGCACAGGTAAGAAAACGAAATTAACGTAGACCCATGTTCCTAGTTTTCTCAAAACCCCTAAAGTAAGGCGCAAGGACATGTCCCTCAATTTACCCTTTTTTGACACACACCTTGTCAAAACTGATCAAAATGTAAACTGCATAACTTAAGGTGCTTATATAACAAGCGTGGATTTCCATAAAAGTAAATAAATGTAACCAAATAGGTTAAAGTCAATAATTTTTTGAAATAGCATATAAAATTCTCTTATATAAAGAATATATATATATAAACTGGTCTCACTTCAAAAAAAATATTAAAAATTTGCTTCATAAAAGGTTTAGTAATGTATCAAATTTAATTTTTAGGGTAGCCTTTTACCTCGAACCCTTGGAACCACTCTAAATTTGTTTGGGTCAAGTTTGAGGTACCATAGCCTATAAGCCTTTTATACGACTACTATTAATCGGTTCACACTCTCATTAATTTATTTATGGTAGCAAGCTTATCCATTAAGTTTACAAACTAGTGCCATTATCTTAAGTCATAATTCCGCTAGTCAAAAGTGTATTTAAAATATTACTAAATGAGAGAGAGAAATTATGCAGGCTTTTGTAATTTTCGCAAAAGTCACAAATTATTTTTATATATAAGTACTTTGTTTTTTTTAAAATATAAGGGCAAAATCCTTATTTTTACACAATTATATATATCATGTAATAAAGTTAGTTTATTAACACTATTATATAATAGCTCCTGTTCTAAACGTCAATATCAATTTATTTATATAACAATTTAGGCATATCTAATTCCTAGATGGTTACGTGTTAATATTTTTGATTAAGAAAGAAAGTGAAGGTGAATAACACGTGCAAAAAGAGCACATGCAAGCCCGCGATACTCATCAGGTGAACATACTTCAACAACATAACGCAAATTGATAGTACAAATCAGCCAACACTGCTACAATACTGTGCAAAATATCAATACCTATAATTACAAATGTTTAGTCCCCAGGATTTTGCCGTTTATTAATCGAACAAAAATTTAGGTATAATTTGGTACTAATAAATAGACTATTGGATATATACCTAATTTACAGCCGAAACAATGCCAGTATTGCCTAGTATTTGAAGTATTGACCCGTAAAATTAGTGTCGAGGATCCGATTTTAACCATTACAGGCCACAATTACTGATCTTGATGACGACGAGTACGCCTTATTTATATAAAATTTGGACACATGAACGTCATAATGCAAATAACGAGGTTCAACTTGTTACAATCTGGCTGTAGTCCACGCCTTTTTACCTGCATACTACGCATAAATCATGACTTCCAGTGCTTAATGTTATTTTCTCTGTTTTCGTAGGGTTGGAGCCCTCCAGTAATTATCTTTAGAATGGTGTCACACTTGTCCTTGAGGGCTGTGGGTCAGCGGTGAGTTTTTAGCGAAGATTAGTTAATTGCGTAGCAAGTAGGAAATTCAGAGTTAATGATTCAAATTGCTATATCCCACCAAAAAGAGATCGGATACCATACCCAGTTTTCTGGCCTCCCCGAAGCCTTCAAACCTGTTCAACGAAATATTTTACAGCGGGTAAATCTCTACTGCAAATAGAAACACCTAAATCGCTCTTAGTTGCTTAGAGGCGCCCTGTGTAAAATTGGTTTTATATACTCTAGTATAAATATGTGTAAATAATAAACAAATTTAGTTATCTTTTCTTTAGTTTTGAACTACTATTACCGGTTTTTTAAAAAGACCCTTAAATTGCTTGATATGGGATGCCTCTTACTCCAAACGAGATTTTGCACCAATAGGCTGTCGCGGACCTTCAATGCCTAGGCAAGCGGTTAGGGCGGAACCCAACTTCACGTGTTATGGTGAGGTCGGGGTAACTTAACAAGATTTAAAAAAAATTAATGAAAATTTAAAGCGTTCTATTGAAACAAGTATTTGATTCAGTCCTTAATAAACAATGATATATAAATTAATACAGATACTTTAGACTATTTAATGTTAAAAGGTAGTGGCATATATATAAATATGAAAACACGCACTAACACAAATAAGATAAAAGTAACAAAGAAAGAAAGAAAAAACGAAGAAAAAGAGTAGGGAATTCTTTTTATTCGAGAGGTCAGTATTTGCTTTATATATACATTCGATAAGCTTATCCAGCATTTGTTTAAATTCTTTTACATAATAAATAAACAGGAAAATGTTCATTTATAGAGATGCGTTTGCACTAACTTGTTCAAATCTATTTTGATATCTGATATATTAAACTTAAAAGAATAACAACAACCATAATGGTTAATCTAATAGTGTCTCCTTGTTTCTTTATTTTGTTTTTTTATTTTATTTCTTTTTTATTTATATTTATTTAAACTTATGTATATTCTTTATATTTGTTCATTATTTCTATATTTTTCTCTAAATACTAATACGTTATAAGCGCGAACTCTTTACTTTCATAATTACAGAGCACAGTAAATTCAAACGTTCAAACACACCATGCCACACTCTGCTGGCATTTTTAACTATTACAGAAACCTACTCAACTGCGACCATCGATCATTTATATCAAAGTTACCCCAGCTTGCTACAATTTACAAGGTCTTTTTTTTACAATGAAAAAGTTGGAGAAATCTAGCTTCCTTCCTATGAAAAAAATTGCAAAAAACAGCTTTTAAGATACAATCAAAATTGAGCAGTTTACACGAGGAAGTTTTGAGCAAACTCGAAGCAATAAATGCATTGCACCCAGAAAAAGCAAATGAATTTACAAAAATGTGTTTACGGACGGAAATCTTTGATTTTACTTTTATGTGATTTATGCATGAATTGTGCACAATCTTCAAAATAGAATAAGAATCTGTACAACAAAAATATGTCAGCAACTTAATTTCCTTGACCAACAAATACAAGAGCAACGTACTATTCCTGATTTAGCGCACCCCACATATCTAAAATAATATCTTTTCACAAAACTATTGCTCTTATATATAGAAGCGGGGACGAATTTAACTATGAAAAAATTTTCCTGGAGCAATATTTTAGTAACAACCATGAACCCTTAAATTACAACTACATTTATAATTTCCTTCTTCAAGCAGAGACAAGAAACAAATATAAGCGAACCACCATAATACTACATTGTCTTAACGCCAAAGTTAAAATTTTGCAAACCTTTAAATAAAATGACACTGTTCCAGAAAAATAACCGTTACAACTACATATGCAACAGTTGAAGGGGAAATGAAGAGTTTGTAATAAACTTGGTCATATCGAAAAGGTATGATGTTTCACGAAAGTAAAAGATTACAACTTAGTTCTCGACTCCGCGGCCCTATTCGCATATCATTGAGAACAAGGAATTACCTAATAATATAAAAGAAGAAAATGAGACAATAAATAAAATAAACGATTATACAAATGCTTCTCAAGCCGGTCATTTAAAAATTTTTGATAAAGGTAAGTCAATTTACATTCCCAATTTCGGACATAACTTAGCTTCAGTAGGAAAATTAGACGAATCTGAGTATTAACACCAGATTTGGAGATAAAAAAGTGATTATTAAAATGAATAAGACTTCTGTTGCCCATAGCTTTTTAAAAAAAAAAAGGGAGTATATAAACTAAATCCGAGTAACATATAATACAACGACAATAAATACTTTACAATTTGAAGAGGGTAACAAAAATACCTGAAGAGCACTACAAATATGGATGCATAAGTTATAAATATCCGAAAAATATCATACCTAACGTAGGACCTTTTACTACTGATAACCGTGAAATTTGTACAAAATGTAAATTGGAAAAAAAAAAGAAGATAAATAAAGTAAGCCAAAAAATTCGCCTTGTAAACTTGGTCTACAACTCTATGTTTACAATCTACAATGGAACAAAATTTTTTTGGTGGTTTTCAATATATAGTTATAGGTACTTATGCAAAATCTAAACATGTCGTTGCCTTGTTCTCCAAAAGCAAAGAAGATATAAAATATAAACTGTTGGACTGGCTAAAACACCAGAACAAGTACATGAAAAACAGGAAACTAAAAACATCCACTGCAAGCATAATCGAGGGAGTAAGTAGCGAATACGTCAATGACATACTAAAAATAAATTAAAGAGCGTAGGATCCTATTTACCACCTTTCCCAGGAATATACCTCAGTATATGCTAAGTGAACGTAGTATACAGACCTTACGCAATATAGCCAAATGCATTTTAAGGCAATCATGTTTACCTCCCAAATATTGGAGTGAAGCTTTCAGGGATGCTGTTTTATACAGCAATATTTCTAGAGGCAGCAGTACTCTTTCATCTACCGAGTTATTTGGCTTTAAAACTACTAATAACTTAAAAAGATATATGCCCTTAGGTTGCAAAATTTATTTTTATAGTCCCGAGCACAAAAAGAATTCTCAAGGTAGAGCAACGGAAGAATCCCTACTTTCCAAACCAACAGATTCAACAGATGAGGAATATACCACCCTAATTTCCAGTATGAAATAAAATAATTCGGTCGAGGGATGCTCTCTGTTATGGAAACACACCTTCGTACAAAAACAATTAGCCGGAGACTGACAATCTTGGACTAAAAAAATTTGACCCCATATCTTGGTAGTACATCAAAGTTATACCCATTACCAACAAATACAGTGATGTTAATGATTTTGAGACTAAGCCAAAAAATATAAGGGTATTTCAATGTCAGTAAACAATATTAGAAATGAAAGAACCAAGACGAATAATAATGAGAACACACTTGCAGAAGCAGAAAATATAGAACCTAAAACACAGCAAGTTTTTTCTCTGTGGACCCAAAACTTCAAGGATGTACAATATCTCTTCGCCTGCAGAATGCACAGCTCCTAAAACAAATAACCCCCTCAGATCCTTTTTTTTCCTCTTTACAAACCATTTATACAACCACAAATTCAAATGGAAACATCTTCTATTTACCAAACAGTCTGATTTAACCAAAAATTTATAACCTAAAATCAAAAAATTAAGCCAAAAATTATAAAAAAATTGTTATAGAAGACAAACTCTGATGCTGTAAATATCGTAACTCCTTTAGACACTCCTAAGTATCTTCATATTATTTTACTAAAATCAGAATTTGACGATAAAGATTTCGATAACATAATTTCAAACACCTCAGAGTCTAATACCCAGTAAAAAACGCCTCCTGAACAAAAAATAATCGATAAACTTTTGTTTTTTTGTTTGACACACTAATAAAAGAAATTTTAGGTCTTTTGAAAAGAACATAGATAAGGTTAAAAAGACTAAAGAGGATACTTAGCAATAACCTATCTTACTTTAATGAAGCAAAAAAGTTTGGAACAAAAGACATGTAGATGCCGCCACGAATGCACTTCACTCTTTAAGCATGGAGGGTTTAAAATTATTACCAATGATGGAGTTCCTTCGAATAAAAAATTTTTATCCACAACGGTGGATGCTTCACAGAAAGAAAAGTAACAATCATTATAAGGCACGACTGACAGCGAGAGGTTATTAAGATATAGCCGGTGTTGATTACAATGAAATTTATTCTCCATTTTTATCTAAAGGGCCCTTCCTTTTACTACTCAACATTGCAAATTATTAGCAGATGCCTATCCAACGTGCTGATATAACAACTACTTTTTTGTATACAAAACATAAAAAACCAGTGTACACTTACATGCCTCAAGGTATGCATTTAATTAAAATTTACTAAACTCAGAAGAAAAATGATTACTAGGTGGGCACTATAAAAAAAGTAGTATACGTAGTTGATCGACCTGGAATGTGAGTTGTTCACCGAAGCTCAGTGGTTAGAACATTGTCGCTTAATCTCAAAGTTGCGGATTTCGGTTACCGTTTTCTGGGTTGGTGGTTGCGTTTACAACTTCTCTACACCACAAAATTTGATACACTACTCTAAAGAAGTCTAGTAAGCTCTAAAAAATAACGTAGCAGTTTGTTGCCTAAAAGATCAGCCAGCTTTTTTATCTTGGCCTATCTAGATGGTTACAGGAATATAGCTTTAAACCAAGTGTGTGGGACCAATGTATATTTTACTCAAAAAGTTTCGATGTGATTGTTGGTATATATGTTGACGAAGGCATTATTTTGGAAGACGCAGACAAATTTCTTTATATTATGTGCCAGGAATACGTAATTAAGGACTTAACTCAATTGGGTAAGATTTTGGGAATAGATAATAACGTTAATCTCCCTTAGTCAATTCAGCGACTTAAATATGGTATAAACAGAACAACCAAGGTATACGAAACTCAAACCTCCCAGCAACACTGAAAAGAAGCATATCTAACAGCACAAGGCCGGATATAGCATATGTAACTAGCATTTTAGGAAGGTCTCTTCAAAACAGTAACGAGGAGCACATAAAAACTAATAAAAGAGTTTTAACTTACAAACAAGGCATATGAAAATTATAACTAATAATTTTTCAACTAATAACATTATTTTAGAATGTAGTGGTTACTCTTCTTGGACCGATAATTATGATTATCGTACTACAACGAGTTAAAGAACTTTTCTAAACGGTTATTTGTTACAATGGAAAACTAAAATTTGGAGAAGCACTATAGATAAGTAATCTTGGGAAACTGAGTATATAGCTCTTAGTAACTCTATAACCAATACTATAGCCATAGAAAATATTATAAAAGAACTCCCTGAGGCACCTATTATAGTACAAATTTATGCCGAGACTGTAATGAATATTTTTTAGTGGAAATGCGTCAGAAAAAAGATTACGTCACATTGATAGAGCATATCATTAAGTTTAACAGCTGGTAAAGCGAAGAAAATATTTTAAAACATCTTAATTCTGAGCAAAAACATAGCTGATATTTGCGCTAAACCACTCTTCCTTCCAAAGACGGTACTTTTTTTAAACAAATATATAAACTTCATTAGGGGTAGTACGAGTTATATCAAGAAACAAACCAATAAAAAAAAAATTTAAGCATTTTATTAAGAAAAAGTATTTAATTGAACTCCAGTAAACAATGATTTATGAATTAATCTAGCTATTTGATTATTTAACTATATATTAAACTTAAAAAAATAAAAAACAACCGCATCGGTTAATCTGATTATCTCACCTTGTCTCTTCATTTTGTTTTTTAATTATACCACTTTACTATTTACTTTTCATTTAAAAAAACTTGTAACCTTTCGAGTTCCCTAGATCGAAATCAGCCTGCTCCCTATATTTCATATTTACCCATGTTTCTCTAAATTCTAGCTAATAGTACGCCATGGTCAAAGCTACCTCGCATTCATGACCTTCTAATGCTATAGTTAACAATCCTTACAGGCTAACGAAATAAATTAACAAGTATAAAGGTTTACCGTCAATACAACAACTTTGTAATTATTTTTTTAAGGTAATATCGAAATGCCTGAGCACAACGCACGCCACCTAAAATAACAAACGAGTGTGGGCATGCCACCCCTTTAAATAGTCATTTCTAATCAAGTTCGAAGTTAAAACTACTATATTAGTTTGGTATAATATTTTTGTTTTATTGATTTAAATATGTAAAAGTTACATACTTAGGATATATGTAAAGGGAAGGGGGAAAGATTTTATTTATTATGGGGTCAAATATTAATTAGTAACGAAATCGAATTAAGTTTTTTCATGTTCATGTTCCCTTTGTGGTGATTACAGATATGCCACGTCTCTACCGAAAGCAGCAGTTTACTAGGTACACGCCCACATGCACGACCCTGCAAGTCGAACAGGCGTTACGATTCATCTTTAAGAACTACTACTATAATGCCTAAACTAACAATTATTATCAATATATTACAAAAAAGGCGATTTTTTTAATGCAAAGCTATATCTAAAGTCCAAAATGGTAAACCGTTTTTTTAGTTTACCATAGCCGGTTTAGCAGAGGCTAGAAAATAGCACACCTCATTAGGAATAACTCTAGATTATGTTGTCTAGTTCTAACTTATTTCTTTCTTTTTGTTTTGTAGAAAGTAAAAATAATGCTAAAATACCTCTAAGCTACCAAGTCTTGTAGTATAAATTCTCGCTAACATGGAATTGACGACCTGGTAAGTTACTCCAAAAGCTACTGTTCATAATCAAAAAACTCTACAGCTCAGCATTTCGCAACTAAAAGCTCGGAAACAACCTCCTCTTGTATAATAAAACAGTAATCAAATATACATACTTTTTATTAACTCGTGCTTGATGCCTCGACGCGGTAATGCCGCGGTAGCAGGCCTTGCTCTGATAATATTTCGATTAAGGAATTTCTTGAGCGTTCAAAATAGTCGGAATTCCTACGCGTGAATGCCGTATTATAATAGTGTTAATATAACTTTTAAAAAAATTATAAAATAAAAAATGATGGAAAGCACAAGGTAAAATAAACCTTCAAAATAAGATTGCATTATTACAAATTAAAACCAAACTACCAGCAATGGTAATACGTGATAGTTTCAAAAACCTAAAAACCACAAGTCTTGAAAAAACTCTTTGCTGTAAGAGTAACACTAAGAAGAAGAAACCTACTCTAATATAATAAATCGTAGTACCAAATGCTTTCTAGTAAAGTGTTGAAATTTTCAATCTTACTTTAGCGATATTTGCAGTAGGCAAGACAAAGTTCGCTAATTAAGTAAAAACCAATCAGTAGTGGAAAGGAGATCCTGTATTTCGTCCTTATTTTGAATCGAGTCCGAGAAGAGCAGATTTTCCAGAAGTTCTTTCGCGGCAAAGTGCCGAATCGAACCGTCTTTTGAAGAAAGAAAACAGAGGAGCTGACAAAGCCCTGTAACAGCGAACACTACTGGGGGTGTACACAACCATTTTTTTAAGAAAAAAAAACTACCATCACTAGCAAATGGCGGGAACTGGATGTTAACAAAACATATCCTACGAAGGCGTTATAAAATAAGAACAAAATATACGCGAGAAAAACCACAACATACACTTTAATACAGAGGCGTATCCTTTGATAGTCGAAGGCGTATTTGCGGGTAATCCGCTTTACTAAGGCTAGCATAGCAGCAGGCAAAGTAGTCCTAAGTAGCCAGATTGTAAAAAGGACGAGTTCAATGTTTAACGAAGAGCTGTCCTATAAGGTCTTTGCGGTAACCTGAGTGGATTGCCTTCGTTTAGCATCGAAAAAGAGTCATTAGAAAGCAAGACATAGATAAATTTAAGAGCATTGTTTCCTAAAGAATAAAAACGGGTTAACCGCAATTCCAAAAATAAAAGTTTCAATTAAGCTAACTTAACCGGGCGGCTTCTTTACTAACACCAGAAAAGTGAAGTAGAGTTTCACAAAATAAACAAAATTCTCTACTTGCACAGGTTGCCAAATACTGTACTAATGTAGTTGTTGATGTTCTGGACTATAAAGTGCAAGGAAAAAATAAGGATAAATAAGTTAAGTGTGGAGTGAGAAGGGCGAACCGTAGACTCAGTAAGTCCTCCAATGCATATAATAAAAGTTTTCATAATGTGATGGCGAAAAAAGTCAACGTCTAAAAGTTTTGACAAAAAATCAAAGCATTTTTGGACCTCTGCGCCTTCTCTACCCATATAGTAATAGTAATATTAAGGCAGCAGATAGTAATCGCATGCCTCAATTCCACTTCTTCAACTAGCCGCATTAGAAAAGGATAGCCGTGAATGTGCTTTGCTAGTTTGGAGGTGTGCAGAATGTTTAGCAGAGCCTTGAGAGCCACAGAACGCGTGCGGTCAATACGGTCGCCTACGACGCCTGAGGCACATGCGAGTAGCAATGCTGTGCACTCTTACTATAACAGATATAAAAAAACCCAACAAATGAAGTAACAGCGTATTTGAGGTCGTAATAAGATTCGGATCGAAACAGTTCTGATTGTTAAAAAGCGAGAAAAAAATTTCAACTCCCAGAGAGGCACACTCTCGGACCCACGAACCGACATCACCGCGTTGATCTGCCCTATCCGGTGGCGCAACATTATTTATTAAAGGTTTACAAAAAAATAATTTAAAAAGATGACCTAAAGTCGAGCATACCAAACAAAAGTATTTCTGAGAAGAGAAGGACGAAGTTTTCTGGCGCTTTGAGTTGTAACTTTTCGTTTTGAGAAAAGACGGACATCCGTTTAAGCTACAATAATAATTAGAGGCGAATAAAGTCACTAGGAAAACGAGAACCAGGAAATTTATCGCCATGAAGACATGTCTTCTTACTTCGGAGTCTTTACTATTATGAAGCAGAGAAGACAACTTTTCTATAATTTTTAAAAGAAGAACTTCATTAGCGCTAAATTTAATATTAAAATTAATCGCGATTTTAGTAAAGTGGGTCGAAGGTCAAACCAGGGCAACCGGGAGAGTGCCAGCGCGAGACCTTTTAGCCCAGAGGTCTTATCTTCAAGGCGTAAAAGTACAGTTTTAAGAAGCTCATGACAATGTTCGATGCTAAATGTGACACTTATTATAAATATAGAAGCTATAATGATACCGAATATGTACGCACCTCAAAACATTTGTACCTAAAGTTTCCAGCGCATTCAAAGCGCTTTCATACAAACTTTGCTCGTCAGAAATGTTTTCGAGTACAACTTTAATAAAAAAAGTTGACTGCTTTTGGGGGAGAGGAAAGAAGGAAAGAGATCTGATCAATCGTAAAACTCCGCAACGAATTAAACCCGCTCCGGGCCCTCCATAGTTAAGAATTATTAAGACTTTTAATATTTAAAACGCTACTATCGTTACCATGATATAAAGAGCGCGAAGCGACCAATTTCTCCAGCTAATATAGCCCAATGAAAAAAGGTACAACACTGTTATCACTAATAGTATAAGAACCTGTTCAAGTAAAATAGCACTCATCTCCATTAACTCATCAGTAATGTTCCTACCAGAATTACTGCCTTTTTGGTGTAAAGTTTCCATTATTTCGGCCACAGCTAAAAGCGTTCCGTGTTGGGTGTTATGATTCAAACTAGTTATTTCCATGCTTAACTGCCCAAGAAGGCCTTTTAAAAACATCTCACTATCGATGTTTGCCTGAATAATTATTATGAAAACAGGAAAAATGATAAATAAATAACAAGAGAAAAAATATAGAAACGTTAATACAACAATCCCCAGAAAACGCGAGCTTAATAATCTTATATGACGATCCCAATGACCAATGAGATTGTTAACGGCGTAAGAAACTAACGGCAGACGGTAGCACTATAAATATTTATCATTACTTATCGTTATAAGTCAATAAATATTGGCCCAGCTTGTCTAAAATTCCACCTCAAAAGAGGCAACGGCGGGAGCCACTTTAAGAAATGCACGCCCTATTGGGCCAACGTTAGAATAGTCGGCGAGCGTCACGAGGGCGAAACCATGCGGGAAAAGGCCTACAAAAATTCAGAAACCGTTCGCAACTCGTTTCAAGTCAAAGAACCCTGACGCCCCACGTGTTCTTGAAAGGCGGCTGAGGCTGCACGCCTGCATGTGCCTTCTCGATCAAAACATGCAAGAGTCAGCAGCCACGTAGAAAGCTGGGAAGCATACGGCCTCAAATGGCGTGGTTCATAGGCCTAAAAGCCCCGTAGGCCCACAATATATAAAAAATAATGGGGGCTGATCGCACTACGTATTTAAGAAAAAACCCTAGCAAAGGCCCAGCAAACGTAACAGGCCGCATCACGAACGTGCGAGCCCACGCGGCAGTCACCAACCACGTGCTCATAAACCAAGGCGCGCAGTACAAGAGGCATTACAGAGCTTAAGTGCTTTGTTGGTTATATAAGCTACGAATGATGTTTAACACAACGACAGGGGCTACTTCTGGAAGAAGGAGTCCTCTTCTGGCAAGCTCAGCCAAAGCTAAACACCCGCCATGCCAGCCTGCATATGCCATACAAAATTACAAAGAGTATTGCTTATATAGTATAAGCTCAAGAAGTAGTGCTTAACTAGTTAAGAAGAGTAATAAGTTTTACTTACCAGTATGAGATGTAAAAAGAGAGAAAATATTCAAAACTCCCCGAACTACTTCGTCTGCGTAACTATTAAGATAAAAAAAAGGTTATATAAACGACAAAAATATGACTTAAACTGCTCTAAACATTACTACTTCGAGCCTTAAAATGTTTTAACTAGAAGATCCAACTCGACATCCACAAAATAAAACAAACAAAAGTAATGAACTGTAGTCAAAGTTAACATAAAATCTACTTTAGCGGAATCCTCTCTGTTATACGACCCAAATACTTTGCTGAAGTCCAGCGAACTACTGTAGAGAGATCTATCGTTAATAAGTTAGTTAAACACTTTCTCCGATGCTGAAATTGTACGCAAAAGAGTCCTTATAAACAGGCTCACTGTAAGATCACATGGTCTTAATAGCATAAAGACTCACCTTCCAAGCCAACCAAAAGATAGTCAACTATATCATCCAATTCCTCGGGAATATTTACTGTAGAGGAAGATTCGTCAGTAAAGGTATTCGGGAGAAAACTATCTGAAAGGGCTTCGGTTTTTGGTTCGATAAATTCGTGATTTAAATTTCGGGAGCCACGCGAGTATCTATAAGTTATATACAAGCAACAATGAACTAATAACTAAAAGTGAGACATTGATAAACGAGGCCTCCACAAAGGAGCAGAATAGGGCAGCCGGCATAAAGCGATTCTCCCGAAGGTTTTCAGCACAAGCTTTCGAGAAGACGAGTTTTTCATGCATAAGAGCTGATTAATCCACTTGCTCACATTCTAGTGTAATAGTTTTCTTACGCGCTTTAAGTAATAAGAAACGATACAAATTTAAAACCTGATATATATCACTGAAAAAGTGAAAAAGTGTATCCCTCTGGGAAAATTTCAAAATGTAACAAAAAGACTTAAGGACACCGTTAATTGCGATAACCACCTCAACGGAAGAATTATTAACTAAAGAATATAAGCTTAAGATATTCAAGTAAAGAGGCTATAATAGAAAAAAAATAATAATAACGGCGATAGTTAAGTAACTAAAAAATTAATTTAAAACTTTCATAATAATTATCACTAACAAACTTTTCATACAAATGAAGAAGACCTGAAAAATTTATGGCCAAAGAAGAAAACCACTTCAGTAAGTTTGGTAAGTATACATCGCATAAATCTTTACGTGACAGAAGTCGCCCTAATAAGACCTAAATTTTAAAAAGGAAAAGGTAAATAATAACATACAAACCTTTTTATTAAAAAGAAGTATATATATAAAAAATTTTATTTTACTAGTAGAGTATATATATTAGATAAAATATATAAATGTAAACCGCGGCGCCCTCTCCAGTTTTATCAGGCATCAGGAGATACTACGTTGCAAAAAATTAACAACTTCAGAGAGTAGGTAATAACATAATTAAACCATTCTTGTATGATCATAAATCTCGTTAATAGCCAAGTCGCTGTCCAAATTTCGTATATCAAAAGGATTCATACAAATAACGGAAAGCCATAACAACAACATATATCGAGATTCCCATGCCTTAAAGTATATAAACAAATAATAAAAGCTAAAACCAAAATATAAATAGAATAATTAAAAGTATTTAATAAAACTGTCCGAAATTACGGAAGTGTAACTAGAATTTTTCTCGGTAAGCTTCATTAAGAGAGAAGTCGCAGTTTTAAAGTATTGAATATGTGAAGGTAAAAACTTGATAACAATTTTGTACCCGCAAATCTTAAAAAACAATTAATTAAAGAAAACACATTAAAAAGTTAACTAACGCGTAGATAATAATAGCAAAAAACATATGAAATACCTTCGTTAGGTAATACAAGATTCTGAAAGCTAGTAATTTTCGTGGGGTAACATTAACTGTTTCGGGTGCTTCAACGAAAGCAACCAAAGAGAAAAGAATTTGGACGCTAATCTCAAGGCAGGAGTCTAGCAAACAACTTTGAGTTTGATACTTATCTAAGATTTTATATATCCGTCGCTCAATTTGAGTTACATTGTAAGAATCACTACGGTTTTCACTTTCTTTCAGCTTATTTAACTATTTAATGTTGATATTAAAAAGAAAACAAAAGCTAAGGAGTTTAAAAATATACCAAAGCACAATACTCGTCATATTCGGCAAAATAAGCAGTAGCATTATTATAAAAAGGGTGTGCAGGTTTTACAGTCATAATTTTCAAATTAACTAGTACTAACTATGAGAAAGGCTCTCGTGGGTCAGTCAAACTAAATTCCTTTCGGGGGATCCTAAAAGGTGTTCTAAATAAGAATGCAAGCCGAACGGTTTAAGAATTTTAATAATAGTTGGTCAGTTAGTGTTGAGAGCTGGTAATCTCTTATACAGATTTTACACGTTTTTGCTACTACCCTTGGATTAGCAGTTTTAAAATTTTAATTTTTCATGGTAATAAGTATTTGTTTTGCTTTTTTAATCTTATGAAACAATTTAAATGGTTTTGAAAAATATTTCCGATCGGTTAAATGAACTAAGACTACGGACTACATTTAGAGAGATGATGTAACTCTTTACTTAAAGCAAGATAATTATAAAAGAGATTAGTGTACCTTGTGTGGGTTAGTTATAATAAGTGCGATATTATGGTAAAATTAGCTGCAGTGGAAGCCTTTAAAGATTAATAAAGCCCAACCATTTGTTTACATAAAAGAAAAAATGACGGCGCCAAAAATAAAAGCAAATATTTGGCTAAATTATTTTATTATAGTATTTTGTTCGTAAAGACATGTGGCGTGACATTCTATTAGATATGTATATTGTGACGCTAATTTTATATTAACGCCTTTAAAGGTGTTGGACATCATACCAAGTGGTACATTCTACATGCCTGTACTACTTGGATTTAATTGTGTGCATTCACACGTGTAGTTTGCCTAACATTTCGGATTACTATGCTTACTCCCTGATTGCTCCTCCCCTTTCAAAAAAATCCTTAGGACAAATTATAAATCCAACAAATTTTTAAAAAGAGGAGTTTGGTAAATAGTTGTCGATGCTATACATATTGCCATTGCTGGAGTAATAAAAGTAATTTAGAAGCCTTGCAAAAGAGTAAACTGCAATAATTTGGTTAGAAAGGAAAAGATATGTTAATGTTTGCCCGATTGTAAGCGAATTACAATTTATGGATATATAACTATCTTTCAAAATTGTTTCAATGTTTTAAATTTTTTCGTAAAAATTTTATAACGCTTTAATTAGTAATTGGTTATATTTACTGACATGATTGGTTGCTCGAAGCCTTGATTTTATTATAAATACTACGAAGCTCTGATAGTAAAAATAAGCTCTCATTCTTAATTCTTTTTTTGTTTTTCAATATATATTTATAGTTATTATTTATTTTGTATAACTTAATTTTTGTAATTTCTAACACATTGGTGACACGAAAGCTCCAAAACTTAAATTGATGGGAAGAATTGAAAAAGCTTTGTTAAAAAATTTAGAAAAAAATTAAAAATTAGTAGCATCTACAGATCAATATTAATTATATTGAAAAACGTAAATCTAAACCAGATGCCACGAAACTTAAAGAGACCACACAAGTTTCAAAATATGCTTTAAAATATATTATATGGCGACCTTCATAAGTGACTTAAAAAACGTTTTTTATTAACAGAGAAAAGAAAAGAGTACATTGATTTTCTCCAACAAACTTAATCATCTTGCCAATCGCATTTGTCGAACACTGTAACATAAAAAGCTGAAGAAGCCAAAAGGGACATTTTGCTGGAGTCATCAAGACAATCGCGCTAAGAGATATAACGCTTTAACGATTATAAGTACGATAGAGTATTACTAGGCAACATTATAGTATATATCTAATAGAAGTAGATTATGAGTACGCCTTTGACGCTCTACTTTTATTTAAAAAGAAATATTTCTTCCAAGAATAATAACTTTTTCAAGAAAAACAAGTCAGCTTTTCAGGCTAACGTGTTTTACAAAACTAACTAAGAAGTGAAAATTAGTTAAAAAAAAGTGTGCATACGATGCAACAAGGGACATTACTCTAATTTATGTTCTCACAGCATGAACACTGCACAAATTACAATAAAAGGTGGGCATTTTAAGAGCGCCAGTCTTACAACTTAACATCGGTAGGTATGTTAAATATGATCAGTTACTAAACGGGGTCTTAAATATTAGTGGTCAACAAAAAAGTGTATTATATGCAAATTCATAATTAAAACCTTAGCCACAACAAACTTATATATATGAAAGTAGGAAATTATACATTTTATAAAAAAACCACCCCACCTGCAGAGCACTACTAACTCGGCTAAGCTTCATACAAATAACTCGAGCCAAGTTTTAAAAGTATAAAATCCCATTTACAAATGTGAAATATGTACCAGTAGCAAAATAAAAAGGAACAATATTGGTAAGAAAAGCCTTACGCCTATATCTCGACATTCTGTAAGAACAACTCTCCTACATATGACGGCAAAAATGCAGTAGTGTGAAGCAGATGCTAGACCAACGACAACAATTCCATTATCCGTCAGCGTAAACAACCGTAAAAAACACCTTAAAACCCTAAAGTTTAATAACAAAAGCATCGAAAGAGCAATAATTGAAGCAGTGAGAGAAGAAAAAGAAAGCGATTTTATAAACACTTTAAAAGAATAAACTAAACAAAGCAGGATTTATACTTAGTTCTATTACCACGAATACACCAGTATATGTTGAGCGAAAGAAATATACAGGCATTATGTAACATGACGAGGTGCATACTTAAACATTAGAAGCTACCAAAAAATTAATGGATTGAAGCATATTCAGTTAGAATTTTCCCCACGAAGGACATGATAAAGGGAAATGAAACCGCTACTCCCAAACAAAATAAAAACTTTAGAAGATAAACATGATATTATAAAAACCTCACAAGCTTCATTTGTGCCATTAATTATAAAAGGAAATCAGGTGACAGGGCTATAGAAGGTATTATTTATCTAAACCCTGCAAGCCACACGGGATGAATACTGGAGGCTAATCTTGGCTACAAGAAGGTTTCTTGGTGTGCTTTGTAAATATTTTTCTATGCGAAGGGGAAAAAAAAAATCAACATGACTCAAATTTATACACAAAGGGATTGAAAAATATTATCTTGGGAAACTGGGAACAAAAAATTAACAACAATCAAATTATTTTTTAATAGAACGAAGGAAAAATCTCACTTAAACAAAAGGGATAAAGAAAACAGAGACACTACTAACATAAAAAAGAACAATTATTATTATTTTACCAAAAACAACGATAGCAAACACAGACATATTATTACACAAGAAAATATATATATGAAAGCACAAAAAAACACCACTTAAATTAAAAATCTTTTCTAAAACCTTGGAAAACAAAACAAATGAAATTAATATGCAATAAAAAGAATATGAATTCAATATAGACGAAAACAGATATTAAAATTAAAATAAACACCTGAATGAGGTGAATTCATTAAAACAAATGCAATCATCTGCTAATGAATAATAACAAGAATGATAAAAAGAGACAATTAAAAATGATCATTATTAAGAAAACCACCTCAACGAACAAATAAAAACATATATACGTAACAATATTACAAACCAATTAATATAAATACTGGGAAGAAACTGTTAAAACAAAAAATTATTAAAGTTATAGCAGAAAATTATTAAAAAACTTAGTACACAAGATCAAGCATTTTAATACAATTTAGATAACCAATGTGACTAGTTATTGGCAACTTCAAGCCCCTAAATATAAATAATATATCATAAACTAACAGCAGTATTAGAAAATACCAAAGCTAAAGAGAAAAAAATGAAAATTTATATTCACATTTTTTCATCAATCATAGATCACGACGGAATTATAATCCTTGACGTTGCAGTAGTTTCCAGTTATAAAAAATTATTAACCACTTGGAACTTGCAAATTACAAAGGTAACCTATCTAAAGCACGTCAGAGGTTTTCAGTAAAAAACAGCCGGTATCGACTATTACGAAACATATTCACTTATTCCATCAATAGACTCGTTTAAACTGTTAAGGGCAAAAAAAAGTAAATGAATGCTAGTAGACATCACATCCGCAGTAGTAAATACAATACTTATGTTCACAATTCGCAGGGGTTATACCCCGTAATTCGTAATGAACAAAAAGGTCTTTCTAAAAAAAACTAAAAAAACAAGGGAATGGTAGAATTTTTAAGAGATTTTAGTATGGTTACAAAATTTAATTATTGACTTTATATTCTATTTAACTTATTTGAAAACAAAAAGGATTTTGTGTAGATGACTGTATTTATGCTTGAAGATATTAATTCTTCAATAAACAATTTAAATAATGAATTAACTTAATACTGACTTCAAAGGTAGCATACTCGAATCGATTTAAAACAGCAAGATGACCATAACGTGCACCAAACAGAAAAGATTGAACAGTTACCTACACATTTCCTATTCATACAAAAAACATCAATAGATTTTGGTACCCGACTATACCATTTTTACAAGAAAATCAGGAATACTGCAGTCTTATTGACTCACTACGGAAGGTAGTAGTTAGCACCAAACCAGTTTTGCATATACTGGAACTATGTTGGGATTTCTATGCACGATGACGATGATTCACATATGACTGCTGCTAAAAAGAGTTTTAAGTTTCCTATACAACATGAAGGCCAATTATAAAGAATTATTAATAAACGATAATTAAGGGGTAAATCAAAAGTGAATGCTAGTCAAAGCACCCTAAACTATTATGGGCTTTTTAATTTTTATTAATGGCGGTTTTTTCCCTTGGAAAACAAAAATTGAGAGGGCCTAAATAATAATTTGGCTTGCGAGGTTGAATACACAACAATTAGTAAGCCATCATTGGATCAATAGACTCAGAGAACCCAAAAAAAAGGGTTTGTAACCTAACATAGAAGCAAAAGCAATATTTTACACGGATAGCCAGGCAGTTAAAAGCATTAAGTGCGACCCATTTAACAAAAGACAGACAGAGACACATTGTGAGAACAACCCTAAAGCCGTAAGGTTCGTATGATAAAAAAACGCGGAAAAGTTACAAAACGTAAAAAGAGTAAAAGCTTACTTAAAGCATAAAAAACAAACTAGTAAATATATTTAATTGTATGACAAAATAATGTTATAAGAAACAAGAAAAATTCAAAAAAAAAACTACAAAAAAAACTAGAAGACAAAATGATCAAAACCAAAATTAAATTAAATTAATAGAAAAACTGCACGCACTTCACTATAAAGAAGGTCTCAAGAATCGAAAAGCTTTTTTAACTAAGATTTGACCTAAGGGTTATGTGAAAATTTAGGAGCTCGAGATAACATTTTGCAGCCGTGACCTAGCGTACCGCCACGTAAAACGTGAAATTTTTAGCGCAATACTTAAACCTTAACACATCTATTAACAACCCTTCATAAAGCGATACACTTACGAACTTATTAAAACAAAACCATGGATAAATTACTAAATAATTTTATAAAACTGAATATATTGTTTAACGAAAAAATAATTGTACATTGTTATGAAAAAATAATTTTTCAAAATTACTTCAATTAGAAAGTAGAGAACCTTGGTAATATTACTGATATTGTACGGCATTCGGAACTGTATATTAAGTATCAATACTAAGAGCTCTTATTATTAAAAAAACCCTCTCGCTTCATCTTATTATTTATATTACATATGCTTTTGTTGATCATATGATCCAACTACAGTGGGCAGTTAGAAAAAAAAAAGGTAGATGCCATACAACTGAAGGTATGCTCTTTGCAAATATAATTAATCTTAACTGGTAGATTTAATCTACCAAGAGTATTTTAAAATTGTGTATAGATACTCATTTCAATTCATTAAAGAAAGATTCGATCTTTCGTTTGTGGTAGCTTTTCAGTCCATAGGGCCGAACAAAGTGTTGATAGTAACGGTCTACAGGAAGTTTATAGGGAGCCTAAAGTCTAGAGTGCGTGTGTATTAGTAAAAGAGTCTAAAAGCTTAAAAGGAATTTTAAACAACTTTATCTATCATATATTCATGTAATAAAAATTCTAGTATATGTAGTCAGCATTAGGGAACCCCTCTGGGTGGGTGCTCGTACTTGTGGAAACCTGACACACATTTTGCTGGCCAACCGCCACAAGGCCTAATCCCTAGGGCCGCATTGGTAAAAATTTCTTGACTCGATACTTCCGCTTTTTCCTAGTTTTTCGAAACGGCCATTGTAACTTTTCCATGAACATGTACTGATGAATGCTTGTGCCCTAACTCCTCTTGAGTGAAGAGCACAAATTATGCGTTTTAAGATCTTTATTAAAGATCAGCAGTAAAATGCCAGTGATAAAATAAAACATAACTTTAACTAGAAATCGCGTTTATTTTTTGTATGGTCACGACGGTAACCGTGCTTTTATATATACATCTCGATTTACGGTTAATTTTGAAAAATTAAAAAAATTGATACCAGCCTCTAAAGGTTTAGATACCGTTTGTAAATACTTAGAAAAATTATATCTTATTTAGCGATATTTCTATACTATTTATGTCCCTTGCATACGTTATACATTAGTATAATAAAAAGTAATATGATTCTCGAAGTTATCAAACTTTATTGTTTTACGGAAATCATGTGCGCATTACGCATTCGTTAAAAATTTTAAAATACATACCAGTTAACAATCTCTTGTGCTATAAAAACTTTATGCGTAAGTGAATACTAAATTGTGTTTATTTGCTTTCCATAAAGCCAAAACTTTTTACGATTTTTATAGCATAAGTCTTAAGTATTGCTATTATTCTATATTACCATAATTATGGATAGGTAGCCTACAAATACAATAAACAATTTTCATGAAACTTTAAAAAATTTTTTTTTAAAAACCTGCATACCTATAACGAGCATTGCCAATAATTTTAATAGTTAAGTAGCCTTAGGGAATATGTTCCCGACAAAATTTATGACTCAATTATAAAAAATTATATGAATGAAAATATTGAATAAATCAGTAAAAAACCTTGGAATAGTACTGCTCTTACGCGGTTCCAGTTATGCATTACTAGTTCTTACAATATTGCGTTTTAGTTTTTAGACCTACTGTTTGTCTCAGCCGCCCACTTGCCCTAGTAGTTAAGGCCGTTGCCTTAATAAATGCTTTCCTCTACCCCTAAGTGGTTGTTCCACTTTTAGGCATAGTACGAAATCTAAGAGATATTAAGTATAAACTAAAATTGTAAAATTAAAATAGCACTCAGTACGGTACATAGATTGTAATAAAAATTATTCCTGCTAATAACATATAGTCCCACTATTATCATAAGGGTGTTTACCTTCAAAACAATTTATCAACTTAAAAGCTCAAAAAAAAATTTACCTTCCGCCAGATCACTACTATTATACTATTAAGTAGTTTAAAAAGAAAGTTAAGCACAATTCTATACTGATGAAAGACAAAAAAAAATATTATAAGAACATACCACCGAATGCAGTATGCCAAAGTAGGGCCTCACCATTGGGACGCTTCACTTTACTCCCTTCTAGTGTGAGTTGATCATATGAAAGCAGCTTTGTCTTCCTTATCGTAATAATAATCAATCTTAATCTTTTTTTTGTAGTAGAGCTTAAATGAGACTGGCAAGCAGTTAACAGTCAGTACTTTAAAATAACAGTTAAGTAATAAAAATTAAACAACTATGGAAACTGAAGTACAGTTTAATTAAAACATCAATTATAACAAAAAGGCTGTCCATTGTTGTTCGAGTATAATGCCAGAGTATATACTAATATAGGATGGTTAACTTCCTGTGGTATCGTCACGTATTGCTATTCGTAGAATCTGAAGCGATTTTTTATGGCAAATACCAATACCTTAACTTTTCAATATTAACTTATGACCAAAAGTAACTATGTATTTAAGTATATCGATTGAAGTTAAATATACTTGCCTTATGAAGGATGGAAAAGGCATCACTTCCTTCTTCTCAACGGGACGTTCTCCCTCAAAAGCACTACTCAATAGTAGCAAGCAATAAAACGAAAAATTGCGAGGTTATTTCTCTCTAACTTTTTTTTGCAACTTAAGTATGTAAAAGGTGTTTATTCAGTTGCTTTTAGAGTTTAAGTGGGATGAGGTGGATTTAAAAGTTCTACTAGTGCGCGCCCTTAAACTAAAATTTTGTTTCGACGAATTTACTGTAAAAAAAAATTTAAACGATAAAAACAGCGTTAACTCGTCTGATGAACTATATGCAACTCGGAGTTTTTGGCTGGAATTATCAATATACAATGACTTTAATAAGAGAACGATTGTTTCCACTGTAAGCAGTTGTTACGGAAAAAAGGATCCATCCATTGGTTTCTTTTGTTAGAGTTCTACATGATAAAGCTTACACAATTTTATTAGATAGTAGGAAAGTTCTTTACAAGGCAAGTTGGGAAGACACTTTTTTGATCGACTTTACTAAATTTTATGAAAACAACCATTTTCTGTTTCTTGGAGATTTGCCGCCTATTCGCAATTTAAAAAATCAGTGTAGCTGTTGTTTTATTATATTTTTACTTATTTCTTCAAGTTTTACAAACTGAGTATTATATACTTTTAACTACTTTGACACTTAGAAGTTGACTATTTACATTTCATTGTTATAGTTTCCACAATAAGAAAAAAGGAAAGATTTTTTAAGAGGGACAAAGCGCTCCCATATGAGAGTTTTTTCATGAGTAGCGATAGAGCGTTCTATTATACTGACTGCTTTTTTAGGTTCCTCAATGCGCCTGCTTTTTTTACTGCATTGTGACGAGGTTCCCCTTCCTCTGGGACAAATAGTTATACCTGTCCGCTCTTTATTACACTTTGGTGGGTTCTTGACTGCACTTTACTAGTCACTGCTATAACTTTTTCCCACAGGCCCAGCTCCTCAGTGGTACTTATTTGCGCTTCCAACTGAAAGGTTTTTTTAAAAAATATATAACAGCATAAAGCAACGCGTTAAAAATTTATCGTTACTAGTTTTACTGGAAGGGAATCGGAATCACGACCGAGGCGCAATCTGCCGGTTTGTTGCGGGTCTTTCGAAGGGGGGAAAGTCACTCGCAAGATTTTTACTATTAATCAGCTGTTTTTAGGTCCCTTTTAATCCTACATGTAGGCCTTCTTTACTTACCTTGTGCCTTTCTTGGCGTAGGAATTACAGCTATTCAGCTAATTTTTGTTGTCTCGTGCATTTCGTTTTTGTTGTATCGCTCCTCGCTAGATCAGTTACAGTATTCGGGAGAGCTTATAGCTGTGCAGGTTTCTTTCATGACAGAAATGTTTTATTTAAACACAATAGCCTGATATTTCTATAAGATTGTGAATGAAGAGCTGAAGGCTATACAGCTTAGCTTAAAAACTATCGAAATAGAACTGATGCTCACCGTTCCTGCGCTTGTCACTTATTCTTCCAGTTCTCTTTTCTGATGCGCTGCTTAGCGTAGCCTTAATATTTCTGTCCCGCCGTAGTGGACCCGGCGCGCTCTGTTAACGTTATGGCCCACACTCTCTTGTCTGTGTTTAACAGAACTTTGTAACCCGACTTTAAACGTCTTCAGCCGGCTTGCTCTCTTACTTTGTACCTGCATACCAGTTCCTACGGCCTTTCCTTATATACTGTGAGCCCTGACAACCGAGTTATTCTTGTAACCTCTTTGCTGACGGATCAGAACATGAGCAATTCCCACCATTTTAATAAAAAGAAGTTGGAGGATTGTAATTGCCGATATGCTTAACATTATTACTAACTAACGTTTTATTCCTGTATTAAGACTATTACAGGGAAGAATATATAGGCAACGAAGAAAAAGGCTCTAACTATTTACTTGGCTTTGCTGGTTCGTGATTTGCTGGAGCACAAACTTTGTGGCTGTTACAGTTATGTTGACTCTTGGCTTCAACAGAAAGTCCGACTCAAAAAATGGAGTTTTATAAACTCAATCCCCATTGCCCCACTCAAAACTGGGATTGCTCTGTGATACAGTCGTCTCCCAGTAGAGTTGCTTGGTATACCATCCCGGTTAGCTTCTCCATACATCTTTTACTTTGAATTTTTTTTAAAGCGCATTTTTTTAACAGGCTGATAGTTTTAAGAACAACGTAAGTGTCTACAACCAAGGCACCGATTACTCTTGGACTTCAGTATACAAAAACACTTTTGACTCCCTCCTAACTATTACGGCCTGTTAGCTTACTAAGTGTCCCTTAATCCATTTTCTATTGCTAGAGAATTATTATTTTTTACAGTTACGCGAATCCCCCTTAATATAAAAGAGCCCTTAAAGTACTACTTAGCACTCAATTTACCGATTTTTTCCATTGGCACTGTTCTAGGTAATTACTAGCGCAGCTTGTGCTACAGAATATTATCTCTTTTCTTTGGTAGAGCGCTATTTCTCTTCTCCTCTGGGTTATATTTTTGTTTTTGAATTGGACACCTTACGTTTGGTGGCCACCTCGTTGAATTTCTCCGATTTGCTTGCTCCGTCCGGAGAGCGTTACACTATATACAACGTAAACTTCTTTACTCACAAGGAGTATTTTTTCCTTAGTATTTTTTTTAGAGCCCTTCAGAAGATTTAAATATGATTGGCCATTTCATTAACCGAACGGGTTTGCTGCAGTCGAATTTTACTAAAGAAGAGGTTTAGCGCATTTCAACTGCGACAGTAGGCGAGTAATAGACTTGTTAACTCTTGCAGACTTTTGAGTACGAAGGTAGCATCGTTGCTGTTCAACCGGCGAGATACACAGATTTTAACTGGTGCATTGTGGTAATTTTTTTTTGTCCGAAACCTTTTTATTGGAGTATTTTCATAAACGCCTCCGAAAGGGTGTAATCCCTGTATCGTATTTTTCAAGATACTTTAAAATTGTTTTGTTTGACACGCTCTTTGCTAGCCTGAATATAATAATCACTTGCCTTTTCTTCTGCATGTTTGGTACTACATTCTGATAGATATTATTTCTGCGCATTTCTTAGCAGCTTTTTGGTAAACAGCCAGCTCCAGGGTCACCACTCCCCTCTACTATTGTACTAAAAAACTGAAGTTTCTCGCGACATTTAATATTAGTGTAGAGATGGAAAAAATATTCGAGGACTCTTCTATTAAAGAGATTAGCAGGATCTACGAGAGCCTCGGCTTGGTCCGCGCTATATGCCACATTTTAGCGTCTGTTAATTTTTCGGCAATTATATCTTCTATAGATGCATCGTACGTTGAGTTCTTTTTCAAAGTTTGTTCCTCTAAATGTAGTTAGAATGCTCGGTATTAATTTAACTGTGCTATCTTTGGTTTTGCACACTACTGGAAATCATAGTTAGCTCCGGGAGTGAAGCAGAGCTTTTTTGTGAACCTAAATACATGACAGTATACTTTTTTAACAACAACCGTGTTTTGGCTTTCATAGGTCTTAAACAAATATACAATAGTTTTTTTTCTCTGACATTGCAGATTTTACCAAGATTTCCGAAAAGCTGGATTTGGATGATCTCATGCTAGTTTTGAGGTTTGCATTTGTTAACTTTTAAATTCGTATAAAATTTAAACACTTTTCACGCGTGGGAGTGAGTATCTGGAAGAAATGTCTCGTATTATGGAGGACAACGAGGGTAAAACACTTTCACCTGCGTATTGTTGTTATTGATGTTTAAAGCGGATTTCTATTGTCCGTAGGGGTTATAGACAAATACATTGGCGATGCTATTATGGGACTTTGGAACGCTCCCGATACTGTGGTGGACCATCAAATGAAGGCATGCGAGGCTGCTCTTTTGTATCAAGCTAGACTCAGCGTACTTAGAAAAGGTAAATTTAATAAGTTTTCGAAAGTAAAAACATCGATGGGGGGACTTGCTATTAGCTTGGAACGAGAAGGGGTTTCCCGACGTTCGAGCACGCATAGGTCTTCACAGCGGTTATGCCCTCGTAGGCAACTTTGGCAGTGAAACACGACTTAATTATACAGCTATAGGAGATGCTGTAACACTCGCGTCGGTGGGTACTGTAGTTTCCTTCTAACTAGAAGCATGCTGACTTCGTTGCAAAGGATTTGGAAGGGCTAAATAAAGACTACGGAACTAATATTATGGTCTCTGAGACGACCTACTCGGCCGTTCGAGACTACTTTGTCTTTCGTCCATTGGATTTTATTGAGGTCAAAGGCAGAGAGGATCCCATACGCGTTTACGAGCTTATAGACCACAAATTGACCGCCTCTCAAGCGCAAGTATACGCTCTGCCTTTCACAAGATTTACCTTTTGATCTGCTGGTCAACCCGTTCTTTTTGCTGTTTGCCCAATTAAGTAGATTGACGCGTCAAAACTCTTTTCGGAGGCTTTTGAAAATTATGCTCAAAAAGAATTTTATAAAGCAGCTGAATTATTTAAAAAATATTTAAAAACGGTTGATGAAGTAGACAAAACCGCCCTTTTACACTTGGAAAGGTTAGTTACTTTTTATTGACTATTATCCTTTATTCTTTTTCAGATGAGCAGTGCTACTCATAATTTACGTAAAAGTAATTTTTACACATGTACTTTTAAGTTATTTTTAATAGAAATAATATTACTTATTAAAAATACTGTTTTTACAGTTGTCGTTATTTCATCAATAATCCTGTTGACGAAAACTGGAAAGGCCTTCGGAAAACATCTGTTTAAAAAATATTATTTTGATAAAATTTAGTATTAATAGTTTTTCTGCTTTACTAAATTGATTAAAGTTTTAACAAAGATTCTTTAACTTTATAAGCTCTTACCAGTAATGACTTAAGCCTTTTAAAGCTCAGTTTTTATTATAGCTTAAGGACTTGCCTGAGCCAACTTAAGGTTAGTAGTAGTACCAGCAGAAGTTTGTGGTCCTTAAAATTCCAATTTAATTTGTCGAGTTTACCTGTTTAAAGTTAATCTAAATTTGAGAAGTATTATTTTGTAACTTTAAAATACTTCTTAATAACCTTTCTATTACTTTCTCATTTCTTACTCACAAGTTTTCGTTTATTTAATAATTCTCAGGACACTAAGTTAGGTAAGAACTGCAAATCCGTCCTATAACTTCAACTGAAAAGTAGATTTCGATGTTATAAGTCGCAATATAAGCATATCACTGCGTTGCAAGTATCGTTTTATAGAGACATTTAAAAACAAACATATCAAGTCATTTCTCTTTTAGTGAATAGTATCGCGTTCAATACACTGGTCCAAAAAAGCCATCGATTGTGAAATCCGTGTTACAATTATAAAAAAAATTTACTTATCGATCCATAGTAGCGTGACAAACATGAAAAAAAAACTTGTTTATCGTCTGAGCAATATTTTCAAGATTTCGCATACCATAACTGCCAAGAAGAGTTACATGGAGAAGAAAGGGAGAGGAGGGAAAGGGAGAAAGGAAATAAAACTTTCGGGCATACCCATGACAAACTTGCTACCGTATTTAAATCCTGTTTATAAGACGCAGTAAAAATGAACTGCATTAGTTAACGCAACGATTTATGGGTCATTTACGAGAATCTTATCTTTCCAGTGTTCCATTTAATCTTAGCAACAATTCGACAGGTAACCCGGAAACGACTCCATAGAGTTCGGTGGAGGCGCAGTAGTTTCATCAAACCAAGCAGGGTTTCCCTCCTCTAGGACTATCGGACAGGAGCTCGTGGTTGTAGCTGCAGCTTATGAGGCCCTTGGCAAACTGTTAAAGGAACTTATTCCTTAACTGTCCTTCTAATAAACATCCTTCAGCTTTTCCATGCAAAAACTTAGCAGGCACCCCGCTTGCAACAACTTTACCAAAAATCAAACGATCGCACACGAAAACTTTCACTGAGGTACGCAGGCTATCACAACGCTAAAAAGAAAGATAAGAAGGGCTAAAAGCGGGAGTGGGCCACCTGCTACTTTTTCTGAGGATGAACAAAGGAAAGAGTGCAAAGGAGACTAGTCTAAATATATTACGGACAGGGCCAAATTCGCCGAGTTTTTCGAGAGGTGACCTTCATACACGACTTTTATTCTGACCTCTAAATATTGTTGTTACCTAATTTCAACGAGCTGTAACTTTAGCTTACCAGACGCCGCGATGATATATAAACTTGAATACCAACCCAACCACCTGACTGGATGGTAATACCTTTTGGTTATATCAATGTCCCTTTCGAATATCAAAAGGGTATTGGACATAATTACCGCTGGGTTGGAGGACTCTTGTACTTGTATAAACTAATGTTTAGTTGCCAGTGAATCGAAGAAAAGCACTATCGAATATTATGTTATTTAATTGAACGGTATAAAAAAATTTTACGTCAAAATTCGCCTAGAAGAATGTATCTTAGCTAAATTAGCGTCCACGGGAGTGCGATTGTTAAAATAGCGCGTTTAAGCCTTAAAAACATATTGAAACCTGAGAACAAACATAGATTTTATTGTTTTTTATCTTCTTGATTGGTGCAACCTATGCTATTATAACTAAGTCGCTCGGTAGGTTGCTGAAGAAGAAAGTTAAGTTATATGGGGTGACTAGCAAGAGGTCGCATGAAATAAGGTAATGCAATTATTAGATAAAGGCTCATATGTTATATACATATATAATAAGTACGAATTACTTTTGAAAAAATACGCTAGTGATATAGGTATTTCTGGTGTTTTATTTCAAAGATATAACAGGCGGGTGCATTACATTACATATTTTAGTACTAAACTTACGGAATCCCAAAAAAATATAGTGAGACAGACCGAAAGTATTGGCGATAGCCTGATGTACTAACATTTTAATGAAGTATATATAACTAAGTGTTAAAACTTTACTAATAGAGACAGATCATAAGAATTTAATGGGAAATTTGAAAATGAACTTGATGCTATAACGGTCAGAGAAAAAAGGATTAACAGAAACATGTAACGAGTTGTATAATGGGCGCCTAGATATATTCGTGAAAGGATAATATAATCGCAGAAATGTTATCGCATTTTCCACCCAAGTTATTACCTCTCCATAATGCATACCGTAAAGCTGGACAGAGAACATAATAACTATGAAGTGGTGAAGCGGTCACACAAGAACGGTACCCAATGTCGGAAAAAAAAATTAAGAACGTTAGTAAGAGAAAGCGTGCGATCTCCTGAGACAACTTTGATTTGCTCAAAGCTCTACAAGGTGACGTAGAAAAAGAAGAGGAGCAATCATTTTCTTGTCCCGAAGAGGAAGGGTATATATACCTTCAAGGGAGTTATACAAAAACAGAGGTGAGGTATAAGCAAGTGGTACAGACTCATGCTGCATGTACGACGTGCTTTAAGAATGTAATTTTTAGAGTTACCTCGAATAGAAGGTTCGCTTCTTTAGCATAATTGCCCCTTAAACTACAAGCGGCGGAGGTTCAGTTACGGTCTCTTTTGTCCCCCTTGCTTCTTGCTTTAACCGCACAAACCTTACACCGGTCCCCCGCTGTTAAGTATCTGCCGTGCTATCTACCCGCAATTGACTCGTATCACCTATGAAAAATTAATTAAAGCGCATAAAAAAAGAATACCCTTATTTTACGGAAAATGCCCTTTTTTTCCACTGTCACTGAGCTTTAAATTGTTATGTAACTCTCTCCTCCCTCCTGACATGTTTAAGAGAAATATATAGGGGCCAACAGTAACAATAATTTGTCATAGGAGCGGCACGTGGGCTGTAAGGTGGAAAAGTTTAGAACGGTGTCGTTCATCAAGTGACGCGTAGTACCCTCCTCGCGTTAAGTGAAATAAAACGTGCGCCTTAGCCTGTACGAAACTATGCTTTGCGTGAAGATCTCCAACTAACAGCTTGTTGGCAGTGGAGCCCATTGCTGCTATTATTAACATCGATATCTGCTTCACAGTTTTCAGAATACTGACGCGACTCTAAAATTATAAAAATTTAAATTCATTAAAACCAATCACCATGAGATAGCGGACTTTATTGACGTCTTCTTGATGTACTCAAGATTTATAAATCTAACTGAAATTAAGTTTAAAATTATAAATATTAAAGTTCAATAAGAAATTTAATTTAAGTTACGCTAAAATAAAACATTTGCAAAAAACCGAGGAAACACCATTATTAAATAATTAATAAACACCCTACTAATTTTAGTTTTTTGGTAATCGCATGAACTAGCTCCTTGACCTTGATAAGACTATCTTCATATCGTGTTACTAAGAAATTTTCGATTTATACCCCGTCTGAGGGAGAAAAATTGCTTAAATAGCCAGGTCTTCCGGGAAGAAGCCTATTACTGCCAAACTAGTCTCCTTAAGTCTTCTTGTACTTAATAGGATTATTTAAAATCTCAGTGGCATATGTTTACCTGTATAGCTTGAAGTTTATATGAATCTTTCTATTACTATTATAATTATATATTTTTTTTACAATTTTTTTCTTTCATTAGTTCTACGTATGAAAGGTCAGATTATTACTTAATTCTTAGTGTTATAGAGGTGCCAGTTTTACCAGTTACCTAAAAGGGGGACAGTAGAGCTCGTGTGCCAAATTTCTCTAAAGGTGACATTAAAAACATTTTATCTGTAAGTGGTACTAACTATGTTTCAAAGTTTATCAGGACTATCATAGTCATCTAGGCATACGTTTAGTATATTGTAAGGCAAAATGGACACCCAAAAAATTTTAATAGGTTATATAATTTTTTTTACTATTTGAATGCTCTTTTTCCTATCATATTCTTTTTATTGCTCAATCCTTAGATATATAGATATAGTTAGATTTTTCTTCTGGGCATTTTTACAAGACAATTAGTAGCATACTCCCCCATAAACATCCTCTTTTTACTTCAAACCACACTCCCCTCAAAAACACCAATGTCACTACGCGACCCCTGTAGAAAAAGATTAACAAATTTGTGTAGAGGTCTTAACGAATCCCTAATTATAATTAAGGAAAAGAATTTTAAGTGACCTTTGTTAGTAATGAGCATAACTTTAGTGGGTTGTATATTTTTTTAATTTGAAGTTTTTACCTTTCTCTGTTTATTTATTTTAATGTTTTTAGTGCGTTTGCAATTCAAAACTTTCTTTCGAAAGTTTGCTACTTCTAAACAGTTATATTATTTTAACATGAAACAACAGGAAGCTAAAAGACGAAAACTGTGAATTATTTTACTACCTTACATATTATATTATACTTGTTAAGTATTTCTAAAAAAAATTTTTAATCTAGAAGAGAAGAAATTAAGTGGGGTTTTTTTGGCGATGTAAAAGGTAATTTTTTTTATTCACTTCTCAACTTTTCAGTAGTTCATAGAATTCTTTAGAATATCAGAAAACTAAAGGAAAGCTATTTAGCGCCGAAAAGGACCTTATTAACTCCGTGGTATGGTTTAAGTGTTTAATAACTCTGTATAAAATTTAAAATTTAGTTATGAAAGTTGCCTTATTATAAAAGTAGTCCTTTTGTATCGAACTGTCAAAGCGGACTTCTTTTATAAATATTTGTGGTAACATTAACTTAAGATGGGCACGAGTAACCCGTAACGTTTGTAATAATAGGAAGCTCCTCTCTTTCCAAAGTTTGAAGCTAAGTCGATTACAGGAAAAAAAATTGTTTTTCCCGATCTTTTAAAAGGAAAGTGTAGCTTATTATCTATTGTCAGCAGGGATATATCCATGGAAAGTTTTTCTTTATTAAAGTTGTAATATAGTTTGTATATGTACTTCTTTGTATTACAGCCACTTTCCAAGTCTTTTTGTGACCCTTTTGGGAAGAATTTGGCGAAGATGAGGAAGTAACCCTTTATGAGGCAAAGTTTACCTTTTTTTTTTAAAAAAACTTGAAACCCTTACTTTTTTATAAAGCTTTCTTTGGTTCAAGGCTACTGGCGTGTATTTTTACCCCTTTTTAAGCACTTTTTCAAGGTTGAAATGCCTATTAATAGAAAGGTTTCCCTACTGCTTTTGACTATCTAAATATTATTTGTTTCGTTTGCGAGCCACCAAACTTAAATTTGCTCGGCGTAGTTGTATGTTTTTTTTAATAAAAATTAGCCAAAACATTTTAAATCACCAAAATTCTTTTTATTCTAAATTTAATTCTTTAAATTAGAAAAATTTTATAGTAGAATCTCCAGGAACTTTGTTGGAAGCACTTTTTATCAGAAATCCCTGCTTTAACTATATATTTTTAACGGATAAGAAAGGTAGGATAAGATGGAAAGCAAGCGGAAAGGCCACAGAAGAAGAACTTAATAACTTGTTTTCTTTTGTTCCTCGAATTTTGGGACGGAATTACGAGAAAACTATTACTACAAAAAGAATAAAGCATTAAGCTGACGCTAATTCTCTGCAGTTATTTGCACCATTAAAACTTTTATGCTGTCTTTATTATAATAAATCTTTTATAAAACCCAATACGTTTTTAGGACTTGCCTGGACGTCAAATCTCTCTAAAAACAATTCCTCCGCATTTATAATAACTTCATATACAAACAAAAAATTACAAGATTTTCCAATTACTTGCAAAAATATTTGCCAATCTTAATATTCTTTCTGCTTCTGTGTTACAAAAAAGTAGAGGAGGCAGGGGAAAAACAAATAATTAGTAAAATTACCTTTTTAGATTTTTTTGACTTCTTTGAGGATGTGGGAATATCAGTGCTAATTTCCTGAATATTAACTTTAGTAATTTTACTTTTCTTTTCCTTCTTTTCCTTCTTAGACTTCTTATGCTTCCTTCCGAGCTCTATAGATTCGTCTTTGCGAATGGTCTCTGTTACGCTCTCAAGCTCGGCAACTTCAGTGTGCTTTATTTTTTTTGATTGACCTTTCGCAGTTTTTTTCCTTTTTTTTAAGATCCCCACCGTGGAGTCAGTGGCTGGATTGTATAAAGAAACAGGCCTGAAAGAACAACACAACGTAACTACGATGAAATTATAATGCGATCCCGCCGCGCTTACTTTGGTTCATACTTTTCAGCTTGAGCAAGGGACTTTCCAAGCCCAGATAACTTAACCGGCCTTCCTTCCAGCTGTGAGAGCCGCGACTCCACTTTCAGTCTATTTGCAATACCAACTGAATTATCCTCCACCTCTCCAAGGGCGTCACAGCGAATAGATAGAGCAGTCTTCGCTGCAAGCACTCGCGATATCTCAAGAATGAAAATCAGTAAATAATTATAACTGAAATCAAAAAAAAATACTTTTCCTTTATGCTTTGGGGCGGACTGGCCCACTAACGAAGCGTGATAGATAAGCCCATACTTGGGAGTATTAGACTTATTTTTCAGAGCACGGAACAAAGCCTTTTCAGCGCCCAGAATCTGAACGGTGGATGCCGGGCACTTCGCCAGATTAAGCAAGGAGCCAGCGTGGGCAATTAACCGAGCGCCTACTAGTTCCCCCACCATCACGGTAAGATTTGGTGCTACGGCATTCATTCTGTTCCGGAGGTAGTCAAAGAGCTGCGCCCTGTACTCGCTTAGATTCACAACTTGCTCGCAAAGTGCACAAATGTTGTTAATATCTATTAAAAAAAGTAAATCCATACTCGACTGAGACAAATCTTAAGGTACCTTCTCCGCTTATGTCGGAGCCCATTGAAATTTCTGCCGCCCGCTTTACTTCTTCTTCAACCTCTTCGGGTAGAATGTCGGAGAGGTCCACCGAAGAAGCGTTACAACGAGTTCTCATTGTAAGAACGCTCCGTGCAAAAGCAACGTTGTCGGGTATAAGCTTAGAACACTCTGGGAAGTGCAGCCCGTACCTGAAAAACAATCCGTATGAGTCACGGAGAAAACTAGCAAGATATAATTAAAAGTCACCATTCTCTAGCCCGCATTGAACAAGTATTGAGCTCTTTGTCGAGATCATCTAAAAGATTGATAGACTGGATTATCATGGTGTCCACTTTCTCCGGTGAAAACTTCAATTTATAACGAGAAAGCGAGTGGGCTAGACCAAGATTCATTGCGCGAAAATCAGCTAACAATCGCGATGGACAAAACGTAGAAAACAATTAATAATGTAGAAACAAGAGAGTAGAAAGTGGGGCATTAAAATGAAAAAAGGTTTGCTAATAAAGAGTATACGACTCATAATGTTGCTTAGTAAGAGCTAAAAATAAAGGCTAATACCATAAAATTTACTTAACTTATTATAATGTAAACCATTTTCGTAACAAAAAGTCGTCTTATTACCATCAGGCATTCCAGAAATTAACGAAGTTACTTGACCTCTTATTCCACGTAAAACTTCTTTAACGGATTCTTCGGTGGAACAAGAGATACCCAACTTTTCTTTAAGAGATCCTATTTAGAAAAAAAAGAAAATAAAAGTACTCCCTAACTAACAAGTAATTGGCCCACCAGCAAACTTGGCATCAGCAACTCCAAGAACATCAACTTTGCCTTTTTTAACCCATTTTCTTAAAAAAGTATCTAAATCACTACTAACCTTTCCCTCAACAATAGCAGTAGAATTAGCAAGCGCCTCAACTGTATCTCGAAATTTATGAAAGTCAAGAAGTTTAACGCTGGTTTGTATAAAGATAAGTAAAACTCGATAAAATAACAGAAAAAGGAGAAGGACAATTCATTGGCTTTCTCCACTGTAGTAAAAGATTTCCATAAATCTTTAGGTTTGCTTAGCTTTCCTTCCTTTAAAACTTTAAAAAGGGCGAAACCAGCTGGAGTTTCCAGGAGAATGAGCATATCAGTGTACGTTGCTAAAACGATATTCTCAACAAGCCCAAAAAATTAAGTTATGGCTCCATTCACGTGGTAGCAAGCCATTTTGTTTCTGGTCGAGTTTGTCTGAGTGCTAGAGAAGTAGAGCATTTGTGTTTGTTTTATGTATTATCTGCCCTTCCTGATATTGTTATTAGTAAGCTCCTTTGGACTATTAATTAATTCCTCTAGGTGCACTTGGCAGCGAGATAATCGGCGAAGAATGACTTTAATCTTGGTCGTTATCGGATGCCATATCGCCGTGGTATACCGGAGGGGCCATGGCGCGTCATGGCCCATGCTGGCGATTCTCGAATAGAACCAAAAGGTGGAACAAAATTTTACCCCATACTTCCGAGTTACCGTTCGGCTTGGCTGCCCACTTTAGACTTTTTCTGGATGTTTACCACAGAGAAGTGAGGGCTAAGGGTTCAGGGAAATATCTAAAGAGTCCGTAGCACTTATGGCTGCGGAAGTTTTTTAATGCCTAAAAGTAGGAAGAGAGTATTATACTTGATAGGTATTCTGGATTTGCATGGACTCGGGCTTATAAAAGTTAAATGCGGAGCTGATAGTTAGAGAGCTAAGAGAAGTATTTAAATTAAGACGACCTTCTAATAATATTATGGATAAGGAGGCAATCTTTCATCGCAGAGAGGGGAAGTAGTTTTTGAGACGAAAGTATAGTATTTGGCACCGTCAACTATTCAAGCTAATGGCATGGTGAAAGGATCATATAAAAATTAAAAAGGGGCTTAATGAAAAACTGGTATGAGAGTAAAAAAGATTGAAAAGAATTGTTAGACGAATTATATTTACTGTTAAACCAGGATTCGGAATGCTTTAGGGGTTAACCCCTATTGTATGCTGTTTAAAGAAAATGCTACACACGGCTAGTTTACAGTGAAAACTTGGAAAGGGATGGAGCTGGTTGATGCTTAAAATTGTGCATTTTCAAAGGCTGGCTAAATTGGGAGGAGGTGTATGATATGAAAAAGCTATTGGCGGAAAAGCAGCAAAAGATGGACAAAAAAATGAAAGGTTTCGATCGGTTAAACTGAAGATCTTAAAGTAGGTGAAACAGTGAACCTTTTTTAAAAGGAAGTTAATAGATTACATTAAGAGCATTGGGACGGCCCTGCTACCACACCAGACGTTCTTGTTCTTGGACAAAGCAAATTTAGGATTCGGCGGGATGGAGGAGATAAAACTTGTCATCGTAATCCGCTTAAGTTAGTGAAGGGGATCCCAGCAATTGTAATTACAGGATATTAGGAGGGGACGCTTAGGAAACAATATTTATGCGGCTCAGTTTTTTAATTGTCCCAGTTTACCTGTTGAGGAAAAAGAGAAGTTTCTGTCCCTGTTATTAAAACGGAAGGAAAGGCACATGACTTGGTCAAGCAGCTTCTATCATGGCTGGGCGGATGGATTTTATGAGGAAAGAGTTTAGACCCTTTTAAAGTTCTTACTGATGAAGAGGTTGAGCAGTATAATTCTATACTACGAGAGCAAGAGTAAACTTTTGCACCCGAAAAGTTCACTTATTATTACTTCGTTCCGACTTTTGAAGGTACCGCAGATTAATGTAGCGCTCAGAGAGAGACTTAAAGAGCGATATATTTAATTTATTATTTGCAATTAAACAGTAAATGGGGAAAATAAATTACATCGGGAGGAAAGTGAGGGTTAAAGGTAATAAATTTAAATGAAGGCTGAGCCTTTTGCCTTTCTCTTTTCTCTCTCCTGTGGTTCCGGATTACCCGTTCGGACTGGGTCTTTCTTGTGTGTAGTATTGTACAGGAATAGTTTAATATACGATATATAATTTCTTAGGGTTTAATAATATTTATTATACTTTCATAAGTCACTTATTATGCAGTGCTATGAAGTCGTACTAGATTTAATTTTCAGTTTGTCTTTTGTGCATTGCGATCGCCATGACCACTTGGGTGAGGGACCGATAGCTTACCAGGCAGGCAGTTGTGTTGGAGCCCTTGAAGTTGGCAAAGGCAATCTTAGTAAAGTGGACGTCAGCTTTAACGCTGCACGTAAAACTTGTTCCAGGTCGTAAAGAACAGAAAAAATGTTTTTGGTACCTCCATTTCATTGCCCGGCGTGCAGAGGTGTTTAAACTCGACACTTTATTAAGCTTCTTGCTTGTCATAGAAAGGTAAATATCCTATAAGACGACAGTGACCTGCACATCCACAAGAAAACTGTACCCAAACATAGCGAGTTGACTTCTTTTTATATAATTTTTTGCGCATATAGTTATTTTAATAATTATTAACTATTAAAAATTTATTTCAACAATTTTTTTTAATTTAAATTGGTTCTTTACTTTATTATTGAATTTGTTTGAATAATTTCCAAAAAAGTTACTGAACTTAATTTTCGAGTTTTAATATACACGAAATTACACAACTTAATATATACTTTTTCTGTCCTTATAAAAACTTTAAAAATTCGATACTCGAAAGATTTTAAGTTATTTTTGAAGAATAGCAAAAAAAATCAAGAGTCGTAAGAAAAACTAATTAAACTTTTAGTTGCCTGAATTATATAAATATCATTGGCCTTACCCTAACCTTAACCCTCATACACAAACTTTCGCAAGAGAAAATGGCGAGAAAGGGATATGGAGAGCAATTAATAATACTAAAACAGATGTAAAAATTACTGGCAAGAGCAGAATTAAAATAAAGCTGTTCAAAAAGAAGGCTACTTGATTATAGGTTATAAGTCATATTTCAAAATTAATATTAAAGGCATATTCTAGTGTAGAATGCTTTAAACTTAGGAGGTAGCAGTCCCCTACTTATCTTTAATTCTAGGAAAGCGAGCTAATTTATAATAAAGCAAGCAACCTTGCGTAGTTTCTTCCCGCAAGTTTTAAACACAATTAGCAAGTGCCCACTTACAACAAGAACGTGGAAGAGTATATGCATAAAACAGGTATCAAACCGGTTAAGAAAAAAAAACCCTCTGGGCGAATTTAAGTTTGTTGTAATCGCTTAGATATAAATCACTTAAAAAAATGTCTACACCAAGCGTAACATAAAATAGTAAGTTCTGAAAAAGCAAAAAACGTTTAGAGTTAAAAAATCCAAATTATTTAAATAAAGCAGTTTTTTATAACCTTTAATCATGGTTTACTTAGTAGTATAAGAGTAAATAGCTTTCTTAGTTTCCTAGCTATTTTTCCAGAGGTCACCACAATTGATAACTACGTGCCCATGTTTGTCTTGAGCGTATTAGGGTATGTTTAACTCGTGCCTGAGCTTGAAAGGTTGCTGAAAGGTTTTTTAGTAAAGTGTTAGCAGAAACAAATGTCTTTAAGTAGCGAAGGTTTTAGTTATTCTTTCTCTTTATTGAAACCACATTTTTTTGTTTACAACATTTTTTAGTAAATATTTTGAAGGAAAGATTTTTTGAGGAAGACAGGCGTTTTCATATTATAGTTCGTCTTTTTCAAGAGTTTATTGCTAGTAATTCCGAAGAAAGGTGCTCTTTTGCCTACTTTCCACAATAAATTTTAAATACCTTTATTATTTACTTTTTGTGAGGGATGAAATTTACGTGAAATTACTAAGTTCTATACCGGAGCTGGTCTTCTCTGTTAGAAAACAAGATTTAATGCGCAAGATGCACATTAGGGAACTCCAAGACTTAGAATCTTATGATGCTCTTTTAGGTTTATATTCAGTTTAATAGTTTATTTTTAAAAATATTTTACTGCACTATTACGTTAAGTTGATGAAATTTCTGCGGTCAAAAAAGAAATTTACGTTTTATCTGATGATTTGAAGAAGGCCAGACAAAAAAGAGCCAACCGTGTTCAGTACGACATGATGCTTAGTGCTGTTAACGAGTATCCATCCCGTGAAGAAACCACACAGTAGAAGCTTGCATTATTCTTTTCTTTTGCTATCGGCTTTAAAGTTTTATTTATATTCTACAAGGAAGATAAGTCAAATTCAAGAAAAGCTTACTTCCTTGAAGCATCAAAAAAAGGATATTGATAAAAAGTTTAGTGAAAGAAGAAAGCAATTTCACACTATTTTAGCTTCCTCTACCGATTTGGAGAAAAATCTACTTTCGAATCAAGCTGAGGAAGAACTGGAGGTGTCTGCCGAAATTAGGGAAGGTCAAGAACAATGTGTAACCCAGGATCATGATGTAATGCATGTGGAGTTATAGTTTCCTGTAAGGTCGTAGCAGAAAAATATCAGCGACCGCTCCTTCGCTCTTATTTTTTGGAACATGGAAGTCGCTACAATCCTTTTTTTTATATTGCTAGTAGAAATAAAGTTAATTTATTGTTACTATGACACTCTTTGCTGGTAAGTAAACTCATTAGCTTATACTGTTGTCCAGTTTTAATGTATAAAGAAATTTTGAAAGTTTAAATGAGATTTTTGTCCTTGTGGGACCGTTTTCACTATATTAGCACGTGGAAGTGCTATATTTTTACTTACAAATTTTACGCCCCATCAAAATTTCTACCTCCAGAATCTTTTGCACTCGATATTTATGAAAAAAGGTCAAATAAGCACTTTATTTTTATTTTTTGTCTTTTTTTGAATCAAGAGCTCGTGTTCCGGTCTTATTGGAGGAAGACTTTAATTTACTTAAAAAAGAAGCCAAGGGAGATTTTGGGTGTTTCTGCTTTTCACTCCCCTCAACACGCTCCAGTTGTTCGTCTTGTTCATTTAGCGGATAACAATAGTCCAAAGATTCTGAATCATTGGTCTTCAGAAGAGGGGAAGTTGTTACGAGAGTTGGTGTAGCATTAAGCTGTAAAAACAATGAACCTCACTGTTGTCCGTTTCAGCGCGCTCTGAAAGGTCAGAAGGTATCCGCTAGATCATAAGCATATTTATAAAAAAACAGGACTCTCAAAGTAAAGCATAAAGCAGACGATCAACTAAAGCTCGCATGTTTTACAGGTACGCTTGTGTATTCACGTGCTTACTAACGCTAAAATTGGTGCATGTATTTCGCTAAGTCTTTACCACGGGAGATGTCCTGCTATGCGCAGCTCTGTGCCTGGACAATCCTAACAGCTTTTGGGCTTTTTCGTAGTCAAGTTTTTCCTTCTCACTCGCGGAGGAACCCTCAACGCTCGCGGCTAAATAAGGGAAAGCGTGTCATTATGGGTTGCTTATAATAAATTAAAGTAAATAAAAATCAGTGTCCCTAAAAAAATTGTAAAGGATAGAAAACTAAATAGTCTGGAATATTTCTTCACTAAAAACTCACACTTCTCTTTTGCGGTATTTTTAACCGCAAACTTTTGCACTATAAGCTGCTGAAGCAGAAGTTTAATGCAGTCTTTCTTTATCTGCATAAACAGATCCAGCCAGGTCCACGTGTGCTCGTGATATTCCAAGGAGGGTATGTTGAAAACGAACCCCTCGCAGTTCAATATGTGTTTTTCATTGGCCTTATAGCTTACACGTAACTGTACCTGCGTGAGTTTTATGTACCTCGTGATAATTGATTAACGCCTAAGCAAGCATGCTACCCACTTAAGAACACTTACAAGAATGTTATATTTTTTTCGGCTCTGTCTTTCATTTTCTCAATAGTATCAACCTTTAAATATGAAAAGGAAAAATAATAGAATTATGGTAATATTTTTAAACATACAAGACGGAAGCAGCTCTACCTCTTTGGACTTTTCAGAAGTGTCTGCTTCTTTAAAAACGTTCGACCGGCTGGTTGTCCGTTTCAAAGAAGGTGGTCCTTGAGAAGGAGGATGAGCAGATTGGGTCTCTTTAGCTGCACTGTTGGCGGTAATGCGATACTTTAGAGGTTCGCAAATAGAGCATTGAAAAAATCATTTACGCCTTCCTCTCTTCTACAGCAGTATTGCTCGGGGCAGAGAATCCTTCCAACGAGGGAATATTTAAGATAACTTGGAATGTCTATAAAGATTAACACCTCCTCTGCGTAGGAAATAGTCTGAGCCGGAAGTGAGCAACTTTCTTGTGCTTATCTATAAGAGTTTTTATATTATATAGCGTTGGGATGTTTATATAGATATAATAATATACTGAAGGGCTCGCTTCGAAAGACGTGATGTGCGCTTTATTATTAGTAAGCAAGGTTATCGAAACGTCATCTACGCTCCTCGTGGAAGATATCTCTCTAAGGTCTGCAAGCTCCAGACCTTCATCTCTGGTTTCCCAGGAAATAAGCTTATCGGTTTGGGCCCGTCTAAAGTTAAGATGCTTCGCTTTTGTAGACTTTTTGCTTCTGAGAGAAGTCAACGAAGGTTCAAGTTCAAGCTAGGGGCAGGAAAAATAAAGTAAACGAAAATTGATACAAGTCGTAATAGTACTACTGGAATTATGTACCTCACTCGCAAAGAGAGCCCATGGAGGGGCATTCACGTCCTTTGGGGGGTTTTTTTTAGAAAAATATATTTAAACCGCGATAACCAAAGGCTTTGAAAACAAGAAAAAGCAGGTATGCGAACTTTATCGCTGTGCACGCCCTCGCTTAAAAGAGGTCTTACGGGTGGAATTTCTTCAAATCTACCAAAATAAATTTTAAATATTGAAAAAAAGGAGCCACTAGAGAGGATCGCCCGACCTTCCAGGAAAGAAAAAATCAAAAAGAAACTTGTACAGCTTATTGGTGACTTGAATGGACAAAGGAGCTTTTGTATTAACCATAATCAGCGTCATTCGTTAAATAAAAAGCTGCTGTAAAAGTCAGCCCACCGAGATTTACTTCAAAGTGCTCTCGGACATCAATACCGGCCACGGGTTGCTTGGCACGCTGGTAGACCCGAAACACTAAGTTTCTATCAAAAACGGGAATCTTGCAGCATGTGTTGTGGCAGAGTGTTTTATTTTTAACCACAAAAAAGTCGATGATCACCACCTTTCGCCTCGTGTCCGTGTTATGGAAGCTTTCGATTACGTTCAAATAAAAATCATTTGGGATTTTGTTGGTAACATTCAGGTATTGGCCCGTAAAAGTAAAAGCGGTAGAGTCGTCCGTATAGGCGATCTTGAAAAGCAGAGACAAATATTTACGAGCACCGTTGTAATGATTTTACAGAAAGCGGATGGATATAAAGAAATGATGTACTTGCTGGTAAAATAAGTGGCCCATCGAAACTTCAAGGACTTCTTGGGGGATCTGGCCCTTTAAGAACCAAATAAGGGAGTCAATGCCTGTAACCACGTGGTCGGTACATGGAAAACTTTATAGAAATGTTCCCGTGCGAAGTAACCTATTTCTATGTGCTGCACGATCACCACAGAACGCTTATGTAAAGAGAGATGACGAAGGCGCTTGTCTTTAAAGGTGCGCTTTTTATAGTGAGCTTGTGGTATAGACAAAGAAAATTCCGTAAGTCAAGCCGAGCGGTCACGATGGAATGATAGTGGCATTACCCACGAGGCACCTCAATTGCACCCTCGCGAACTTGACGTACTCCTGCGTGGGCACAAAGCGTTAGAGAACAGAGCGGCAGAGGGCGGCCTAACCAAATAAAACCTTTTGTTTTTTGAGCTCTAATTGAAGCTCTGCTATCTCTGATTGGTCAAACTTCGCTCTGGCAAAGTGTTCGGAGTTGTAAGTGAGAAAAAAACTTATCGTAACCACGAGGTACCTCGGCGCCTTCTCGTCAGCGCTAAGATAATAAAAATACTCGAGCTCGTTGATTCTGAGCTTAACTTTACGAAGAGTATTCTGCATTCTGAGAATCATCGATTTATAATCCGCCACGTTGGCCAGCTGGAGTTTATATTCGAAATCTTGACGTATTCTTAAAAGAGAAATTAACAGGAATACAGACAAAAGAAAACTATTAAAGAAAACTTTTCAACTTCTGTTTCATTTCTAGCAAGAAGGCTTCGAATAACGTCAGTAATGATGGAGTACTGCCTGCTGTCCGTCGTAATGTCGACCTGAAAGGCGGAAAAGTAACTTAAGCCGCATGCCGAATGCGGCGAACACCCAAAGGCAGCAACCAGAGGACACTCGAGGGACATAGACATGGCGCCGGGGTTTTTACTAATGACACTTCCAGAGTCAACAGGTATTTTTGACACGCTTTTGACAATGTCAGCCACGTGCTGGTCCTGCGAAGATGCAAGCACGAGGGTTGACTTCAAGGAATATAAAAAAATCCATGGAAACACCACCTCGTGAATTTCGACCACAGAGGAAATTCGAAATTCAGCGCTACATTCCTTTATGACTCTAAAAAAATAGCATTCATTGGCTAGAGTTGTTTTAAAAATAGTGAAAAGCACCTTTCGATATTCCTTTCTGTTTCCAGCAAACCTTTAAAGAGAGAGCGGGGCTCGTTTAGGGGCCCAGTAGCGACCTATCAAAAAGTAAGAAAGCTTAAGCAGAGTGGAAGCCCAAACAATGTACGTATGTTTGAAGATTAACGACGTTTAGCTTGAAGTGGGAAGGAACGTATACTTCGTCGCTTTCATTTTTGAAAGGGTATCTACACAAAAATAAGGAATGAAGAAAAGGTCTAAAGCTTAGAAGCGGCGGCCGCCCGACCCCAAGTATTTTATCATTCTTCCGCTGGGAATTGATAGAACAACGCATCCTTCTTGCACTGTTTCTTCGCCTAAGAAGTAATAAATGATAGCATTCCTGCCTTCAGAGGAACGGAGAGAAAACTCACCAATAAAATTAACTTGGGCATTTCTCACTTCCACTAGGAAGGAACGATACGAGATGTCTCCCGAATCTTCGCCTCCATCGACTTTAGTCGTCCAAAAAACGGTTTTAGGAAGACTCACGTAGAAGAGCAAGGCATAATAACATTCTTTATCTTCAGTCGTATCGGCAACGACCGCTTTGTCATCCTGCAAAAGCTGCTTGATCAGAGCACATGCAGTTTCATCGAGCTCCATTGAAGAGTCTTGCAGGCCCGCCGCTCGAATGAACCTTGTAGTCGCCCGTTGCAATCACTATAAAAAGCATTGCATGTGTCAGTCAGTAAAACAAGTGCCTGCTTTCTCTTTGGTAGCTAATGAGGTCCTGAATGTAGTCTTGACCGCAGCTGGACAGAAAATCAGAAGACATATCCTGAAAACAAGAAAAATGAGGGGGAAACAAGATAAAGAGCATGAAAAACATGCTTTGCGCAGCTGAAGGGCCGACCGAAGCGTGTTGATGGAGCTCAGTACAAACTCGAAGTGCGTAAGCGTCCATGTACCCCTCAGCGAATCGACAGTTATCTACCCGCCAGAGCCCCGGCCAACGTTATTATCAAGCCGTCAGCAAAGAACTTCTAAGTAAAGCTGACCCTGTGCAAGTAGTCGAGTGGGTCGTTGGTTTGCCGGAAATACTCGATCGCCCCGCAGCTGATTGCTTGGGAGAAGCCCGATGCGTCCTTTAGTATAGGGCGACTATCTGCATGAGAAGAGCGTATTGGAGGGCATGATAAAAAAAAGTGCTCTAATAACGATACTCTCTTTGATGCCCGTTAAAAGTCGAAGCTCCACCTTGCATAGTTTGACATTGGCGCATTGAACCTTTCAGTTGCAAATATTAGGGACAGTAGCCAATAGTAAGAAAGGAAGAAGGACACCCGCCAGATATTAGGGTTCTTCAACGGTGGGTCCTCCGGTAAACTCGGCTTCTTGCAATCCTTAGATTCGTATTCCTCCTCCGGTAGTTTGGCGCCCCCGAAGTTATACCCCTCCTCATAATCAATCAGTGCATCGCTTTCGGTTCTCCCTTGCTGCGCTGCTGTCTCGTATTCAAACTCATAAGGGTCGTCAGCGCTTTGAACGGATCCGTCCTGTTCATGCGGGTCTTCCTGGTTGGCATCACCCTCGTTTTTCAAGTTTTTCTTGAGAGTCCCCAGAAACGATTTAGCAGTTTTAATAGTGATTGCTTTTTTTTTGTGCTTCGGCTTTAGCTGTGTAGCAATAGCGGCCTGATCCAGTTTCGCGCTGGAAGTTTTAAACTCATTGCTTTCCGCGGTAGATTCGCTGGCACTTGTTATAAGGCTTTGAAAATGCTGACTCAGCTGTGGAGTGAGTAGTAATTGTACTGAATGCCCAAACTATAATTAAAAGATCTGTAACCCTTTTCGTAAATCCGTAGGCTTTGCCCATCGTGCTCAAGGAGACCTAACGAGGTAAGAAAAGAGTGCTACGATGTAACGCGGAATACAACGACCTTCTTTACAGCCTCTTTTTGTTTCACAGTGGGCGACGTATCTTTTCGCTTTAATATGCTTTTCTCCTTTGGAGGTTCCTCTTTGGTTGCTCTATCTTTCTATTGACCCAGTAACGGAGTTTTAATGTTTTTAGAGTAACTAAAAAAAAAAGAAAGGGCACGTCTACCTTCAGCACCGGCGTGGTCAAACGGTGTAACGAGAGTTTCTGATAAAAGTCAAAAGTGCAAAGGCTGGCCCCTGAGGATATGAACCAATAAGAGGAAAGAAGTAAAGAATTCTTAGAGGACAGGTAAACGCCTACCCGTACTGCGCTGCGAATCAGACCAAACCTGGAAACGAAGGCGTTGAACTTGGAGCTCAATATCAAACTAAATATATAATGTATAATATAATTACTTATTTGCTATGAACTTAGAGGAAAGTACACTGGTAAGTAAGCTGCTGATTTTTCTAGTTGGCGGTAGCCTTTCCCCAAGCATAGCTACACTGCGAATCGGCAAACATTCCCTAGCGAAGATCTGGTAAAAAAACAGTGAATAAAGGCCGAAAAGTATAATTATAGAGAAGTCAATCATCACCCATTTAAAGCGATCAAGGAATTCAAAATTACTAGAGTACAACTGAAGTTCAGTATTTTCATGAGAAGCTACAGTTATTTTTATTCCGATTCCGTTGGCTCGAAAGTACTTGAAGGTGTCGAACTGCAATAAAACGGATGTCAAATAATAGCGGCCCAAGACCATTTTCAGTCAATAGTACAGGCGCTGTCTTCTGATATTCGGGGGCCACCGGGCGGCAGGCATGGTGATCAGCAGGATCGCCAATGCAGAACCATTGGAGGCTCAACCTCAAGCGGACCTTCAAAGCGCAGCATAAAAAAGTGGCCAATAGACGGCCTGCCGTAACACGTTATTAGTACCGCTTTGAAGTCGGCAAGATGGCAGTCATCATAACGGGAAAGCGAATTGAGCTTTACTGAAATATCGCCGTCAAACTTAAGCTCACTATCTCCAAAGAAACCCTTTGGGGGACGCGCCCGTTCTTTTAAGAAACAGTTTATCTCTTAAATACTACTGCACCGTAATAGTTTTCCCCTGCAAAAGAACTCCTTCGGGACAGACTAGTGGGTTTCTGGATCCTTAAAATACTGGTCATACCAGCGTATGTGTAAAGTTTTTAATGAATGCACCTTGCAAAAAGACTTTTAGAAGGGAAGCCTTGAACCAAACTCTGCCGTGCAAAAATAGCCTGAATTTATCCCAAACACCTAAAGGCTTCATCAGCCAATAAAATAATGAGGTAATCGACCAATAACAGTTTTTGGAGTAAAACTTGTGGAGAAAAGTTTTCCGGAGGAGGCAACATATGATCCAAAAATAAAGAGAGCAGCTTCAAGGTGGGCTCGAAGGCGGGGCCGTGAGAAAGATCGCATTTAGCCAGCTGAAGTCGAAGTTCAGGATAAACTTTGAGGAAGCCAAGCTTCTTATCGATAGACAGAAGCCCCTACGTCAGCCAGCAAAGTAACACGTGGCTAAAACGCATAGTGGGAACCGAAACACACACACCAAAGCTTCGCCAAAGTCCTCGCTGAGTCTAGTTATTCCGTTGGGGTACGGCTCCAGCTCAGCAAAAATCAGAGTGCCATAGAGCTGAAGAAGCTAAAGAGAAGCAGCAGAGCGAGCAAGAAAAAGCGGTTTACGTTTAACTCGTGAATTTTTAAAAATGGCCTGAAAAAATCGCAGAATTGAAGGACGAACAAATCAGCGAGTGCACAGATCTTAAAGCCAATAAGAGTATCCCAGCCGCCTCTCGAATCCAATGGGCTTTGAAATATAATTATACACCCAGCTGAGTTTGATTGATGCTAATAGTACTAAAATAGCACAAAGCGGGACCTGTCAGGGTCGATCAAGCGTAAATGGTTCTCCAACTCATCCTCATTGGCTAAATTTCCGTCCGATAATAGATGCACCTTCATATTCTCCACAAGGATACTTGCTAGCGGCGTCTATAAGTCAGTGTAAAGAAGAGGTATTCATAATAAACAGTGGGCATCGACACCAACATTTTTAGAAGCCACGTGCTGGGTCGCCAGAAACCTCTTCTGGTATAACTCCGAGTTTTTCTGATCGAGCAGACGATAAAAACTCTCTTGCTCTGCCTGTGAGAGGTCGATCTGAGTTCAGTGAAAGACGCTGAAAACCCCGCATGCATGACATTTCTTAAGAAAAACTTTTTCTTGGAGTTTGCGAAGATGCTTATAAAGGAGTTCAGCACGGTGAAGCCTCTGCACCTGCTCGTCCATACCGAGCTCTTGAATCAAAGCTTTTGCCAGGTGTGTTATTAAGCCGGTTGTGATAATAGTATGTAAAATGGTGACCTAAGCGGCTTTCAAAGGGATCGTTGGAGAGGTCAAGAGTTGCACTGGCCAGCCGTACTGAAACGTGGGGCACATATGTTTTCTGGCTCGTGGTTGGTTCATTTTCTTCTACTAGAACGTAGCGAGAATGCGTGACTCTATATACTCAACCGTGCTACAGTGTTGAATCACATATATTACTTCTCGCGGACTCCCGGGGATGCTGACCTCGCGGTTGCGGGTTGGTGGATGGCAGAGAAAAAGCGGCTGAAAGAAATAAAATAAAAAGTAAGTCAAATGCACATCCTATTGGAGGATCAATGCAAAGCTTTCACAGTGGAAAAGCTCCAGTAGAAGTGTAAATTTGACTTTAATAAGCTTTACTGCGAATATTATATCCTTCAGAATATAGCCAAAGTCGTACCTTGAATGTAACTTACAATAAGTTAATGGATTAGTGAATATTCTAGTACAACACTGACATAAAAGGAAATATTATGGCGAGTTTGTCCGCCGCCAAAACTATGCTTTGAGAACTGTTACTGACCGGCATAAAAGACGGCATGGACGTGCTACTGACACGGAGATAAAAAGTAAACTATCGACCAAGTGCTTCAGGGCAACGGCATACTCTTTAAATCTAGAGAGAGCATCCACCACTTTAGGGTCGTCCGGAATGAATTTCGCCCGGAAGTTCGTCATTTGCGAGATCACATGCTTGTTTACTACGCCGATAACAAGAGTTGCAAAAACTTCAAAGCCCTCATCGCTCATTAGTTTTCCTTTAAGAAAGCGAATGAAAACTCGAAGCAGCGTAAATAGGGAACAAAGAAACGCAACCCTCGCTATTTACAAACTTCAGCATTACTACGGTAGGCGGGCGGGGGGAGAAGCCGATCGCAAGAACATCGACTTTCCAATTTACCGTCAGAAGGTCCCTTTCAGTGGCGGTTGCCCTGGATTGTGTGGAGGATTTATCCTGAGGTGCATTTTGAAATAAACAGATATGACTAAGAAAAACCTATAAGAAAACAAGCGACAACCTTCTTAAATACAGCAAAGGTCCTTCCTCCAATGAGAGCACCCAATTTTCTTAACTTCAAAAAATAGTGAAAGGAGGAATTTATTATCTATTAATAGCTAATCAGTTTAAAAGAATAATAAAATAATTCTAATTGTACCATACAAACACGTAAATAGAAGGGTAACTTGAAATGAAAATATAGTTCGGCGCCGCAAACTTCACAATTGCTTTATGAGGAAGACACGCGTAGTCAGCATACAACACAGAGAAAGTAATGGCAGCTCACGTGTCTTTAGTAGAGAGATATATGGATCGCAGCACGAGGATAAAAAAGTCTGAAGAATTCTCGACAGAGTCAAAGAGTTCAGTTTCCGAGTCAATAGGAATAGGAGCAAAGTCAGAAATAGATAAGAGTGACAAATCAGCAATGGCTTCGTTAGATTTATAAAGAACGAGGAGCTTTTCCACGCGCAAAATGGCACTTCTGACTCATTCATATTAAACTGGAAGCCAAGAGATTTATAATAGGGAAAAAGTGGACCTTCCCGAAGTATCGGATTCAGTATTCTTGCAAAAGTAAATCTGGTCTTCTTTCGTTTGCTCCAAGAAGATACGAAAATTTTGTACAGAAAAGATGCCTAGAAAAAAAACATCTTTACATTAAAAAAATAAAAGTTTATAGGCGTACAAGGAACCCCTTTCATTAAAAAAGTGGTGGTGGAAGTATTTTTATTAACAGAAATTCTTTTCTTATTATTAAAATTCTTTAAGCGCCGCAGGCACGTATAAAAGTTATTATTATTCCGGTTTTCTTCAAGTATTCTTTTTAAAAGTGACGTCAATGCTTCTTCTACCCTTGAAAACGCTAGGACAGTTTAAAAAAAATAATGAAAGTCGAATAATGTTGCAACGCTCTAGCATTTTACTTACAAAAGGGTAATATTTAATCATAAAAAAAGAATACCCGATAAGAATATCGCTTCAACCATGGAAAAGTCATAACCTTTAGATTTTCTCGGTGTTTCAGCGCTTGAAAGCGAAGCTTCTGGGCTGAAGTGGTGCTCTGCTGTGTTTATTACGAGATCACGTGGCATGCGGAAGAAAAAGAACGTCAGTAGTACCAAAAATAGAAGGACTGACATAATTATGGAACGTGAAGGTGGCCATTGAAAACATAGGAATTATCATGAAACTTGAAGACGAATGACCTTTTTTATCTCTGTCAGCGCTCGCAATGGATACACAGAATTTTTCTATAGCAGCATTGATTTCACAAGAAAGGCAATCTACTGGCTAAAGTTGGTGTTGCAGATATTATGAATAAATTCAAGCTTGACCTTCTTTGCCGAGAATTACTATATTTACTTCGGCGTTAGCCACCTTTAGCTAACGATGTACGATTATGAATATAACATTCGTTATTCTTTCTTGCTAAGTACCTGAAGCAGGACAAACGACTGTGCAAGGATGTCGAGCTGTGTGTTTTGTATACTAAAATTTATACTGCCGAACACGCTACGAACCTAAAATCAAAGTAGTTTAAAAACGATTGTGTTTAGGCTGGAAAATACTGCTCACCCACTCGGGAATAATTGACCCCGAATGCTTCACTTCCCGTTCCTCGGAAGGAGAATCAATCGAAAGACTTTCCATAAATGTGGTAATAGTAGAAAATTCTTCTGAATTGAGTTCTGTTAAAAAAAAAAGCAAATTCAAAATTGGTAAAAAGAGCGCGATCCCAAGTAACTTGCCTTCCAGCGCACAAATCCAGTTTTGTATATCAAGTTCTCCTTTAAGGCTGGAAAAAGAAGCAAAGGTGCATATATTTTCACAAGTACTAGTCAAACAAAAAGTGTAAGGGCAAAAAATTACCGCAGTAAAAAAAGTGGATTGGTACATAAAATAGTATTAAAAAAGGATTTATATTATAACTGTAATAAGCAAAGTACAAGAATCTTTTTCCAGAGAAAGTTAGGGAAGTGCTAAAGTTGAAAAAACAAGACAACAGACTATTGCTGCGAGAGGCGAAAAGAAGGCGGCAGCCTTCGAGTTGAACTATGCAGTCTTTGTTTTCGTTCGGTGAATCTGCGTTGAAAAGAAATTTAAATTTCAAAAAGTTTACCAAAAAAAAAAGTAACCCAACATTTTTTTTCTTTTCTCAAATTTAGTAAGTCGAGTTGTTGCAGGGTCAAACTGCACTTAAACTGTTATAAAAAGGTAAATAAAAATATTGATTTATTGCTGTCAAGCAAGTTATAATTTGTTAATTTTTTTTTTTTAATTTCATAATTTATTTGGATGCTGCGATTTTAGAAAAATATTTTTAGAAGCGATTTTTACCAAGACAATTTTTTTTACTATTACTAAAGTTAACAAAGAGATTTTATAAAAGCTACCGACCAGGTCCAAAGACGAAAGATTTAAGGTAGAATTAGAAATTTGAATTCTAAAACTTTTATATAATAAAATAGGAAAAATAATACGTTATTTGTAAAAAGTCTTGAGAACCTTTTAATTATTATTTTGAAGATGATGATGAGCCATGAAATAAATGTCTTACTTTCTAGGAAACTTTTTTGATGCTTATTTATAGTTGAAGGGGAGTCATCCAAACTATTTACTTGACTATTTATAGATCTTTCAACCAACTTTTTAAAAGCTGATAATATGCGGTAATCTATGCATAAATCTTCAAAAACTAAAGATCCAAGTACTGAAAATGACAACAGATTTAAGTCCCATTTCCAGTATATTGACTTAAACTTCATAGAAATTTCTACGTCTCTTATTTTTTTTCTAAAAAAAATGTCATAAAAGCTAAGGAAACCGATTCTACCGACTTTTACTTCAAAAGGTAGACATAGGTTAAGCAAGTATAAAAAAGTCCTATAAAGTTTCAAAAAATAGTTAATTGACTGTGGTATCATGAGATTTTTAAAAATTAAATTCCAGTTAACATGTAAATAACTTATTAAATAGAATTTAATAAAGAAAAGTAATATCAGTACCGAAGAATGTAACTTCTAGCAGAGATAACTATAAGAAATATACTTATATATATTGAATATTGAAGGTAATACAACATAGTTTAGTTGCTTCTGATTTTATGTTTCAAATTAAAAGTGAAGTCCTTTGGGAGAAACGGAATTAGAGGTTTATTTGATTGGTCAAGGTAAGGAAGATAAAAAATCTTTAGAATAAACAATGCTTTCTTGGTTTTTGTGAGATAGAAAAAAAAGTTTAATCCGTCTAATAGGCGCTACCTTCTATTGTAAACTTAAAAAGGGTATATCTAATAATTAAAATACAAATTAAATCTAAATAGAAATTTAACAAAAGCTTTGGGTTTTATATAATTACTCAGCAATTGTCCCAGCAGGCCAGTA